>NC_141272.1:13295000-13842500 GCF_054856545.1 Hippocampus guttulatus | reverse complement strand
GTGCTTTTAAGTGCGGTCCAGATGTTGACATAAAAAGCTGAAATGACAAAGCCATAGATTGGTTAGGATGATCTGATTTATGACAGATTCATGCGTGCATCACACTTGGGTCTGTCGAATTTTGTGAAGCGGTCGTCATGAGCGCTTGGAAGACTGCAAATCCAATCGCAACTCTTAAGTGAAGTCGCTAAACTGACTTTCAATTCATGGTTCATTTGGCTATATCTTAGCATAAGCTAAAACTACGAGAACAAACATTTATAAGGCTGATATCTGTCTGATATTTATTGTAAGACAGATTACTTTAATCTTAATAAAACTTTTAAAAAAATACTTGAAAATAGACATTGGGAAGAAAAAAAGCTCACTTTTTTTGCAGTCACACTATTGGGGGAGGTTCAGATGGGGGAATTGCAATGAGATGATAGTTCAAAATCATTCAGCCCTAATTAAAGCACCAAAAAAAAGCTGTGTTCTCCTGTTAATAGATTCCATTGACATCAAAACTGCACTTTTGCTTCTCATCCAGTTGCACCAAAGCTTCACAGTTGTGAGGGCGAGCTGACATGATGGATGAGCACCAGCAAGTCTGACAATGAGCGGCATCATTTCCTGAAGGTAATCACACTTTCAGCTTCACCAAACAGAAAAAGAAACAGCAGGCGAGGCAAGACGCTATTCCCCCATTCCCCTCCCCGCTCTCTTCTCTTTCTTACAGTTTGGTTTCTGGCTTTGCTTCTTTTTCCCCTTGTTCCCTTCATCTGGGCGCATGACTTGGCTGCTGTGCACCCGGAGGGCCCTGGCGCAATTGTGCAATTTCATACATGTTTACTTTGCTGGCATCTTTCTGAGCAGTATTCATTTCCTCTGGTTTTAATCTCGGTTTTCTTGGCGGTGGCGGGGGGAGGGTGGTAAAGGAGAGGGGGAGGGGGTTTAACCATCATGCAGTGGAGGTCAACGCATGTGGTGGCGGGGTTCATTTTAGAAATCGATCAGGGCTTAGTGAAAAAGAAAGTAGCCCTCGGTGTAAACATTTAGACAAGTGTCTTCTTCAGCATGAGAAACAGCTGGAAGTAAGTGGATCGGGGGGGTTGAGCAAGATTTAAGGAGGGAGTCAGAGCTAGTGGAGAGGCAAACGTGGGACATGTCAGAAAAGGAGCGCAACGCAAGGCAAGTTTTGAGCATTGGCCCAAAAAATTTGAATGCGTGAGCTATTCTGAAAACAATCTGTTCAAGCTGTACAATTGGCCCCATTTATGTATGTGTGTGTGTGCGAAGTGGTCTTCATCACCAGTTGGGGACAAAAAGTCTTGTGACATGGGTCACGTCACGGGGAGCAAAGATCACGGAAAACCCACAAAATGTGAACGTAAGGGCTATTCTGAAGCAGTCTGCTAAAGTTGGACAATTGGCACCATTTGTGTATGTGTGTACTGGTCATTTTGATTATATGGGGACTAAAGTCAGCTGATAAAGTTACATCAAGGCGGCGTTTTAGAGCATGGGAACCAAAAATCAGGGGATAATAATAATGGGGAAAAAAAGCTATTTTGAAGTCATCTGTGCTGTCCGACCAAAACTTAGTAAAAATTTAAAATATGGAAGAATGAACTACTCTGAAGACATCTGTTACGTTTTTAGAAATTTACCCATTGTGCACGTGTACGTCTACTCGTCTTTGTCAGTATTTGGGGACAAAAAGTCAGTTTACACAGTCACATCATGGGGACCAAAAATAGGGAAAGGTCAAAATACGGAGGCATAAGCTGTTAGGTAATTTTACTTTTTACACTTGGCCCTGAAAATTGTTACTGCACACCGTCATGAGTCTCGATTGCTATTTTGGGGACAAAAAGGTAACATCACGGAGACCAAAATCAGGGAAGTCTCAAAATGCGAAAGCATGCGCTATTATAAAGTAATCTGTTTTGAGAATTGGCCCAGACTTAAGTTTCATTTTCTATAATTCGGCTAAAGCTATTCTGAAGAGTATTAGAAATCAGCCGAGTCGTGTATGTGTGCATGTGTGTTGGTCATCCTCACGATCTGGGGACAAAAACTGTACATGGTCCCATCATTGGGACTAAAAATCAAGGTGAGCCAAAAACACAAATGCATGAGCTATTAGAAGGAATGTGTTCCATTTTTAGAACTGACCCAGACTAATAAAGTTGGTTTAGTTATGTATTTTAGCCTGGCAACCAAAAATCTGACAAAGCTCCAGAAGTGAATGCGTTTTTAGAAATGGCCTGGACAAAATTCAAATGAGTTTCAGTGTGGGGGACCACAAATTTGGGAAAAGTACAAATATGAATGCTTGGGCTTTGTTTAAGTTTATTAGAATAAGCCAAGTCATGTAAGTGTGTGTGTGTAGTGGTCATAATCATTATGTGGGGACAAGAAAAAAAGTCACTTTGTGAGCATTGAGACCAATGAAGGAAAGCTCAGAATAGGACAGCATTACGGGAATGAAGTTTGTGGTCGTCAAAGTGAAATCAAATTTAGGCAGGGGTCACTCACCTGAGTGACAGCTAATTTTTCACTTGGAGCAGATGAAACGAGGAATAAAAGCATCACATACACTGATGTCAATGTGAAGCAGCTGCTCAGAATGAAGGCAAGTAATTGGGGCGGGCGGGACCCTTGGGGGGGGGGGGGGGGGGGGCAGAGGTGCACAAAGACAGCGCACGCGGATGACCACGCTGCTTACATCAGCGACAATGCTCACTTCAAGCAGCGGCGTGCGCAATCACGCAAGGAAAAAGTCCATTCTTAGCTCCAGGGATGAAAATGGACCGTTTTTCTCTGTAATTTGGCAGTTCATAAAAAAAGGAAATAGGCAGTGGACAATGGTGGCTTTTGGCACCTATGATTATCCACACTAAAAGGCAATGATGCACAGCCAGCACGTGAATCCATAAAACTGAATAGACAGTCGGAGATATTTCTTTTTTAAGTAATGTCGGGTTAGTACTTCTCCCCTTTGGATGCGGCTAAAATTATTATTCTTATGTTTTGTTTTGTTTTTCTTTCCCAAAGTTGGTAGGAAGCTTTAAAAGCCACCATCCATCTTAGGCCGCTGGAACTCATCCAGACTGTCTTCTTTTTTCCATATATTATTTCCATACTGTTAGTGTTATAAAAGTTATGGGTCTCACACTGACATTTAAAAAGGAAAGAAATGGCAAAAGAAATCAAACATCAGCATATAAAAATTTAGTTAACCCACTGCGAAGGCTTTTATTTGGCTCTGCTTCGTTAATGGAATTTCATAAAAGCCTTATTTATCACCTTCAAAACTGCTAAACTACGCTGGAGGCTAACAAAGCTTTTCTGTGCCAAATAAATGTGCGCGCACACACACACACACACACACACACGATATGGATGTGTGTGCTTTTATCTGACTGACCAATCAGATGCAACCTTCAACAGTTGCAAACAGTTGCAAAGATGTTCACCAGCCATTCCCAAACAGTCTTAATGGTTGCAAACAGTTTTTTTTGTTTGTTTTTTTTCGTGTCGCCATCAAATTTTTGAACATGCTCAAAAATTTGCCGGTGACAAGAAAAACTGTGTGAAAGCATTAAAATTGCCGGCCAACGTCTTTGACCACCCTGAACGAACCCGAGCCCAAAAAAAAAACCTACATTCGCCATGTGCGCACACACTTTCAAAACTTCGCCGCTCGGTGAAATATGACCTTAAATGCGCATCGCCATCCAGTCGGCGAACAGTATCTACCTCCGGACTTTACCAATACCAAATAATCCTCCAAAGTGCTTTGTTTGGCAATCGTTTTGTTTTCCCGGTGAACTCTGCCTAGCAGGACGCAGAATATGTGATGTTGGGTAAAGGAAAGAATTTGAGTAATGTTGCTACAATCTGTTCAATAGCTAATTCACTTTTTATTGGTGAAGTTCATTTTGTTCTTTTTTTTTGCATTGGTTTGTGGGGCAGGATTGACTGAGCCCTATGAACTCTGCCTCGCAACAAGCGACAAATATGAGCGAATGTCATTTGCGGACTCCAGATGATCTATGTTGCGATTCTCAAAAGTTATTGCAGTTGTGAAGTGTTATAATGAATAAATAATGATTTGTGTAGTCTGTGCGGTTTGTAACATTGCCTTCGGAAGATATTTTTGTAATAAGCATCCTGCAGTTTTCTTGGTGTGTAGCCTACCTAAATGCTTGCTACTCAACCAATTCTGCCCCCGCCCCAACCCCCGCTCTTAACGATAAATCCACAACATCCTCACCACAAAGCGCTTGAACGCCTTCCAATGCATTCGACCGTATCACCGTGACTCCAAGCAGAGGTTTATTCCCAACCGAGCAAAGTGGGGAAGGAAAAGCCAAGATAATGACTTGTTTTGTGAATGGAGCATTTTAGAGATTCACGCGGGCTTTTCATAGGCAGACAATGGCTCAGGCTCCACCCCGCTTGCACTCGCCCCGATTCCTCTCCCTCTACTATCTGCATCGACACATCCTGCGCCACGGGCAAAAGTTCACTTCCTGCTCCTCGGCTCGTCTCCTTCGCGCCCAGCTTTATTGCCAGGATGTGAATTAGGCCCTGCTCCGCATGCTCCGATGGCATAAACAGACAAGCAAACACTTCCGGCCCACTGACTCCTATAGGTTATCAACATCAGCGCCTCGCTCACTCGCATGTTCCCGGACAATTCTTCAACGAGTCAACTGCGAAATTGTTTTTATAAGGTAGCCTTTTGGGGATTATTGACTGATTGCAGAAGCAAAATATACAAGCAAAAAAAGTTGTCCTCAGTCAGACAAAACCCATTCAGGGAAGGCGTATTTTTTTCCTCCAGTTATCATTAGCTAATTAAAAAAAAAAAAAGGGGTTGTATTATAAGTACAGTATAATTATTTCAATTAAGGGCTATTGCGTTTTATGTATTCTGGGGCGAAAAATGGGAAGACTTTCCGATACCGCAAATGTTATTCACAATATTTTGGGGTGTTATGATCATATGTAATATAGAGAATATATACCCACCCACACCATCGAGGAACATCGACAGGTGGACCAAACAAAAAGACGTTTAATTATGGGGGCCTAAATCGTGATACAGTATATAAATAAAGTTGAGGGTATTTTTTTTGTTTGTTGTGGGACCATGGGAACAAGGTGTCATCATAGAAAAACCTTAGTCAAAGCTAAAGCATGTCCCACCCTCCTCCACACGCATACACATACACACAACACGCACGCCCGGACACAAGCACACAAACACACACACACACACACACTTAGTATAAGCACATTGTAAATTAATAAAAGTGGGAATCTGTGGACAAAGAAGTTTTTTTTTTCCATTTAGCTGTGCAAAGTTATCTAAGCAGGTATTGCATCCAACCATCCATTTTCCGATCCACTGGAGCCTATCCCAGCCGTCTTCGGGCAGTAGGGGGGAACACCCTGAACCGGTTCCCAGCCAATCTCAGGGCACACACAGACGAACAACCATCCACGCCCACACTCACACGTAGGAACTAAATTTAGAGTGTTCAATCAGCCTGCCGTGTATGTTTTTGGAATGTGGGAGGAAACGGGAGTACCCGGAGAAAACCCATGCAGGCCCGAGGGGAACATGCATTGTCTACAATTGATGGTACAAATTAATGTTTACTTTTTACTGTTACAGTGAGCACATTTTAGAATCTATATTTTGTCATCTTCACATAAAGAAAACATAGGACTACTTCTTAAGCACGGAATGTGAGTACTTTTACCACCTCTGATTCTGGTTTTCATATGGGGACCCAGTGGGAGACCGATAGCAGTCTAAGGAAAACCTCATAATTGAGGTTTTTCAGCACATGCGGTTTATTTTTCTGTCAGTATGTACATTTGAGTGTGTGTGTGTGTGTGTGTTGGAGCTTCTCCTTAAAAAAAGGGGTTATCTGACTCTTCCTCTTACTGCTTAGGTTTGGTGCTACAGAGGAAAGTGTGTTATTTTAACGAGGGGGGCACATTTTCATTAAAACGAGTGAATAAGCTGCTGAAATTCCCACACACTCATAACGCATATCAGAAAATAACCCCCCCCCCAAAAAAAGAAAAACTTGTCCTCTGTGTGTGTGTGTGTGTGTGTGTGTGTGTGTGTGCGTGCTATATAAATGGGTGTATGTGTGTTGCCTCAAGCTCTTGAACACTGTGTCAAACGGGCTGTGAAAAGTCCCTGGAAGCTCCACTCTGAACCCAAACAACATCAACATGGCATGGCGCTCAGCCCCGAGTGCGGTTCTGATGTTCACAGACAGCCCGTGAAGACAGCCACCGACTGGGGCAGACCCGTCGACGCCTCTTTTTTTTTTTTTTTTTTTTAAAGGACAACACAATGGAAAGTGTACGCCACATCGTAATAATCATAACAATAAAAAAGCAGTATCAAATGTCATCACTCTGCTGTAAAACTCTTAACGTATAAACAGACAATAACCACAGGTTTAAAAACAGAACAACTGCGTGTTGTTATGTGTGCATGTGTCTTGTGTGTGTGGTCCTGAGGTAAGCACCAGTTTTCATGTGCATTGCTTTGGTTGGACAAGAAAAAGTGACAGGAAACAACAGATTTGCTATTGGACATATACTGTATTACACAAATGAAGCCCCTTAAGGCAGGGGTGGGGGAACACATGCATGCGGATGGAATATAAAAACAAATACAAAACCTCAGAGGAATTGTTATAAAAAGCCCCAAAACATTTAACCCACATATTTCAAAAAGTTCCCCACTGCTGCCTTAAAACGACTGTTACATCAAAATACAGAATACAGATAAAAATCCCAAAATGTAAGGCACATTTTATTTATTTTTTTGTGGGTGGGAGGGGGGCGGGGTAGCTTTTTCAGATAAAAGTCATTCGGTCCATCACAGTGTGTTTATGGCTTAAAAGTCTTCACATTCACCCTCTGAGGTTGACGTTGGCACGATAGTGGTCAGACGATCTGAATTAAGGACTCGTGAAAGAAAAAGGGAAGCAAAAGCAAAAAGTCTGCAGGATATTCTTTGGGATAAAAGCATTTTGAATGTAATAAGAATAAGTGCCTTCAAACCCGCAAACTTCAAGTGCTCTTTTATTTTCCGACTGCCACTCATCCCCCCATGCAAAAAACGCTTTTCATCATTGTTTTTTGGGGGGGGGGGGGTTGTGGCTTTGGTATCAGCATGGGGACAAAAGGGAGGAGCGGTAGGGAGGTAATTCGAGGCTTCAGATGTTAGTAAGTCGCGCTGAGGGGATGGCAGCCATGAAATGGGGACGTGGTGTGCGCAAATTGTCCTGGAGAAAGCGAGATTTCACAGGGATTACTGGCGCCCAACAGCTGGGCCGGCCTACAACCGGGGGGGCCTCGTGCACGCATCGCTGACAGATTAGCAGCTTCGCTAAGTGTGTGTGAAATAGAGTGGGGAGGGGCGGGGAGATAAGGCGCGTGTGTGCTTAACACTCACGTTGGCATGTCAACGGTAGCTGGGCTTCACTGACGTGACAGCGGGACTGGGGTCAAATCCCTGATTGGCGATGTGCGATTAATCAACTTGAATGGAGCGATTAGTCCGAGGGCGACACCCTCGTTGACGGACAGGTATTTTTGTGTTGCCAGCCGATTAAAGGGCATGTATAAAAACAGACAACCATTCACAGTCGCTAATCAATGGCATAGCAATAAGTTTTTCAGTGGTGTGGCTACAGTGATATGCACACATGTGCATACATTCTTGTCAGGCTCTGTAACTGAGAAGTCATTGTTTGTCATACCATCCACAGTCCGGGTTTCATGATATAAACTTATAAACTGCACAAATGTAGAGAATCCTGCCCAACACACTCAGAATCCAAGCAGGGAAAAGTTATGTTTTGATGCGCTTAATTGACTAGGTCATGCCATTTTCTTTGCCGTTGCTATGCTTTTGCGTACTACCTCATAGTGATCTTGTATGTCATGCTCTGAATCACAAGCTAACAGCAATAAGAGTGAGCAAGTGTCATCACAGCCCATTTTGCATACCGCGATCGATGGCTCGTTCATTCAAATCATTTATTTAAAAAAAAAAAAAAAAAAAACAAGGAGACAAATGTCTCTTAATTCTTCACAATTCTGAGCGTTACTTTTCACTTTCAGGTTTGCTGTCAGTTTAATACACGTGTGCATTTTATTTCATGAAACCTGACGGTGGATCGCATGATAAACAATTGACTTCTCATCCATGTTGGTTGTTTGGTATGTTGGAAAAGTAATGATTTTGAGTGTCGTTGACAGTCGGGATGTAATGTAACCAAAGATCAATTGTAAGTCTAATCTTTAAAATATGCAATTAATATAAATGTATTGTGTCAGCTTTAAGGAATCTAAGAAAAGTGCACCTGTGTGAAAATGGCAGGAAAATCACAGATACCAAAATCTTCCTCTTGATGTGGGGGGTGCCAGAGAGTGAGCGCCGGGCACCAGCTAGCTCCGCCCCTGACCCTAACTCCAAACCACATTCACACAGTCAGCGAGCGGGAACATGCGAGTGTACCACTATGCCATCAGTGACTCCAGAGTAGAAAATTCAAAAAAGAAAAACTCCCAATGTTCTAAAAGCCCAGATGATCTGGACACAAACCCTGAATCTTGTCCATTTTGCTTCTCATAACACAGGTTTAAGGGTTGAAGCTTCTCTTTGGATTTCATCATAATAGAAAAAATAAATAAGCATTTTCAGATTTTTTTTTATGCTTTGGCTCAATGGCTGGAATTGTTTTTGGTGGTATTTTTTTTTTGCATACACACACATAAATACTGCTCTCAAGCAAGTGTCCCTTGGTCACAGGATAGATAGCACAGTGCTCCTTCCGGTAGGAGGCTTCAAAGATTAGACGCATAGAAAGGCACTTACAGTCGCCACAGTCTGAGGTGCGGAGGGGTTATTTACTTGAGGTGAACGGCATCAGAATACTGCGTGTGGCTGTGGTGATCGGATGTCTTAGCTGGGCGAGTAGCGGTCAATGGTGCGGGCCTCGGAGAGGGCCTGCTGGGCTGGGGGGGGCAGGGCGTGGCACAGGATGTCCATCTTGTCGTGGCCCAGCGCCCCCAGGTGCTCCGACGCCAGTTTGGAAAGCGGGTAGAGACTCTCCATGACCTTCGCGTCGGCCACCAGCTGCTGCTGCGCCTGGAGGAGGAGCTCGTTGGCCTTCTCCTGCTTGAGCCCCAGATGTTCAGCCGTGTACTTGCTCAGGGGGTAGATGCCCTCGGCAAAGTCCAGCTTCAGCTTGCCTTCGGCGGTCAGGCCGCCGGCCGCGCCCCCGCCGCTGTGCATCTTCATGTGACTGATCAGGTTGCGCTGTTGGGCGAACTTTCCGCCGCAAACTTGGCACTCGTATGGCTTCTCCCCAGAGTGGATGCGCATGTGCTCGGTGAGGCGGTACTGGCGAGTGAAGCGCATGCCGCAAGAGTCGCAGGCGAAGGGCTTGAGGCCCAGGTGGCTGCGCATGTGGCGCGTCATGGTGCCGCGTTGCGTGAACTTCTTGCCGCAGATGCTGCACGGGTAGGGCCGGGTGAGCCAGTGGGTCTTTTCGTGCTGCCGCAGAGTCGCCGGATCCTTGTAGGACTTATCGCAGGAAGAGCAGCGGTACGGGCGGATCATCTCCCCGATGGTCCCCGGAGCCAAAACCTGGTTGGACTTTGTCTCCAGATGGGAGAGACTGCTCAGGGCGGCGCCGCCGCTCAAGCTGCCGTAGCCGTTGGTGCTGCTGCTGATATTCTTGCCGCTGTTGCCGTTTCCCAGCTCGCCGCCCGAGTTGCCGTAAAGCTCCTCCTCCGTGTGGGTCTCCACGTGCGCGTTGAGCTGCTCTGAGCTCGGGAAGCCCTTGTCGCAGGGGATGCACACGTACAGATTGTCCCCGTAACTCTCCGGCTCGTACGGAACATGGAACCTCCCCATGGGTCCGGAAGGCGACGGGCGACCCTCGCTACTGCCCGTCTCCTCGGTGCCAGAGCCACTCTTGTCGTCCGGCCCCTCGCTTTCCTCCTTGTGGTGGTTGTGCCGCCGTTCTCCGTTTTCGCCCCCTTCCTCCTCATCCTCGTCTTCATCCTCGTCCTCAGCCTCGGCCGCGTACGGCAGCGGCTCGTGTTTCACCCAGCGGTAGATGTTGCCTACTTCTCTTCCGGCCTCCCCGACTTCCGTGAGGGTGTCCGGGCTCGGCGGGCACGGGAAGCGGTCGGTGCCCTGTGATCCCGAGCGATGGAGGTGGGGCAGGTGGGGGCCGAGCGGTTGGTTGTGTGGAAACGGCGGTGGAGTGAGAGTACTCGTCTGATCCGCCGTCTCCATTTTTTCGGAAGGGAAGGCCCTGCCGTTGGCTCCCTGCGTGGGACTGGCGTGGCCGCTCGGGGTCCCGTCTCGCTCCTCGTCGTTGTGTGTGCTGACCACATGGGACTGGGATGGGGTGTGCTGAGATTGAGAGTTGGGACTCTTCTTGGAGAGGTCCAGGCCATAGTTTGGGGAGCAGTTCCTCTCCGGAAGCGCCGAACGTAGGCCAAGCTGAGCTGGCAGCACCGACTGAATGGACGGAAAGGCCTGGGGGCCTTGGGTGGAGGTGGGGGCGTACAGCTCGCCGGTATGGATGGCGAGCCGATGGGGAACCAGCTCCTCCAACGGCGGAGGCCGGGGCGTGTGGCTGTTCATCATCCCCCCGGGAGGACACGGCTGGATGACAGGAGTGGAAACCCTGTAGCGGCCTCCGCCACCGAGCCCCATGCCGCCCATCTTTGCGTAAGGCAGGAAGGCGGGAGTGGCGCGAGTTTGGTACTTGCCATTTCTTTTAAGTTTCTTTTTGCACAGAGCTACCAAGTCAAGCAGCTGCAGGTAGCTTGCCGCAGCCAAAACGGCACCCAGGTTGGGCTCGGTGGGAGAAGCAGGGTCCCCCTCGGTGAGGCGGCCCGTGTAGATGTAGTCCAGAATGACCCGGAAGACCCCGGGACTCACCATCTCATGGTCAAGGTTGATGAGATTGTCGTGAACCACCAAGGACTTCAAGTAGAGGCTGCTGGCCGCCAGAATGTTCTTGTGTGCCCGGAAGAGGGCGTTCTGCACCACAATGATGACATCACAAAGGAATCCTTTGGTGCGCTGGCTGTTGAGCTGCAGGAGGAGATCCCGAGCGTGACTTGGTACTTCCATGGCATCCAGCATCGTCTTCAGTCCGCCACCTACAGACGAACAGAGAGCAGTGAGAGGTCATGTTGAAGAATTACATGGAGTAAGAACACCCCTAGACCAGTTAATCGCAGGGCACATATCATCAAACCAGCATTCAGACTCACTTTTACAACAATTGACAGTTTTTTTGAGTATTCAGTTAACCAGTCATGTGTGTTTCTGGAATGTGGCAGGAAACCGTGATTCGAACAGAAACCCGCTGAACTGTGGTGGTGCTAACCAAAAATCTTCTGCTGACACCGGTAACGTGCTGGAACCAAAATCAAACACAAGAACGGAGATACTGAGCCTGGAGGTCCTCGATCGGATCCCAATGGCATGGGCAGAAATATTCACATTTTCACTTGTCAGCGGACCGGCCACATGTCACAACACAAGAGACAAAGTGAGTCACAAAGCTGCATTCATGTATGAAAGTAATTAATCTGCGGTCCCGCTAAATTCACTGGTGGGATTGTTCGACATATGTCAGCGGTCGTGTCAATTGTGCAGCAGAACAAGCAGGCTGCGGCGCAACAGTGTGAGAAGCGCATACCAGAGAGGGGCTCACAGAAAGTCGAGGGGAAGCGAAAAAGGTGAGCACCGCTGCTGCGTTTCTCATCATGAGAAAAAAAAAACTCAGGTCCCTCATGCGTTCGCTTCCTCTGCAGCAGGCGAAATGTGAGAGAGCCGTCAAGAGGCAGAGAACACCCAACCCCCCCCCAAAAAAAAAAGAATTGAGGCTGCAAATGGTTTTGTGCAGAGATTTGAACAAACTGGACGTGATGAAGGTTTCACAAGTGTGATGAAGCGCACGTAGACTAACGGTTCGAAAAAATGATACGCACAAGGGAAATAAAGGTCGAATTTGCCATTGGTTACATCATGCCGACTCTGTTCGACATGACAAAATGTGTGTGTGTATACTGTATATATCTATAAATAAATATATACACACATTATATATGAGAGAGAGAGAGAGAAATAAACTGAACATATGAATGTTTTACAATAATTTGACCCATTGTATTTTATTTGTTTAGCTTTACAACAGAGTCAAAAATGGACAAATATCAGTTGCTTTTCTGGGAAGGGAAATGTTTAAATGTCATTCCCTTTGCCTTATGTTGTAAGATGTCAAACAAAAATAAATAAAAATCCAAAATAAAAATTATTAAATTGACAAAAAATAGGTTGATTTTTAACTACCGGTAATTTGAAAGAGCTAAAACCGTCTGATTAATTGGTCAGGCCCTACTTCTAGGGGAAGTCAAGTCAAACATTTTCTTTCAAATAATATGTCCTATGCGGCCCCACTAGTCGAAACATGGTATTCTGATTAATATTTCGTTTGTGGAATATGAATTGAGCCGCAAAATCCACCCGCTTTTATACATCTCAGGGGGCGGCCATTTTGCACTTGCTCTCGACTGAAAATGACATCACAGCTGCTCATGGCTCAGGTAACCTCCAATCACAGCTCGCAGCTGTTTTCTGGGTTTCTTAAATCATGTGACGTTAGTAGGCTGAGCCCTTCTCACTGTGATGTCATTTTCATTGCTAGCAAGTGCCAATTAAAGGCAAAATGGCCGCCCCCTGAGACTGATAAAAATTGGTGGCTTAATAAATATCTCACATACACAAGATTAACGTGAATACTTATTTAGACTTGTAAGGGGGCATAAAACATTATTGTCAAGAAATTTTCTGACTGGACTTGCCCTTTAAAACGTCATTTGCGATTTGTGTTCTTTCACTGTTTGCATTTTCTAGTTAAGTTCTCATCAGGAAACTGGGCGTTATCTACATATACCGGTAACCACAACAGCAATTGTGGTCTTTTCCACTCTACTATAGAAGAAACCCAAAACGCATAGAATCTACTGTTAATTTACGTTAGATGGAGCAAAGCTTCACGCTGTTTCAGTCCCCGGGGATCCAATGCACACACGCAAACATTCCCGCACGCTCAAAGATCACCACTCCTCTCCTCCATCAGGCCTAAAGTAAACTACATCACGCATGAAACATGACATCTCGTTCCAGCAGAGGCATCTGAGGACAGTTTACAATACAAAGTGATCCTTGTGGGACTTTTTCTATGGCTGATGGGAGCACGAGCAAGTCGATAAATAAATATCACTTCACATTCTTCCTTGCGGTGGGACAGAAAGTGAAGAGTTAGCCCCTAAAAAGTTACACAAAGCTCTGGTTTTGCAGCATGGTTCTGATTATGTTGATTGTTTAGCATCACAAGAGGGGGAGGAGCGCAAATAAAAAGTAATTTGCAGTCACAATAAACATAAAAGGCTAAGAAAATATTTTTGTGAAGGGGGGGGGGGGGGGATCAGCTTCAATTAAAAGTAATGACGTGGTTGCCAGACAATAAATATGAAAAACTAAGAGTAAAATAAAGGAGAAATTACCATTTAGAAATGTGTTTTAGTATTTAATTGTATAACATGAATCAAATGTGCATTTCTAAACTTTACATATCATAAAATAGGACAAGGAACCATTTCAGCTGGGGTGAAAAAAAAATGGGTGAAAGGAACTAATTTGACATCACGCTCTATCCTTTCCCAAGCTGTCATTTTGATCGTTTCCACTTCTGCTTTCCATTACAGGGCCATCATATTTGAACATAAATTTTCAGCCGCGATCGCATCAAACCCAAGTGAGCCCAGCTTACCCCTTTGGTGAACTCTGACAGTGAAGTGACGACACACGGCGGCCGAAGCCCTTACTGCCTGTGCAAAAAAACTTCCTTCAAATGTTTTTTTCTTCCAAATATTAAAGCATCCTGAATGTGCCCATCACATGAATAATTAGTTTAAAAGAATACAAAATTACCAAATGAAATGCACAAGGAGCACATTTAACACTGTAAATGTTCCTTTGGAACGTGTTCGCTTCACCTAAAGTGCAATGTAGTGTATTCAAAAAATAAAAATAAAAAGTAGGTGAACTCAAATCTTTAAGGCAACATAACCTAGGGTGGGCAATTCAACTCCGTGTTTTAAGGTTTCCTGTGGTTAAAACTGGCTCTCTCATTTTCAACGAGTAAAGATGAGTTTTCAGAACTAATTTCCCCTTGTATTGTGCCCCAATTTAAAGCTAGAAGTTAAAAAACAACTCAGCAAATTGTTTTGGAGCAAACAAGTTGTTGCTCTAACTTACACTGTTGCCATATATATATATGCTGTATATCAAAAATGTATAGTTTAAAGTTGTTCCAACTGAAATTACTGTTTTTAGTCACAGACAAATACAAGTTGTGTGTTTTTTTACAGTGCGATGTGTTTAAACCGATACCGCCGTGCTTCATTTGACAAAAGAAAAGTGTACTTTTACTGTGTAACATAACAGCAGTCTGCACAAGGAGCCGCCAATTCTACCGCCCCCTCCCTCCGCCCCCCCCCCTGCTCGTTTCAAACAGTACCGAAAGGTGAAAAGGTCACGCTTCAGTCATATCAGCAAAGCGCATCACATTCAACTTCCTGTCTGATTGCATCAAGAAAAAAAAAATATCCTCACACTATCTTAGAAAACGGTGACAAAATAGTGATGGGAACCCGGTTAGGTAACATAGTCACAATAGCATCAGATTGTCTCCCCTAACAAAATGTCATTTTAAAACACGTTTTCATAGGAGCATGGGGCCTAATTTCTCTTCACACAAGCTACACGTGAATCCCGAATTGCCACACGTCTTTTTCACTCCCGAAAAGAGTAACGGCAACCCCATACTGTACTCGTGTACTAATGAGACGTGTCAACAGTGCATAGAGGGACGCTGACAAATAAAATCCCCAGCTGTCAGCGGGCAAGCCAGAAATTAAGAGGGACACTATGACAGGAAAATCACAATCCAGCTAACTATTCTGAAAACACACACACACACTGGCATATTAGTCAGAAACCAGAAAAGCAACAGAAAAAAAAAGCTCAAATGAAGTGGCATATGTATGCTATAAAACAGCAAAATACATTAATAAAGGCCAAATGTTGAACACGGTTGTTTTTATAGATTTTGTCAATTTGTGGATTCGTGTTCTACTTTGATATATATAAGCATGAGAAGATGGAAAAACGATTTGGACATATTTCACCACAACTGTAAAGCGTAAGCATACTTTCTTGTTTCTTTTTTTTCTGGTTTGTCCATTTAAGGGTTACTAAACAATTAGAAAGTCAAATGTTTTCTTGGCTTTTCCAAAAAAAAAAAAAAACACGAAATATGGGAAGACGTCATTTCTGCACTCGGATTGGCATGTGAGGGCATATTTTAAATGTTTTTTTTATGGCTTCCACATTTTATAATTACTGATAAAAATCATTTGCACATGTCATGTACTGTTCATTTCTGCACTATGTGTGACACACAAATGTTTTTCTCTATTTCAGGATACGTGGGATCACCTTTCATGCCCTTGTGTGTTCTTACAAAAATATGTGGGGGAAATTTTTATTTTATTTAAACTATTAACGACACACGATCACACACTTTTTTTATGATTTGCAACATCAAGTCCAACTTTAAAGTAAGGTCATTTCCAGTTCTCGCATGAGTTTGACATGGAAATGTGATTTCTTCAACTACAACTTGAACTTCTTCCTTCATACATTATTTGATAAAGATCACTTTTAATAATTGTCAACATCTACTTTTTGGGACAATTATGTGATGCAGCGTATGGGTGACACAGGATCACACGCTTGACCAATTTATGATTTTTACGCATCCTGCATTCAATTAGGGATGTCATCTACTTTAAAAAACACAAACTGTCTTGCAACTTACTGCATGGGTGAGCAGAAGTTTTGTTCTTCAATATTTTTTCTGCTTTCTACATTAATTAAAGGTTTCCTAATTGACAAAGATCACTTTAGACATATTTTCTAAAACCAAAACATGAAAATGGGGTAAACAATTGCATGAACGTTTATGACTGAAAGCTTTTTAAGATTAGTCTAATCAGACTTCAAAGAGTAAACGTGTAAATGTGGTGACAGTTGGTGGGACAAGCATGAACTTGGAAGATCCTTTTAAATACTCTGAAAAGCAAAAAAACGACAAACACGGAGACAGTTTTGTATGAGTAGCATGATCATGAACTTTTATGTTATCGTGTTGTTTGATGTAAATCCTTTAAGACATACCTTTGAAATCCAAATCGTTAGAAACGTGCCTCGCAACTGATGCATATTCAAAAGCAAAAGTCTGAAAATGTGGTTGGTAACAGCCGTGTTCGCTCGTGCACTTTTATGACATTGTTTTTTCCTCGTAATCTTTGAGGACTACAAATCAACAACGCTCATTTGAAACATACTTTTAAAGGCAAAAACGTGCTAACCGTTACATAAGAGTGGCTTGACTTTGATGACGATGTTTTTTTTCCTCTTTGCTATTTTCACTTAAAAAGGTTGCAAAACCATGAAAAGAGGGTGGGGAGGGGAGGATTCCGCCTATCTGCATTGAAGCAGGTTGAAACAGGTGGGGGGGAAATCGTAGAAAAATCGACGAGGAAAAAAAAAAAAGAACAATTGTGTTGTGTGAAAGCACGCCGGTTTTCAAAAATGCTTCTTTGAAAGGCTGGTGAATTGTAAGTGTCCTGTCTTACCTGCATGCCCGATGTCTGCTGCCATCCCATCCGAGTCTGCCTCAATGATCATGTCAGCAGGCTGCTGCAGTCATATCTGACGTCCCGAGTGCCAGCCTCCACTCAGCCATGCCAGCGTGCTTTTCACCAGCTCTTTTTTATCATTATTAATTGATACGAAGGCTCTCGTCAGCTAGCTTACGTCGGTCCTCCCACCCACTTTCTCTCTCTCTCTCTCTCTTTTCTGCCCCTCTCTCTCTTTTCTGCCCCTCCTCTCTTTTCTCATCCCCTCCTATCCATACCAAAAAAGCATCAGTTTCCTCCCGTTTTTTTCGCCCTTCTACTAATTTCCTCTGCTATTTTGGAGCGGCAATAACGCGCACTCGGAACGGCGGCGGTGATGATAATGGAGCCTCTGTGAGCTCGCCTCCAGTGTGATGTCAGTCTATAATGAAAAAAAAAAAGCAAGAAGGTAAAGCGGAGGGCAGGAACTTCGGCTGACCCCAACTTGAACTTCTCCACGCACATCGTCTTAAAGGCGCAGGCAGCTCGTGCTGCAGGGAGTGTGCCGCTCCTTTCCTTTACTCAGTGAGACATGGAAGAGCATTCAAATGCAGTTGATCAGCTTTCGTAAAATAAAATATCTCAACACAGTTGAACCCCGGGTGTTCGCGTGAATAGCGAACGTCCGCGTGAAACACTGGTCAACAGCAATTTTTAATCAGAGAGGGCTTTATGTGTCCCTGGGTGTAATTATGTCTTTACGGGGTTTTTTCCAACACATCAGGTTTTTGAGATACATTTTTATTACTGTTTTTAAGTTTGTCCCATAAAAGCTTGCGCAATTTCGATTTCACGATGCGTTGTAATTTATAGCTGTGACGTTTCAGAAAAAAAATCCACCTGTTGCTGAACCTAACCTTTCCAAATCATAAATCATAAACATGACCAATTACAAGAGTAATTATTATTATTATTATTATTATTATTATGGCGGCAGGTTGGTCGACCGGTTAGCAACTCCGCCTCACAGTGCAGAGGTGCAGGGTTCGATTTCGTCCCCGGCCTTCCTGTGTGGTGTTTGCATGTTCGCCCCATGCCTGCGTGGGTTTTTCCAGGTACTTCGTTTTCCTCCCACATTACAGAAACATGCACTGCAGGTTAATGGAACATTCTAAATTGTCCCTAGGTGTGATTGTGAGCGCGAATGGTTGTTCGTTTGCCCTGCGATTGGATGGTTGAGGATGAAGGTGTACCCCGTCTTCTGTCCAAAGACAGCTGGGATGCATTCCAACACCCCCGCGACTCTCGTGAGGATGAATGGATTAGAAATGTGATTATTATTATTAATACGATCCAAACCTGGTGAAGAATCAGCGCAAAAAAACATCAAGAAAATTTACCTGCACCTGATTTTTTTTTAAATTGCACATTCGTGGACAAGGGTAACTGACGTCAATTAAAGATGCACTGAAAAAAAAATGAACAAAATGTTTAACCACCCTCCCGCCCCGAAAAGAATCTTGGTAAAATAACAACAATTAAAAATAGGCAAAATATATATTTATTTTGAAAGAAAATGGTGAGAAATGGCGAATACGCAGATGCTGAACTATTGTTTTCAGTCATTTTTTTTAGCTCAATTAATTCTTGAAAAAAAACGTGGACAAACAATCAGATTCCCCACAAACACAATTTAGGACATTTTGCCCTTTTGTTTGCGATCAGTCGTCTAACATAAAGTAAATTATGACGAGTTGACACGACTTTAATGGCACTTGTGATCGACTTTTGCTGAGGTCCGCTCGGACCACAAATAGACGCTTGACACTTCACGCTCTACAGCGTCACTCTGTGGCGAAAAGATGTAACAGCAGGAGGAGCCAATTGAACTGGGGAGAAAGGGAGGTTTAATTAAAACCTAATTCAGTTAATGTGCCGAAGCATATGATGATTTTTTTTTAAATACTAGATCAATAAACAAAAGTTGAAGTGATGGAGTGGGCATTGACAACGTTTGCTCCCATGTTTTTTGGTAAAATAAATACAAACAACAGTGATAACAATAATAATAATAATAGTGATGATGATGATATTTGCTAAATCATCTTTAAAGAACTTCCTAATCCACTCAACTGTAGGAGGATTTTGCTTTAAATGTTATTATTCAGAATAGTCTGCTTTAGATTTTTGGGGGATAAGCGATTTGAAGAATAGATAGATGGAAATCACCCCCCCCCCCACCCCCCGGCAGCGAGATTTTTGTTTGTTTTGTCATATGTATGCAATGCATGTTAGCATTCTAGAAAGACTGTCGTGGTGTTTTAAAACAGTTGTATACAAAGGACCAATTCAGTAAGTCCTTGAAAGCTACCATTAAATAAATGTCAATCACAATATCAACCCCAAATTCCTTTTGAATACATTTTTTTCCCAGTGTTTTCTCAAATCTTTCCTGCATTTAGGATTAAGGTTGATGATTTCAACACGTGTGATGAAATGGAACCCTAATCACTTTCTCTTACTTTTTACACTACACTTAGCAGAGGTCACGACCTCCATAAACATAGACTGTGCCTGAGATTTTAATCTGCTCAGTGTCAAGCACTCGGGTTGATGGGAAGGACTAGAGCTGATTAAACGTCTCATTTTTCAACCACAGAACGGCTCGTTCGTTAGTGTGCCTTTGTTTTGTTTGATGGCAACAGCATGCGATAATGTCACAAAGGCCCCCAGTGGTTTCCTCTGGGAGGCTGATCCCGGTTCAAGGTGCTGGCCGCTGGCGCGCGGAAGTGATCCGCAGCACCCCGAGTCGCCCGGGCCGAGAAAGGGACGAGCGCATTGTCTCGGGCTTCCATGTTCCCCTGATGAACTGCTGATAACCTGGCAGACAGACATGGAGTGGCCTGGAGAACGCATACGCTCCATGGAGGATGTGACTTTTTCATCCAAGGTCCAAAATAGTTTCCACACAGAGTACAGTGTCATTACAAAAGCTGTCACATCGATTGTCTTGTGTGGATCCTGACTGTCTTCTCTATTTGCAGTGTAGCGGTGAGGAGAGCACGGCGCTCGGGCGAACATCTGTGCTTATTGGGTCACATTGTGATTTTTAAAATGGACAGACGGGTCAGGTCATTCACAGATCAGGGCAAGAAAAAAAAAAAGTAAAATTGTTTTTTTTTTATGTGAAGAAAAGAAATAATTTGTATTTTCAAAATTGTTCCATTTATCATTAGTTCGATTGTAATGAAAAAAACACACAAACAGACTCACTCAGACATACATTACACACACACACACAAACACGCGCACACACATTTATGTGTATCGTGTGGTAGATAAATCACTTTTGCTTTACCTAGTAGAATTTTAAATTGCACCAACTAATGTTGAGCTGAACCAATTTTCCTAGAGTTGCTTTTCTGAAGTCTTCCTGAGCCGATGTGGTGATATCCTTTCCTCATTGATGTCGGTTTTTGATGCAGTGCCGCCCGAGTGATCAACGGTCACGGGCATCCAATGTTGGTTTTCGGACCTGCCGCTTACATGCAGTGGTTTCTCCAGATTCTCAGAACCTTTGGTTGATATGACCAGTGATGATGAAATCCCTAAATTCCTTGCAATGGTGAGCAACATTGTCTTTAAACTGTTCGACTATTTTCTTACGAAAGTATTCACGAAGGAGCGAACCTCTCTCCTTCATTGTTTGTGAATGACTGAACAATTCAGGGAAGCTCCTTTTACACCCAACCACGGTACTCACCTGTTCCCAGTACGCCTGTTCGCCTGTGAGATGTTTCAAAGAGCTGTTTGATGAGTATTCCTCAACGTCCCAATTTCACTGGAATTGGGTTTACGATTTTGTGTGTATGTGTGTGTGTATGTATATATATATATATATATATATATATATATATATGGGCTTCCCTGCTAAAGCTGTTGCTGTTGCTGTTGTTGATGGATGGATGGATGGATGGATGGATATATATATATATATATATATATATATACACATCCATCCATCCATCCATCATCTACCGCTTATCCGGGGCCAGGTCGCGGGGGCAACAGCAGGGAAGCCCAGACTTCCCTCTCCCTAGCTACTTCTTCCAGCTCTCCCCGGGGGATCCCGAGACGTTCCCAGGCCAGCTGGGTGACATAGTCTCTCCAGCGTGTCCTGGGTCTTCCTCGGGGTCTCCTCCGAGAGACATATATATGTATATATATATACAGTATATACTGTATATATACTGTATATAGAAGAAAATGTTCCTTTGCAAAATCAAGGCTTATCAAGTGTTTGTGTGCTAATTTGGTAGTATGAAGGAGTGGAAATGAGTATTGAGGCCAGGGAATGAAAAGATATTAATTCCACAATCAAGTTTTTTTTTCCATCTCTGTGTGATGGGGAAAAGTGTATGAAAGACTGTGTCAAATTGTATGTGTGCCTTTTGAGCGCAGCTGTTGTCTTTGCAGACTTTATCTGACAAATCAATCAGCCTCCTGAGGCCTGTGTTGGACTTTAAACTTGTCAAAACAGAATTTTAGTCATAGCCATACTCTGGCCCTAATAAACCCCAAACAGTGAACTTTTTATGAACTGGAGGAGGAGGATTTATTTTTTAAACCACTAAATTGCTGGTTGTAAGCAATAATTGGGTTACCACTGCGAGAGCCAGGGAAGAGCGTCGCGCATAGGGCAGCTTTCCATGCAGAAGAGCAAAAAAAGCGGAGATTAGACAGGGGCAGTGCGGCTCACGCACTAAATTACACAACATTCCTGTTTCAGCCCCACGCCATGTGACGCGGTGCGGATCTTGCGCAGGTTTGGGCCCGAGAAGATCAAGTGGAAAGGAGCTTTCCACGCAGACGTCTGGGAGCAGATACGCCGCAGGCCCCTCGGCTGCCTGAGGCCCCGTTTCACTTTGAATTTCCACTCGCCTTTATCGTCATGTGGCGCGGCGCAGACACACGGCAGGGGCTTGACATGATGCAGGATGCGCCACATGTAAACTTCACCTCTCAAAGGCAGAAACCATCGCCATTTGAGTCCCATGATCACTCGTAAAATTCTCAAAAGTTGGTGTC
This sequence comes from Hippocampus guttulatus, assembly GCF_054856545.1. Taxonomy (NCBI): domain Eukaryota; kingdom Metazoa; phylum Chordata; class Actinopteri; order Syngnathiformes; family Syngnathidae; genus Hippocampus; species Hippocampus guttulatus. The sequence goes on along the minus strand of NC_141272.1, from coordinate 13,820,600 downwards.
TCCTTTTGGTTACGTTGCCATCAATCATTCCAATGTCCCAAAAGCAAGCGTTAGAAGACAAAAACATAGATGGATAGAAACTTTGTCGATACCTTATTTTTTTCCATCGCTTTTTTTTTTTGCTGGTCCTGCAACTTATACTCAGGTGCAACTTGTCGGCCTATATATATTTATCATATATCATATCATCATTTGACAAGTCCACAGCCATTTACCAATTTACAAAAACACTAGCGTTCTCAGGAAGTCAGTTCTTGAGTACATTCTTAGGAAAGACTGTACTTGGTAAGTTCCTAAGATCTGACTCTGCATTCTTTACATATTGACAAATGGCCTTAAAGAGAAAAATTGAAGAAAAATAAATAATAGGAGAAGTATTCGTCCTGGCAACTAATGTGTGATGTATGTCGTTTGTTTACTGCCACCTCTCAGTGCAACAAATGAAGGGTTTCGCCACCTAGCTTGCCAGTTTAGCATGCAGCTTCCGCCTCAAGGATTTACGATGTACAGCACGAAAAGGCTTCAAAACTCGAGGTGGGCATTCCGTCAGTACAGTACAGCTCCATCAGTCCGTGTCTCTGACGGGCTCCCTCTTTGCTGGTGGACTGATGACTGACAGGAACAGACAGACTAAGCGTTTTTTTTAATCCGTCGCCTGAATCGTCACTAACCCCAGTGGTGCGTACTCCATAACTAAAGAGAGAAGGTCCGTCAGTGAGATTCTCGTTTCGCTGGCGGTTGACATGCAAAGCGTGTTTGTTCGCGGGGTTGACTACACCTGGAGTTGCTTCAAGCAGAACAGAGGACAGGCTCCTCATCCTTCAACAGAAAATTAAAAAACAGTCTGAGCATCGCTAGTCAATCTGGTGACCTGTGGTGTTCTGGGCTGTGGTTCCATTCTCCCTGCCTGCTGTCTTGTATACTTTTCGGTCCCATAGACCGCAATGACATTGTCCCATATAATGAAAGCATGGTTAAAATATTAAATGCATTTTTGAAAAACTGATGACAAACTGTAATTTAGCAATGACAGAATTGCCGTATAAATGATACTGAAGTGACTGGGCCGGCTTGAAATAATGACGGAGAGATGATGACAGACCAGTGGCCTGACCATCGGTAATAACCAACCCAGGTTCCACCTTTGGCCACAAGGCGACGCAGCACTCTAGTTAAGGTAAGCCATTTTAAACTAAAAAGAAAAAAAGTTTTCAGAGTTAGAGGTTTAAAATCCAAACGGAACTCATGCGCTGCCCAACACGATTAGGGAATGGGCAATTTGGGTGCAAGTCCAAGTGCAACTGTTCTTGGTCTCGGTTTAGGTAAAATAACCCCCCCCCCCCAAAAGTGATTTATGGTACAGTGCAACTTAATGCATTTTTTCTTTTCTTTTACTGGTGTGGCTTATACTCAGGAGTGATTTACAGACTGAAAAATAGGGTAAATGGTTAATTAGATACAGTTGGCCGATGTGGTTGATGCTATGGAGCTCAGACATTGGTATAAGTAGTAAATGTAGGACAGTACTTCTGAGAGTATTTGGGCCAGCAGAGGAGGTCATCAAGGTCCTGACTGCACACATTTTTATCTTATTCTGTGATTATTTTGCTTGCCACGAGAATGACTGCATTTATGTGCTACTCACACCACACTTGGAGAATCGCTGCAGTAGACAAACAAACCGACTAATGTCATGCAAATGACACTTTTTAGCCATTCATTGAACAGTTTCTTCAAGTGATCTTAGTTTGCAGTGGACATTATTCGTGTGCAGGTGTGTCTAATAAAGTGGCCAGTGTGTGCGCCTGAGTGTATGACACATGGAACGCAATTCTTGTTCCCTCCGTGTTAAGCCTCACACAGAGCAGCAGCCTCTCACCTCCTGCCCGCCACAGAATCTTTTGTTTTCTGTGTCCGACTTACAGTGCCACACACACACACGCACACGCACATGCACACGCACACGCTTTTCTAGCTGTCCATCATGTCTGATGATGACACTTGCTCCAAGGGAGGGGAGGATGGGTAGGGGGGGGGGGGGGGTCAGCAACTCTGTCGCTGGTGCCACTTCTCGTGGGCATAGAGACCGATTCTTGAGCCGCAGACTCGACCACAGATGGAGCAAGGGAAACCGGATACCAGGGGGGTACCAGCTGCCCGCTGGTGTCGTTGAATGCGTTTCTCGGTTCGTCTGGCTTGGTTAATTTTGTGTATTTCAGAGATTGCAGTAGCACAAGTGATCTGCCAGGTTGGTCTGTTGAGTGCAAGTGTTTCAAGCTGCGTGGGGTTGACGTTGGCTCGCTTTAGGAGGTCCCTGCTGTAGTCCTTGAGGCGCCGCTTTTGGCCCCCAGCAGAACGCTTTGCACCTCTCAGTTGGCCATAGAGGACCTGGCGGGGCAGGCGGTTGTCTGGCATGCGAATGGTGTGTCCAATCCACCGAAGATGTTTTTTCGCCACGGCCGCTTCCATGCAGATGGAATTGGTGCTTTTGAGGATGTCTGTATGGGGAATTCGATCTTTCCAGGACAGGCCAAGGATCTTTTGCAGGCAGCGGATGTGGAAGGCTTCCAAGGTAGTAATGTGCTGGCGATATGGAGTCCATGACTCTGACCCGTAGAGCAGAGTGGAGAGACACACTGCGTTGTACACAGCAATCTTGGTACAGGTCTTCAGGTTTCGGTTTTCAAAGACCCTGCTGCGTAGGCGACCAAAGGATGATGATGCTTTATTAATACGGGTGTGGACTTCAGTGTCAAGGGAACAGTTTGAAGATAAAGTGGAGCCAAGGTAGGTGAAATGGTCCACTACGTTTAGTGGAGTGCCATTAATGTGAAAGCTGGGGGATGTGGAGGTTGGGGTAGCGAGTTGGAACATGACCTCAGTTTTTTTAATGTTGATCTGAAGACCAAAGGATTGGTACAGATTGGAAATGGTGTCGAGGGCGTGCTGCATAGAGTTTGAACTGTGAGCTAATATAGTGCAGTCATCAGCATACTGAAGCTCACAGATCTGACAGATTTTTGTCTTTGTGTGAGCCTGGAGCCGTCTGATGTTGAAGAGGCTTCCGTCTAGGCGGTATTCCATATGGACACCGTCTTCATGTCCCATGCCACGGTGGAAGAGGCACGTGGTGGCAGAGAGGAGGATGTTAAAAAGCACTGGAGCCAAGACACAGCCCTGCTTCACCCCGACTTTCACCTTGAAGAGCTCTGACTGGAGTCCTCCGATGAGCACTCTGGCTTGCATCCCATCATGCAGCTGCTGGAGGATGCTGAGAAACTTGGGTGGGACCCCAAGTTTGGAGAGGTGTTTCCAGAGCAACTCACGGTTAATGGTGTCAAAGGCTTTGCTGAGATCGATGAAGGCTATGTACAGGTCCTTTTGATGTTCTCTGCTTTTCTCCATTAGCTGTCTTAAAACAAAGATCATGTCAATGGTGGATCTAGTCTTCCGGTAGCCACACTGGGTTTCTGGAAGCACACCTTCTGAGATGTGCTCGACTAGCCTGCTGAGCATGATTTTGGCCAAGATCTTTCCTGCGGTGGAGAGGAGAGAGATTCCTCGGCTATTCCCACAGGCTGCTCTGTCCCCTTTCTGCTTATAGATAACAACGATGTTAGCATCCTTCCAGTCCTGCGGGACGGTCCCATGTTCCCAGATGTTTTGAATCAGGAGGTGCAGTCGGCGCGTGAGGAGATAACCTCCGTGTTTGAAAACCTCTGCAGGGATGCCATCAGGTCCAGCGCTTTTGTTGTTCTTTAGGCCCGCAATGGCTTGCTGGGTTTCAGAATAGGATGGTGGGGCGTCGAGGCTCATGATTGTTGGCAGGTCTGGAAGATTGTCCAGAATGTGTGGATTGACAGGGTTGGTACGGTTGAGAAGATGTTCAAAGTGGTTTGCCCAACGGGCAAGGATCTCATGGTGGTCCTTGAGGAGTGCAGAGCCATCAGCTGATCGGACTGGAGCAATTGCCCGCTTCTTGGGACCATACAGTGCTTTGATGGCATTGTAGAAGCCCTGGGTGTTGTTACAGTCTGCCAGATTTTGGATCTCATTTGCCTTCTGCACCCACCAGGTGTCCTCCATGATACGGAGTGCTCGCTGGGTCACTGTTCTAACTGCAGAAAAGGTGGCTTTACGGGTGAGAGATGTAGGGCAGGACAGGAGAGCTTTATGGGCCTCATGCTTTGCTTTCAGAAGTGTATGTATCTCGGTTGAGTTGCAGTCAAACCAATCCTGGTGGCGTCTCCTTGACTGGCCAAGCACCTCCGAAGCTGTGCTCTGGATAGCCTGGTGCAGAGCTGGCCAGTCACTTGATTCCTCCGGGATCTTGTCAAGGTTTTCAGCAAGGAGTCGCCGGAGGTTGGCTCTGGTGGTGGGGTTGTTCAATGCTGCACAGTTGAGCCTTTTGTTGGGAGCTGTCCTTGGATGACGGGGTTGAATGCTCATGAGGAGTTTGGATCTGACCATGAGATGGTCAGTCCAACACTCAGCTCCGCGCATGACACGGGTGATGAGGACATCCCGTATGTCCTTTTGACGGACAATCACATAGTCCAGGAGATGCCAGTGTTTGGAGCGGGGATGCTGCCAGGTGGTCTTAAACCTGTTCTTCATTTGGAAAATGGTGTTAGTGATGACCAACTGATGTTCTGCACAGAGAGAGAGGAGCCGAAGGCCGTTGTTGTTCATTTTTCCCACTCCATGCTGGCCAATAACTTTACTCCATACCAGGTGTTCCGTGCCCACCCTAGCATTGAAATCTCCCATGACTATGAGCTTGTCCATAGCCGGTGTTTGCTGCAGGATGGTGTCCAGAGTTCTGTAGAAATCCTCCTTTATATTCTGCTCGGCATTCAGAGTTGGTGCGTAGGCACTGATGAGTGTGGCGAAGCGTCCCTTTGCCAGGGGAATGCGCCATGTCATCAGCCTTTCATTGATGCCGGTGGGGGATTCTGGGATGCGCTTCAGCAGTTGGGACTTCACAGCAAAGCCAACTCCATGGTTTCGACGAGTGCCTTCAGGGACCCCTTTCCAGAAGAAGGTATACCCTGCACCAACTTCTGTCAGGGAGTCCTCTCCATGTATCCTGGTCTCGCTGAGAGCTGCGATATCGATGTTATACCTCGCGAGCTCTGTGGCCACAAGTGCTGTCCTCCGGTGGGGCCTGTCAGGAGTTTCAGCCAGGTCCAGCAGTGTGCGGACGTTCCACGAAGCTATGCATAGATTTTTTCTATTTCGTTTATTATCCTTTCGACCGCAAGGGGGATGCTCCGACGATTGCGGTTTACCGTCCGGAGTGTGGAGAGCAGACAATTTTTAGACCATTTTTTCTAGGTCCCTCCCCATCTCAGGGGTGAGCAGTGTGGAGCTGCTCAGTCACAATGGAAGCTGCCGAAGAGATGCGCTGCTCCATCCCGCAGTGTCAACGACCATCACTCCATTGCCGCCTGTGTGCATGGTTTGGCTAGGCACTCCCAGCCACATCCTTGGCCTGTGCCCACCGCCATTCCACATCGCCACAGGACTTTGGGGGATTAGGGGGATGCAGGGTGGGGGATTGGGTGTGGGGTTGGGGCAAGAAGCTTGCGCAGAGGTTCGGATTAAGGTGAGGGTGTGGGCGCGCAGTCCTCACTCCCACCATCTTCACTCCTGCCAGGTGGTTTCCGGTGGCATGAGGGTACCCATGACGACCTTCTCCTGGCAAGAGTTGCAGGGGGCTGCCGGTAGTCCGGTCTGTTGGACTCCGCCTGTGCCTGCCCCCAGGTGCCGGTTTGGGATCACTCTTTGTCTGGCCTCTACCCTTCGACCTGTTCGGCTTGGGTGACCCTGCCAGGAGTGCGGGACTCCTGCCGACATAGCTCTAGGGGTCATGGAGACGCGCAAAGTGCCTCACCACGATAAGGTGGTGATCCCATCGAGGCACCACGCACACGCACACACACACACACACACACAACTTCCCAGACCTTCTCCCTTCTTTCCGGCTTGATATTGCTGAAAACCATATGGAGTGTGACATCATGAGGGCAGGAAGCAAGGGGAGAGATAGAGACAAGCTTGCCAGGTTTCTTCGAGGTGATGTCAGCTGCAAAGCACTCTGGGAGGCCCGTCGGGGGTGCGCGCAGCAGACGTTGGAAATTGTATCTTGCCTCCCCCCCCACCTCTTTCTATTGCATTCCCACCTGGATAATCAGGCCTGTGGAAAGTTGGGTGGATGAAAGGTACGCGCACCTTGAGGGGGGGGGGGGGGGGGGGGGACTCGACGCCAAATAATTAGCGGTTACATAGCAGGTCACATCATGCCAGCCCGGCTTCGCTCTGATTGATTTGAGTGCCAAAATATCCAAAGAATGTTGTGTTCAATGAGTCTCATGTGTGGTAGTTTGCAATGTGTTCGCCAGGCTTGGTTGAGTGTCACCTCCTTGTTCGCTAGTTGAACTTGTTCTCATGCCTTTGTTGTCACATCCTGATCACCATGTACCGGCACACACATGAACTAGAGGAAAGTCGAGTGCACGATAAAGTGGTCATTTGTTAGGAGGCGCCTGTCGCTCAGGTGGTACTCATTTAATCCGAATGGAGATAGAGAGCAAGTGGCAAGCGAAGCAGTTGATTACCGGGGCGGGCAAGCACATGGACATGATGCCATCTAAAAATTGCAAAGAGAGAGGGGGGAGGTGCAAGATTTTTCCAGTTGACGTCAGTGTGGTGTATTGACTGACAAGACATTTTGATGCCCACCATATTGACTGTGGACAGCCCCCTCGGGTGGTTTTTGTATTGCCAGTTTCAACCAATGTTTTTCAAGGAACACCTAAAATTCTTGCGGGTTGCAAAATGTTTTTTTTTTTTTTTTTTTTTTTACAGGGATGTTCTGTGAGTGTCAATTATATGTGGATTTTTGCTATTCACGTGCTGGCCTGATCCATATCCCCTGATTTTCTATAAATAAAAACGGAATGAAAATTCTGTCCATCCATCCATTTTCCGATTCGCTTATCCTCACAATGGTCGCGGGGGGTGCTGGAGCCTATCCGAGCCGTCTTTGGGCCGTGGACGGGGGACACCCTGAACCGGTTGCCAGGCAATCGCAGGGCACACAGAGACAAACAACCATTTGCGCTCACACTCACACCTTGGGACAATTTAGAGTGTTCAATCAGCCTGCCATGCATGTTTTTGGAATGTGGGAGGAAAGCAGAGTACCCGTAAAAAACCCGCGCAGGAACGGGGAGAACATACAAACTCCACACAGGGAGGCCGGAGCTGGAATTGAATCTGGCACCTCTGCACTGTGAGGTCGACATGCTAACCACTGTACCACCGTACCGCCGGAATGAAAATTAACCGATGAAAATTGGTTTTGAATCACGGTTCCAGAGGATGCTTTTAAAATAAAGTCAGGATCCAGACAATTCTGTACATTGGTTTAGGAAGTGCACTGTCCTGCGTGACCCTTCCAAAAAATTGTAGCCGCCTCCATCATTCCAATCGCCATACTTGAATTACAGTCTTCAATGAACCCAACACTAACCTCTAGTCCACTGTGCTGCCTCAATCAGGTTTATTGAAGACACTTTGTTTGTTAACATCTGCCCGTCGATTGGATGGCAACCAATGTAGGGAGTGCCCCCCTGCCTCTTTTCTTTTTCAGGAGGATATCTTTGAGTCATGACCCTTTAATACAGAAAAGAAGGTTTCAATTTAACAGCAATTAGTGTTGGGCACACCTGATTCAATGTAAATAAAGCTAATCAGATGGAGCTTTGTGTTGCAGCATTTTGGTGCCTGTGCATGAACCCAAAGTGTGTTTTCGCCACACTGGCCCTCCCACGCACACAGATATACATATGCAGCCTACACCCCAATGCCCTGCAGTCGTATGATTTTGAGGCTCTCGTTCCTCGCAGGGTTTTTACAGCCTGTGTACTGCGGCTCGCTGACCTCGCTCTCACCCCGGTGCCACCCAGCCGGTGCATGATTTAGGCGCGAGGGCCCTGCCAAAACCCCACAGCGCCACATCTGCAATCCATAAACGCCACTCTGCGCTCTCCCAGTCTCACTCACTTTTTTATTGTAATTTGCAAATTTTTTACACTCCCCCTTTCCCTTATTTTCATACATTCTTATGATTCCTTCCACCCACGGATTATTTATATCTATATATATATATAGATATAAATATATATATATTATTAAGGTTGGTCCTTGTCTTATCTCTCCTGCCCCCCTTTCTCCTCTTCCGCCTTCTTCATCCGCGTCCAATGGAAAAACCTCTCACCCGTTATATCTTCGGCGGGGCGCCTTCCAAGTGTGGTGGCAGTGAAGTGGGAACCGCAAGACATTCTTGGGCCAACAAAGCACTAAGTCACCAGCATTCATGTCTCCTGACTGCAGACATGTGCCAAACACTCGAGTCACGGCTTGGATTCGGCGCTATGTACCACGTTGCAGTTGGTCTTCGAGAAATGAGCTCCAAAACTTCTTTTACGAAACCTCAGCTCAGTGAGCCTCTCAAGCAAGGGATGAGAAAACTTTAGCGCTCAAGGGCCATATTTGACTTTTTAAACAGACATATGGGCCAGTATGTTTGTAAATTGAAGGGGGGGGGGGGCGGGTACAAGACAATTGGTAATCATTCTAAATCGTATTGCTAATCGTTATTGCTAATACCATACTCTTTGAAAATGCCTTGATGTAAGGGATTGACTCCACAAACACTTAGCTTTTTTTTCGGTCTGTTTGGAGGGACACCAAAAAAGGGCCCCAATAACAGCAAAGAACGGTGTGATAACCATTCAACAGGAAATTGAACTCTTTGTAACAGAAGAAAGACCCTGGTGGAACAATATGAGCAATATTCATTATTATTATTATAATTCATTGACTTCAAAGGGTGAGTAGTTTTGCGTAATTGTAGCTTGATTATTCAGTATACCTCTGAAAATTGGATTGGATTGGATACAACTTTACTGTCAAATGTGCTGTATGTACAGCACAGATGAAATTTCTTCCCTCTCAAACATAAAATCTTGCAAGACATAAGCTCAGTGAGCAGTTCAAGCCGTCATTCTTAGTATTACCACTAGGGGTATGCAGTCTCCCCCTTGTGGTACAAGAAAGAATCCCTGCCAAAGTCCAGTTCGGTTGTATTTAACTTGAAAGTTGCATTTATCTTTCAGAGCTGTAAAATTCATTATTCACCTTCATGTGTGATACATTTGAATTGAATCACTATCAAATGTCACTTTAACCCTTGCCTATACATTTGAGGTTTGATGATGGCAACAGTTTGCGCCTGGAACAAATTCATTCACTTTACATGATTTCCTATGGGAAAGACACGATGGAAGTTAACTGTGTTGGCCTTTGGCACATCCACTGCGTATGTTCGTGCATTTAGGGGATATTGAATTGCGCCTTCCCTCACCATGACCTTGAAAACACACACACACGTATCGCCGTTATCACCTCATTCGAGCAAAACATAGGAAATAAAGTGAGTGTTGGCATAAAGCATGCCGCTCCTCCAAAAAAGTATGATACATCACACCCAAGTGTATCGCCTTTCTTTTCTGTTTATATATATATATATATATATATATATATATATATATATATTTTTTTTTTTTTAAGCACAAGGTGAACTTTTGCTCCACTTTGTATCACGTTGCCTCCGTCTCAACGTCTTCGCCCTGTGCTTGCTCATGTCGACATCTTGGCATGCCCGCCGGGATGAATCATGTTTCTGCAAGCGTGCAAAAAAAAAGGGGGGGGGCCGCGGAGGGGCTTGCGATTCCCAATAAATACTGAGATTCATAAATCAAGCATTTCCCCCCATTGCAAAAAATAAAAAACAACTAACAACTGCGGAGCATTTTTTGGCCTTCGTTTTTGACAGCAACAATGAGGCTATGAACTTTGCGGTGAAGAAGGGGCGACATCGGGTCAAAAAAGGAGCAAGCCACACTTCCAAACCACATTTTTGGGGGCATAATGCTATAATTTTTCAGTAAGTCAGAGGTTAGACAGCTCAGGGGATGTGCGTATTGCTAGCCTGAGTCTAATGGAGGTGCCAGGTTTCTCTGTAAGGCTGTGATAGGTGAAAAAAAAGGAAGGCTTTTTCCATCCCTGTCACATACTTTGGTTATTGTTTCATAGTGTATCCAATTTCCTATGGGACAAGTGATTAAATACTCTACACAAAACCTCTGAGGTGCCTTTGTGAAGTCGTATGTCCAGCTGTTTTAAAAAGTAAATAAATAAAAAATTAGCTCATAAAAAGTTGTTGGCCTGTGAGAGGAGTGTCAACATTTGACCGATAAACCGTGATCATGTTATTTGAAAATATACTTTTGCAAGACAAACAATAATTTTTGCAACAACAAAACTACTAATGTCAAATGTTTAGGAGTATGGACATTGTTTTGCAAGTCAGAAATGTTTGTTTTACAAGGGATTCAAGGTTTTTTTTTTGAAAAGAACATCAAATATTACCTGTTAAATTTGGTCATTTAAACCCTGGAGAAGCCAAAAACCCTTTTCTTCTTTGGAAAATGATGAATTATACATTAAATGATCAGTATATGGTCACTGAACACCAAAATATGTTTATTCAAATATTCAATGCTTTAATCCTAATTTAGGATTAGGGCCAAATTTGACCCTTTGGGATTTAAGGGTAGCATTTGAGTAGCAGAATTTATTGGGGCCAAATTTGACCCCATGGCTTCTCCAGGGTTAAGAGATGATAATCATGATAGAAGACAAACTATTACAAATGGTTATGGGTCATTCAAAAAATAAAAAAAGTCCCATCAGGAAAAAAAGAGAGCATCTTAAATGAAATTTAAAGTTTTTGGCAATTTTAATGAAAATAACATCAAACCCTTATCAGTGAAAAGCTGTATATATGTAAATTAATATTTATTGAGTCTTGGATCTATTTAAATTTTTTGTTTCGTTCATGTAAGCCACCGTTATTGCGATTGCTCATCACGCCATGTGTGCGCGCACGTGCGGTCACGGTTAATTGCGTAAGGTCAGTTGGCTTGAAAAATAGATCTTATGTATAAAAAGGTTGTGCAACCCTGCAGTTAAGCATTTTAAGTACTGGTCCATAGTTGCATTTGTAGACAGATTATGTTTTACTTGATGCAAGACTGGATCAAGTATGCATTATGTCAATAATCCTAACTAGATATGGATATTATCAATATGGAAGTTATAGTTTCCCCTTCCAGCAGCTCCTATATTTTGTTGTTCTACTTCTTCCTTTCATAACTTTGCTGCTGTGAATTGGGAATTTCTCCATTGCGAGACTAATAAAGGTTTTCTTATCTTTGCCTGTCAAAACATGATTCAGACCATTTACTTCGGAAGATTTATACATTGCCGCCCTCTAGTGGCCCACACCCATTTAGCAGTCGAGAGGCAAGAAAGCCGAAATCAAAAGGTGTGGGCTTCGGTTTACGGACAGAATGTCATTCCTTTGGAGGTGAGGTCACCAAATTTGGGCATAAAGCTAGTAAGGTCATAATTGCAGTCAATATTTGAAAGAATAGCAGTTGTTGGCCAAACATACACCAAAAAAACACACAAAAAAAACAAAAAAACGAACTGGGGACAGACTGCGTGTATCCCAATCATAAGCACCAACATGCATAGAGCCGCCAATTAAGTTTATTCAATAGCAATGGGATTTTGGTCATCTCAAACTATTCCATGTCCAAGTCCTGCAGGTCCACCATCGACTCCCGTTTAAACCAGGGCAGAGGCAAAGGCACGTAGGGGTCGTACGTCCAACGAGGATAAACCCTCTTGTACAAGTTCATCAGGACTGTGTCTTGAGAGCGCAGTTGACTATCAAACACGCACTTCATGTGACCATGTGTTCCTTAAAAATAAATAAATAAATAATTATGCTATGGCCTCAAAATACACTTACTCTTTTGACAAACATATTGCCATCACCCCCCCCCCCCCCCATTCAAGAGTAAAAGGCAAATAACGTTATTCAAATCAAGTATGTTTTTTTCTCCCACGGTAAATCCATTAATCAACCAGTCCTAGATTGACCGCAGATTGCTGTGAATGATATATTTTTCATTTGTCTGACCTAAAGCCTCCTTGATGTGGCCCCTCCGACCCCATTTAGTGCGCAGCTCCACGGGTTTGAACCACATGATGTCATCTAGCACACAATGAAGAGAAAAACAGATCAGTAACAGCTAGGGAGCGGAAGAATTGTTGAGGAAGTAAAGAATGCTCACCCCGGTTGAAGAACATGAAACGAACGACGGCGGAGCGCCGGTTAATTTTGAATGGGTGTCCGCTCAGCACGATCCTCTTGAGCGCAATGCGTCGAGGGTCACAACTGAGCAGGCTGCCGGTAGCCACCAGGTCCTGCACGCCTACGAGCACACAATTGTTTTCCAGGGGGGGGGGGGGGGGGATTAAAGACAGAATCAGGATAAGAAAGTCATGATACTGTAGGAATTATGTTATACTGTTGTAGAACAACACATTTTATGTTACACTGATAAACTTTTCTTTTTACTGCACACACGTTAGAATTGTACAAGGCTTATATCCAAAATTTAGGGAAAAAGAATAATATTTTGGGTAATAAGTGGTAAGTTTAGAAAAAACAAAACATTTTAGAAAATGTAAATTTTACTTGATACATTTTCACCATTAAAAAACAACAAATCACAAATTTACAGTCATATTATAATTAAAAGGTAAAATAACGACAAATATAATTAAGACATCATTGTAAAAGAAAAAAAACTTGACTATGATGTGAGAAGTAATTTTAGTGAGACTAAGCGTCATCGTTGATTAAAATAACGTCAACATCATAGCCATCTATAAAAAGGGTTAATCTTACAACATAAATGGCATTTTTAATCTAATGTGACAGATTTTTGTAATTTAAAAAAAAATATTTTACAAGTTTTCACACAAAAAAAGTACTTTTAGGAGGAAAGGACATGACTTCACGTCATGAGCTTTAATGTCACAAGTTAAAATTTTGAGAGCACAGAAGTTCAAATTGTCTTGTTCTACAAGAAAAAAAACGTAGTCGTCGTTTGAGAATAAATCAATGTTCACATGATCCATTAAGAGGGTGCCACAGTGAGTCACTGGCATGAATAGAGTAGTATTCGTAGACAAATAAAGTCAAATTGAAATTGTCTTTGTAGGGTGAGGGGGTGCGGGATTTCTGCTGATCTCACCATCGTCCCTCTGCTTGAAGAGCAGGACTCCTGTTGGAGGGAAGGTGATGGGAGCATACACCGACACAACAGTGGGGGCGTCTGGCCGGAGGAAGCGCTCCATCTTGTGCTTGTCGGCTGAATAGCAACAACAGTTAGCGCCTGAGTAGTTGGCTTGAACGGTCAAGTGCGCCCTCCATCGTACCCGAGGTGTGCTGAGAGAAGATGGGCGAGGCCCTGAACCGTCGAAAACCGCAGTGGAACACCAGCTCCTCTTTGGACTTGATGGGCTCTGTGTTGCTGGGGTGCCTCCTTACCAAAAGGTGCATCACTGACATCTAGAAATGAAGCCAATACAAGTTTGATCAGTGTTTTTCTTAACAGTTTTTGTTTGTAACGTGAGGAGCACAGGCACCTTCTGTTCATGGGGGAGGAGGGACACCAGCACCAGCGGCCTGCCTCCCTGCACGCTCTCCATCACCGAGGAAGGCACATCACTGATATGGAGTGTGACGTACCAGCCCACCTGCACAGCACAGAGCGGTGGTAGATATCTCCACAACGTTCAGAACAAGTCTATTAAAACTTGTTGACAGTCATTGTAACTTGCGGACAGCAGTATTGAGTAAACCAAGCTACCTGAATCTAAAACTCTGTACCATGAACAAAACCAAATGTCCACTTATTTTCAATTTTGTCGACCTTTTCAGTGTTTGTCATTAGGCACCAGGGTACTTCGAAGTGGCAGAAAAGCCATTGGCTACCTCAACCAAACTCCGTGACGAAAGATTTAGTTTGGGGTTGCGCCCCCAAATGTACCCCAAAGGTTTAGTTTTGTTTTTCAAAATAAAACAAACCAAAAAAAAAAAAAAAATCGACAGACGTCGGAATTAAAATCAGTAGCTACTTCCCAACGGACAAGAATGAAAACCAAACTGCCATCATTGGATTTGGCGAAGTCATTTTCTGGTTCTTCGTAGAAAAATGTTTGGGTGGATCATCTTGGACAAAGTTAGCTAAATATGTGCTGCCCATCTCAGGGTCAAGAGAACATATCTGTGCCACACACAGAAACCGGAACAAATTAGCCAGCCCCTCGATGATCATCTTCACTTAATGTTTAATTTCCATCACGTCTGTTTTTGAAATGTAAACCTGCGGTCACTGTTACGTCTTATTTGGAATTAGTTTACCTCACAGTGCGTCTGCTTTTTGACGGACACTTAACACAGTCAAACTACGCTGGCAAGCAAGATCACATTTTCTACACGGCAGTCATCGAATCAATCCTGTGTTCTTCCATCACGGTTTGGTTTGGGGCCGCCACAAAAAAGGACAAAATCCGACTTCAACGGACAGTTAGGACGGCGGAAAAAATCGTTGGCACCGCCCTACCCACTCTTGAGGACTTGCACACTGCAAGAATCAAGACAAGGGCACGGAAAATCCTCCTGGATCCCCCGCACCCTGCCCACCACCTTTTCCAGCTACTCCCCTCAGGCAGACGCTACAGATCCATGCGCACCAAATCCAGTAGACACTTAAACAGCTTCTTCCCTCTAGCCATTAACTCCTTAAACAGTCACTGACGTAGTCACTCTTCTTGTACTACAAATACTGCTACTGGTTACTCTAAAATGGTTCAATGATTTGTTGTTTACGATGATACTAATGCAGCGTGTTATACCGGAGACAAATTCCTTGTGTGTTCTACATACTTGGCCAATAAAGATGATTCTGATTCTGATTCTGATTTAAGTGGAAAAAATGTTAACGCTTGATGAAAGGGTGCAACGGTTTCACCATGGCGCCTTCCTCCTCTTCTGCGGCTTCAGTCAGAATGCGGCGGCGGGTGCGCTCAAAACTCTGGAACTGGAAGATGCGCGAATAGTTGTGAGGCAAGTTCTCCATGGGATCCCAGGGTGAGGAGCGGAAACTTTTAAGACCCCGGTAGCGCTGGAACCTAGAGGAAGGGGTCACCCAGTCTCAAAATTAGAAGATCAAGCATTTAAGGCATTTAAAATCAATTTCTAAGCTTCTTCATCACAGGTTTGGCAAAAAACTAATATACTATACTTCTCAAAATGACACTATTGCCGCTACTACTACTATTTCGGCAGAAAAAACTACCGATTACTAATTCAAAAATGTATAATACATAAAATACCCCCCCCCCACCCCTGACCCCAATACATTTCAATGCGCGTCAATTATATGAGGATATTTGCTATTTGCGGGCCAACCTTGACCCTATTTGCTGCGAAGAGCAGGGGTAGACTGTAAATATATGGTTCAAATAGCTTAGATTTGCGGTTCCCAGAAGGCATTGCGTGGCGCCATCCATCCATCCATCATCTAGCGCTTATCCGGGGCCGGGTCGCGGGGGCAACAGCTTTAGCAGGGAAGCCCAGACTTCCCTCTCCCTAGCTACTTCTTCCAGCTCTCCCCGGGGGACCCCGAGACGTTCCCAGGCCAGCTGGGTGACATAGTCTCTCCAGCGTGTCCTGGGTCTTCCTCTGGGTCTCCTCCCGGTGGGACATGCCCGGAACACCTCACCAGGGAGGCGCTCAGGAGGCATCCGAATCAGATGCCCAAGCCACCTCATCTGGCTCCTCTCGATGTGGAGGAGAAGCGGCTCGACTCTGAGCCCCTCCCGGATGACCGAGCTTCTCACATTATCTCTAAGGGAGACACCCTGTGGAGAAAACTCATTTCGGCCGCTTGTATCCGTGATCTCGTTCTTTCGGTCACGACCCATAGCTCGTGACCATAGATGAGGGTTGGAACGTAGATCGACCGGTAAATTGAGAGCTTCGCCCTTTGGCTCAGCTCCTTCTTCACCACGACAGACCGATACAACGTCCGCATCACAGCAGACGCTGCACCGATCTGCCTGTCGATCTCTCGCTCCCTCCTGCCCCCACTCGTGAACAAGACCCCAAGATACTTGAACTCCTCCACTTGGGGCAAGATCTCCTCCCCGACCCGGAGGGGGAGCTCCACCCTTTTCCGACTGAGGACCATGGTTTGTTTGTTTGTTTGTTGAACATAAAACATATATACAGTAATAATTTGACAGAAAATAAGGTAGATAAAAAAAGTAAAAAGAAAGAAATCAATCTTCATTCAACACAGTTATTATGTTCAAGGGAGTAGGAAGAAGTAAAAAACTTATCTAGTCCTACCCCGTTATGTGAGTGTATCTAATAAATCATTTTTATATCAATCAGAAAAGAAAAAAGTAAGAAGAAAGAAGTCTCCATTAAGGCTCATACTTTACCCTTAACCGTGATATTTTTACAACTTTTGGTTTTACAACTTCCACTCAGCAAGCGATTTACTCATTTTCAGGTCCGTTTCGAGATTATTCCACAGATTAACACCTTTGATAGATACACTTCTTTGCTTGATGTTTGTTCTTGTTTTGAGTTTTTTGAATAAGTTGGTACCTCTTAAATCATAGCTGCTTTCTCGAATTTCGAAAAACCTCTGAATGTTTTGGCAGAGCAGGTTATTGTGTGCTTTGTACATTAATTGGGCAATTTTAAAGTCAACCAGGTCATAAAATGTCATCGTATTTAATTTGATAAATAGTGGATTTGTGGGTTCCGTATATTTTGATCTATTAATAATTCGAATTGCTTTTTTTTGTAGGTTGAGAATAGGGAGTGTGTTTGTTTTGCAGGCATTTCCCCATATTTCCACACAGTAGGTCATATATGGTAATAATAATGAAGTGTATAATGTGTACAAAGATCTCTTATTTAGCACTTCCTTGGTTTTGTAGAGAATCCCTACGGTTTTGGCTATTTTTCTTTTTACGTTATCGATATGTGGCTTCCAACGTAGTTTTGAGTCTATTACTAATCCGAGAAACTTGGTTTCATACGCTCTTTCTATCTCAATTGAGTTTACCATAATTTTAGCTTGGTGTTTGATTGGTCTTGTGCCAAAAACAATTAACTTCGATTTTTTCAGGTTAAGTGACAATTTATTTCTGTCGAACCAGTTTTTTAATTTGTTTAATTCGTTTTCTACGGTTGTCAGGAGCTGTTTCAGATTTATTCCAGAACAGTAGAAAGTTGTATCATCAGCAAATAGGACACATTTAAATTGTTTTGAGACCTTGCAGATATCATTTATATATAAGATGAATAGTTTTGGACCAAGCACTGACCCCTGAGGAACTCCGTGAGTGATTTTCAGTTGATTCGTTTTTTTATTGCTGAGTTGCACGTACTGATATCTGTTTTCTAAATAACTTTTTATCCATTTATAAGCTACACCTCTAATGCCATATCTTTCTAGTTTTTTCAATAATATACTGTGATCTATTGTGTCAAAAGCTTTTTTAGATCTAGGAAAACCCCAACAGTAAATTCTTTGTCGTCTATATTAGTGGCTATTGCTTCCACAAACTCCATAACTGCCATTGAGGTGGTCCGTTTTTCCCTGAAGCCATATTGATTCTCACTTAACAGCGCATGCTTTTGTATAAAGCTATCAAGTCTGCGAGAAAATAGTTTTTCTAATATTTTTGAAAATTGTGGTAGTAGTGATATTGGTCTATAATTTGTAAATCGATGTCTTTCTCCACTTTTATAGATTGGAATAACCTTAGCAATTTTCATTTTTGATGGAAAGATACCAGCTTTGAATGACAGGTTGCATATGTGCGTGAAAGGTCGCACTACATATTCTATAATCTGCTTTATTATTGTCATATCAATATTAAAGCAATCAGTTGACTTTTTATTTTTAAAAGTTTTTATAATATTTGATACTTGTTTTACAGCAGTAAGGAACATCGTGGAGGAGTTTTTTTCTACATATCTATCTATTTCAAACAAGTTTGTTGGATCAGGAATTTGTTTTGCTAGGTTACTGCCGATGTTGACAAAATACTCATTAAATTCAGTTGCTATTTCTGCAGTTTTTTCCAAAATAGTATTTTTGCCTTTGATAAAATACTCTGGATAATCCATTTTTTAGGACTATTTCTGATTACTTGGTTAAGTATCTTCCATATTTCTTGTGTGTTACTTTTATTCTGCTCTAATAGTGCATGATAATGATCTCTTTTACTGGTTCTTATAATATTTACTAGTTTATTTTTATAGGTCTTATATTTTTTTCTGCTTCTTCAGTTCTCAATTTTAAAAACAATTTATATAAATTGTTTTTCTTTTTACATGCATTTTCTATGCCTTTCGTTATCCATGGCTTACTTGGGTCTTTATACTTTTTGGTTTCAGATTTGGAGGTGCTGATCCTCATCCCAGCCGCTTCACACTCGGCTGCGAAACGCTCCAGTGAGAGTTGGAGAGCCCTGTTTGAAGGAGCCAACAGCACCACATCATCTGCAAAAGGCAGGGATGCAATACTGAGGCCCCCAAAACGGACCCCCTCAACGCTTCGGCTGCGCCTAGAAATTCTGTCCATAAAGGTTATGAACAGAATCGGAGACAAAGGGCAGCCTTGGCGGAGTCCTACCCCCACTGGAAACGATTCCGACTTACTGCCGGCAATGCAAACCAAACTCTGACATCGGTGGTATAGTGACCGAACCGCCCGTATCAGGGGGTTCGGTACCCCATACCCACGA
Source organism: Hippocampus guttulatus (assembly GCF_054856545.1). NCBI lineage: Eukaryota > Metazoa > Chordata > Actinopteri > Syngnathiformes > Syngnathidae > Hippocampus > Hippocampus guttulatus. The sequence continues at coordinate 13,801,772 of NC_141272.1, read as the reverse complement.
AGCACCCCCCACACAACTCCCCGAGGGACACGGTCAAACGCCTTCTCCAAGTCCACAAAACACATGTAGACTGGTTGGGCGAATTCCCACATACCCTCGAGGACCCTGCTAAGGGTGTAGAGCTGGTCCACTGTTCCACGGCCGGGACGAAAACCACACTGCTCCTCCTCAATCTGAGGCTCGACTTCCTGACGGACCCTCCTCTCCAGCACCCCTGAATAGACCTTACCAGGGAGGCTGAGGAGTGTGATCCCTCTGTAGTTGGAACACACCCTCCGGTCCCCCTTTTTAAAAAGAGGGACTACCACCCCCCCTGTTGACCACGCGATGTTGCAGAGGCGTGTCAACCAGGACAGCCCCACAACATCCAGAGCCTTGAGGAACTCCGGGCGGATCTCATCCACCCCTGGGGCCTTGCCACCGAGGAGCTTTTTTAACCACATCGGTGACTTCAACCACAGAGATAGGAGAGCCCACCTCAGAGTCCCCAGGCTCTGCTTCCTCCAAGGAAGGCGTGTTGGTGGAGTTGAGGAGGTCTTCGAAGTACTCTGCCCACCGGTTCACAACGTCCCGAGTCGAAGTCAGCAGCGCCCCATCCCCACTGTACACAGTGTTAGTGGTTCACTGCTTCCCCCTCCTGAGACGTCGGATGGTGGACCAGAATTTCCTCGAAGCCGTCCGGAAGTCGGCTTCCATGGCCCCACCGAACTCTTCCCACGCTCTGGTTTTTGCCTCGGCGACCACCGAAGCTGCGTTCCGCTTGGCCAGTCGATACCCGTCAGCTGCCTCTGGGGTCCCACAGGCCATAAAGGCTCGATAGGACTCCTTCTTCAGCTTGACGGCATCCCTTACTGCTGGTGTCCACCAGCGAGTACGGGGGTTGCCGCCACGACAGGCACCAACCACCTTACGGCCACAACTCAGATTGGCCGCCTCAACAATAGAGGCACGGAACATGGTCCACTCGGGCTCAATGTCCCCCGCCTCCCCCGGAACATGGGAAAAGCTCTGTCGGAGGTGGGAGTTGAAACTCCTTCTGACAGGGGATTCCGCCAGACGCTCCCAACAAACCCTCACAATACGTTTGGGTCTGCCAGGACGGACCGGCATCTTCCCCCACCATCGGAGCCTACTCACCACCAGGTGGTGATCAGTTGACAGCTCCGCCCCTCTCTTCACCCGAGTGTCCAGAACATGCGGCCGCAAATCCGATGATACAACTACAAAGTCGATCGTCGAACTGCGGCCTAGGGTGTCCTGGTGCCAAGTGCACATATGGACACCCTTATGTTTGAACAAGGTGTTCGTTATGGACAATCCGTGGCGAGCACAGAAGTCCAATAACAAAACACCACTCGAGTTCTGATCGAGGGGGCCGTTCCTCCCAATCACGCCCCTCCAGGTCTCACTGTCATTGCCCACGTGAGCATTAGTCCCCCAGCAGAACAAGGGAGTCCCCAGCAGGAGTACTCTCCAGCACACCCTCCAAGGACTCCAAAAAGGGTGGGTATGCTGAGCTGCTGTTTGGTGCATATGCACAAACAACAGTCAGGACCCGTCCACCCACCCGAAGGCGGAGGGAGGCAACCCTCTCGTCTACCGGTGTGAACCCCAATGTACAGGCACTGAGCCGGGGGGCAATGAGTATGCCCACACCTGCTCTGCGCCTCTCACCGTGAGCAACTCCAGAGTGGAAGAGAGTCCAACCCCTCTCGAGAGAACTGGTACCAGAACCCAGGCTGTGTGTGGAGGCAAGTCCGACTATATCCAGTCGGAAATTCTCTGCCTCACACACCAGCTCGGGCTCCTTCCCTGCCAGAGAGGTGACATTCCATGTCCCAAGAGCTAGCTTCTGCAGCCGAGGATCGGACCGCCAGGGTCCCCGCCTTTGGCTGCCGCCCAGCTCACATTGCACCCGACCCCTTTGGCCCCTCTCATGGGTGGTGAGCCCATGGGAAGGGGGACCCACGTTGCCTCTTCGGGCTGTGCCCGGCCGGGCCCCATGGGTGTAGGCCCGGGCCACCAGGCGCTTGCCAACGAGCCCCACCTCCAGGCCTGGCTCCAGAGGGGGGCCCCGGTGACCCGCGTCCGGGCAAGGGAAACCTTGGTCCATATATTTTTCTCATCATAAGGGTCTTTGAGCCGTGCTTTGTCTGGCCCCTCACCTATAACCTGTTTGCCATGGGTGACCCTGCCAGGGGCATAAAGCCCCAGACAACTTAGCTCCTAGGATCATTGGGACACACAAACCCCTCCACCACGGTAAGGTGACGACTCACGGAGGGGATTGCGTGGCGCAATGCAGTTAATTAATGAAGTTATAAGGACATTAATCCTTGTTATATGTGTGTGTGTGTTACCAGTTCACGTGTGTCAAATGTATTTATTTGTATAATTTATGTTGCACGATGCTTTTCGCATTATTCTTTTTGGAAGACTTTTATCACCTTTAGATTGTGTGTAAAATAGTGACATCCAGGTCAATTCGTTGCACAACTTGCATTGCTCACCTAAGCATTGTTTGTCAAAGGTGAGATTTGCTGTATTTTGAATGTCAGGTCCATAGAATGACCTCAACAACAATTTTTTTTTAAGCATCCATTGTTGTGGTATAAATTGATGCGCAATAAATGATACCTGTGTTACTTGAGCATATAAAGGTAAAAAGAAATCTGTAAACATCGGCCATTTGGCAGATGTTTGGAGGGCCATAATCGGTCGGGCAAATTAAACCCCGAAAGCACGTGCAAAGGACTTATGCACAGGGGTAAAATTCAGAACGCACCTGATTTTGGCAGCCACGTCAATGGGCGTGTCCACCTCATCGGGGAACATCTCATTGGCTCGCGCCTCGCGGTAACGTTTGAGACCCCCCTCTTCCTCCGTCTCATCCATGTGCTTGTCATAGCGCTGGTCGGCTCCTGCTCGCTCTGTGGAAGACAATTCTTCTTCTTCTTCCTCTTCCTCTTTATCCTCCTCTTCTGAGGGAAGGTATGAACCTGCATCCTGGCAAAATACAGACTAAGTGGTAAGAACACGAGACAATAGTCAGTAGTTACGCATCTCCAACCACAACAATTAACGTGTTATGAATACCTGCATAACCGCGTCAAACTGTATTTTCCCTCTTTGCTCGTGATGCAGTTCTGCATGAACATGGAAGAGCAGTGCTAAGTCGAGCTAGCAAATGTCACCCCAAGAGGTAGCTTTACACTGCCCATAAAAGTTCGTTTGTTCCTTTCAGAGTCCTCTTCGGTATTTACAGCACCGGTGCGAAATGGAGGGACGAAGTTTGCAATTTTCCCTGACTGTTACCTTTAATCGTGTGAAGTATGAAACGCGCTATATAAATAAAGCTGCCTCCCCCTAAGATGAAAACTAGCAGCCATCGTGCATTTACGTGCCGCCCCGCAATGACATCAAGACACATTAGGTGGTTGAGCCTATTTTCCCCAACATTGCTGCATTCCAAAAAAAAAAAAAAAAAAGCATTTGAAAGAACCCTATTGTTACTCGCACATATTCCTGTCTGTGAAGTTCAAAACAATAAACAAGTGCATGCGATTTGTCTTTTCGTCCTTTGAAGCAAAGCTGGAAATAAATCATTTGGGCGAAGCCTCCCCGTGTCCAGACAGGAAGTGAGTCGTGTTCATCGAGCAGGAGGATAAGAGGCTTGCTCTCGGGACGCCTGCACCAAAGCACTATTGTTTTGGCCTGAAGCCTGCTGCGGCAGACGCTTGGATAAACAAACTAACACGTCTGCACAGCAACGCATGAGCCATTCAAACCGCCATAATGTCACATTTGTACAGTTCCATAATTGGATAATTGCAATTATTTGTCAAAGAGGTATTTACTCAACAAAAAATCAACAAATCCGGATCCCCAAAAAGTGCTGAATGTAACCCTTTCAATGTCCTTAAAGAACAGCACAAAAATCAGTTTTCCAATGTAGATTTTTTTTGTGTTTTAGAAGTAAAACATTTTATGGAAATGCTCTCAATAAACCAAGGACACAATTACCTGTGAGTCATCATCGTTCCCTTCAGGGATCTCATCCATCATTTCATCATCGCAGTCGTCGTCTTCGCTGCTTTCTTCGTCCAGGTCACAGTTTTCATCATTATCCACGATCCATGCTGCCTGGTAGTCGGATGTTCCCTTTGGAACTTTCATCACGTGCTTGCTCTTTCTGGCCTCTAAAAGACAGCAATTAAATGTGAATTATTGGTACGTGGTATAGTTGATCTTTTCGGTAACGAGGTGCCGTTCATGTGGATTTTCTGAGGGTGGGGCAGGGACCTAAACTCTCCAAATCCACGTTTTAGAGATTGTCTCATTTTGTACCTTCAGCCTCAAGCAGCTCTGATTCTGTGGGCCATGTCTGCTCTCCATCCATGGGGTCCACCTCAGCTTCGGCCTGCAGGCTTTCCCGACAAGAGGGGTCCGCTTTTATGAGCACCCTCGCAGGGGCCTCTGCTTCATCACCATCCTGCAAAAGAACAAACAAACATCAAACATGCAGACCACAGCAAAATAGCAACCGAAAAGAGTTATTCTGAGCTGTCGGTTTTTCACTAAAATCCTACCATCATGTCAACCTCTCCAGCCTTGCCGCGCTTGCCTGGTCTGGGTGCGGTTGTGTTCAAGGGAAGTGGGTCCGTTGGAGCATCGATCTGACTCAGTTGAAAATCACCATGTCCACTGATGTGCACTAGCCTATCCACGCGGAGAGGACGACCACGAACATACCCGGAGACACAGAGTGTGCCAAGGCTGGAGGGGCTACCCGGCGTGCCGCTGGGTGTAAAAGTGACGTGCTGGGCTACGAGATGAGAGCGTCTGGACCGAAAGCCCAGCTTCCGTTGTTTGTGTGTGCCCAAATGTCTGAGCAGAAGAGTGACATCCTGCTCCGAATCCAGGGGGAAGAGACGGGCCTCAGGGAAGCGCATTTCTGTGACTTTGGACAGCGCCCTGCGGCAATCCACCTTCTTCTTTACCGGGAGGTCAGACATGCCCTGGCACACAAGAGCTACCAAGGTGTGGATTTTTTTGGGACGAAGCAGATTAGCATTAAAAATCAATAAAATACGAAGATGAAATGTGACAGTTGTATGGGTTACACTTACCATAGCTCGGGAGGCCCTGGGCAAATAGACAGGAGAGACAGTAGTCGCCATAGCTGTCCCAGCCGTCATCAGAATTCAGCACAAAAATAAGGCTATCCACTGTCTTTGCTACATCGAGCAGTGAATGTATATCATCTGGGCAGAGAGAGCACATACAGGCTTTTCAAGTCAAAGCTTAGAAAAAAAGCGGAAGGCATCTTTAGACCGTTATTCTATAATTTGTATGTTCAAGTGTGAAAATACCCAAACAACTCTGATCACATGGTGTATATTTTTTATGTAAGGAATCAAAAATATATTCCTGGTATAACATTTTTGACTTTTTGCCATGGGATGCCTTAAATTGACGTCAAAAATTAACGCTGGAGTGAGTCGTTTCTGTCGCCCCTTGTGGTGAAACACTGCATTACAACAGGAGAACCATCATTTTGATTGCATAGACCAGGGATGGGGAACTGGCAGCCAGGCAGCCCGCGATCATACTGGGAGTGACCATTTGATTTTAAAACGTATTAATTAAAATACAATAATATAAATAATTTAATTCGAATTTTTTAAATAGAAAAACACCCATAAGAGGACATGAAGCACATGCATACACATAAGGGGTGTTCACACGGCAAGATTTGCTCCGGTGCTACGCCAGCGCTGCCCCAGTTGAGGGTTCACACGTGCAAATTTACACCGGTGTAGCCCCGGAAAACAGCTTACTCCGGGGCGAATTTAACCCAACTCAGGGAGGTGGGTTAAATATTTGCTCCGGAGCAAATGCTCGTTTGCGGGGGGGAGTAGCCTCACTACGCATAAGAAGAGTTGATTACATACGGCAAGTATGCATTGCTTTCGTGCTCTGTTGTACTTCTGTCATGTGTTTGTTTAATAACGACACAAGACATGGCTGGTAACAGTAGCAAGCGGCACCTCTTGGGTTATACCATCTCAACTAGAACGGTGGAGGGATAGTCCCCAAACGTCATCTTTCCTTTTGTAGGAGACTGGACTGTCTCGGAGTTGTTTGTGTAGTTTGTTCCTTTGTTGTGTGTTCACAACCCCAATCGTTGATTTACGTTTTCGGGGGCGGTCACTCTCGAGCAGAAGGCACGGAGACCGAGAAGGAGAAGGACGTGCCCGTCAAGTAGTTGCTTGAGTTGTGTATGTTTTAAAACGAACCAACACGACAGCTCTTTGTTTTCTATCATTTTGCTCCGCTGCAGAAATTGCCGTGTGAACCCAAGTGGGGCTGCACCGACGCTGCGCCGGTGCTAACACGCTCAGCGGCTTTGTACGTGTGACCGCTCCACAAAATTTGCTCCGGTGTAAAATATATCACAACAAAATACATCGGTGCAGCACCGGAGCAAATGTGTGCCATGTGAACACCCCTAAAGACAGGAGGGCGGCCTCAACAGAGATTTGAACCCACAAACACTCATGGTACTTACCTGTGTTGGTTCTAAGAAAGGTAAATCTTTGTTTAAAACGAGGCACAACCAGTCCGAAACTGTCACTGGCGCCACTGACAGACTGCTCCTGGTGTACAACGCCGCCTGCGCCCTCTTGACGGAGCAGTTTGGTAACAACGCCGGCGTCTACTGCGGCATGAAGAGGGACCACGGCAACCAGAATAGGAGGACCATCCCTGGTGCCTAGACGCCGCTTCTCCGTTAGCACCTAGAATGATGAGAAATATTCAAACTCAGATGTGCTATTCAACAGGCTATTGTATATGTTTGGCTGGTAAATGGTTGAAGTGATGAAATTCTGATTTGGATGAAACAATTTAGGTCCGATTCCATGCTTTTCAGTCCTCTGCCAAACATGACCAAAAATATGCCATGCTACCAGAAGGGCAGTAAAATTCATATATACACATCGACACAGAAGACCACTGCATCTAAGCCGCAATGAAATGTGTTGTTTTACACGGAGAATAAAGAATACACGCATGGGAGTTTTGTTGTATGAGCTGTCTGCATTGGTTGCTGACACTAGTGTCCAAATGTACCGTATTTTCACGACTATAAGGCGCCATTAAAAGTCTAAAATTTTCTCCAAAATGGACAGGACGCCTTATGATGCGGAGCGTCTTGTCTATACGCTGAGTTCCAAAACCTGACTGACAGCCGACACGCTGTTTATATAGAGAAAAGGCGGAAGTGACTGTGGACAGGCATGCAGCAAAGAAGTCGGCCAATCAGTGAAGGGTGGGCGTGTATATATACACATATGGAGAGCGAGAGAGAGAAAAGGCAGATGTGAGTGAGGACAGGCATGCGGGGAAGAAGTCCGCCAATGGGTGAAGGGTGGGCGTGTAAGTGGACGCTAAAGGTACGCCCCAAGCAGGTACCAACACCTGTATAGAGTGTGGCTATGTGCATTGTTGCAAAACAACTTCGGTTTTGGTATCTAAGAACCCCCGAAAATAAATTCTACAAAGAGACACGCCTACGAAGCTCAGTTCAAACTTCAAGCCATCGGTTATGCTTTTGGCATGCGTGCCCATCTCACAGCAGCGGTGAAAAACCAAGTCAAGCAAATGAACTCTGAGCTTGCCGTTATTCCCGGAGGCTTGACTAAATAACTCCAACCGCTGGACATCGGCATCAACCGGGCGTTCAAAGTAAAGTTGCGAACGGCATGGGAACAATGAATGATCGATGGCAAACAACTTTACAAAGAGTGAGAGGCAGCGCCGGGCGAGTTACGCCACAATTTGCGAATGGATTGTGGCTGCTTGGACGAACGTGTCTGCTTGCACTGTTGTTCGAGTTTTTGGCAAAGCCGGCATCATTTCTGTGGAGCCACATGGCAATGAGAGTGACTCTGACAACGAGAGGGAACACGGCGTTTTTGATGGATTACCGGTACTTGCACAATTGTTCAATTCTAATACAGAGGATAAGGACTTTGATGGATTTCTGGGTGATGATTGATCGAAAAACGTGAGTACATTGTACGATGGCTAAATAAAATACAACGGAACTCAGTTTTCCGTTGCCTTTTTAAAAACGTGTTTTTAGCTTGTATCTGTATGTCTTGGCATGCTACCGTATGCTTCAAGCTAACGTGTTTTTAGCGTGCGCGCATGCATGCCGTATGTTTAAGCTGGCGTATGTTTTACCACTTTAAAATTGCGCCCAATAATACAGTGCGTTTTGTCTATGTGTAAAATACAGAAATAGCACCCATTAATGAGACTGCGCCCAACCATACGGTGCGTCGAATGGTCGTGAAAATACGGTAGTTGTTTAAAGGTCTATAATTACAGCAACATTGATGCTAGTTTTGTTTGCCTGTCTATAGTGCTTTGCATTGTGTGTTCGCATTAAGCTAGTAACATTGGTGCTTTGGTTGAATATAAAGCATGCCATTCTCTTTTCATTTTGTGTTTAGTTTGAATAAAAACTTCAACTGGTAGTGGCAATAAACAGATTAAAGCAAGTACTTGAAGAATAAGAATAGGTCACTATCTGCCAGATTCTGCTTGTTTCAAAGTCATTTTTGCTCTGAACACGAGACAAAGAAAAGAAAAAAACATTGGCCCAGGCGGCTTGTATCTCATAATATACATAAATAGTATTATTTACTTCTGTGTTGTCGTGCGATGTTGACTTTTGTGTTGTTTCACCGGTACGGTATTTGAACTATATTTAAGGGAATTGATGGGTAGACGCATTAAATCAGAATTGGGGACGTGGAACTGCAGTGTAAATGCAGCCTCGTTAATTAGCATTTGTAAATACCATGTCTCTCTTGTTCTTGCGTAGTTGATTAGCTTTGTTCTTTCTGTCCATCTTCCGTTGCTCTTTTCTCTGTTTTTTAGTGAGTGCTATCACCGACACCCTTCCTGCAAGAGATTGTATACAGTATATGGTTTGGGCAAAGTGGAGAAACCTTAAGACATCATTTATCATGGATTCCATAATGTAGCAAATACGAAAAATCATGTACTGTATGTGTTTATAATGTGAGAATAGCTGTTTTTAAACTGCAGATTAAACAGGCTAAACGTATTTTTTCACTGTGCAATTACTGTATATCCCATGTCAAATGTACAAATTGCTAGCATTCTAAATTACTGGAAACAACAAGCACAATACTATTGCTAGATCAATATCTCTATGACAGTGTCATTCGTATCATAGTCAAGGCACACACTTTTTGAGTGGAGATGTTAACACGTGTGATTTGTTAGCCGCTATAACACTAGCTATGGGTGCTAGTACATGTCTAATTCAAAATAAAATGACACTCACCTTTGTTTTCTCTCTCAATTTCACCTTTCGTCCGATGCTTGCCATGTTTGTGCCCTTTGTTTTTCTGCTTATAGACGCCCGGCCGATGGCCTTGCTGCTTTTCCCCGTTTGCGACCATTTTTTACCATGTGGGCCGTAACAATCTGGTTTCCTTCTGGAACCGTGACGTCATGACGGTAAACGTCCATACACTTCCGGGATGTGTTTTTGCTTCGAAATAAAAGTACTGTAATCCCTTCAAAAAACACAAACAGGTAATAACTTTAAAATAGCAATTCAAACCTAACCATACATTTGCTATAGTACTTGCCATTAAAGAAAAAAAGTGTAGATACGTGTGTAAAATTAGTAAAATCGTTTCTTCCCTCATTAATTATTTCTCATTGTTCACTGTCCTGGTGAAAGGACACTTTGATTCTCTTTTCTTTCGTCTATCACTACTTAAAATAACAAGGCGTATGCTGGAATATGGTTATGATTGCATGACTGTCATGTCTTATGTTATGTGTTGTGTTACATTACCGTATTTTGTTATTTTATATTCACTGTTCTGTAAAGTGCTTTGTTAAAGCTGCAGCTGTTGTGAAAGAATGTGAAAGATGTATTGTATTATATTATTTCAAATTATTTTAATTATAATTCATTAAACAATTATTCAATAAACTAAATAAATTGTTAAACATGTATGTGAATGATTATTTTACTAATATTATTCATTCTATTGTATTAAACAACTGCAAACCAAATGAAAATAAGCAGTACCGAAAATGAATGGATGGATGGATATTTACAATAAACGAATTAACCAATTATTTAATGAGCTAAATAAAAAAACACAAATCAATAAATACTAAATATGTGTATTGACTTCTTTATTTACGGAAAGGCAAAATGAATACAAAAATATTTCCGGACTCCTGATCATGTAAATGCTCATGAGCCAGATTAAAGGCGCAGCGGGCCAAATGCGGCTGCAACATAATCATCTACTTTACTGAAACAGCCAATGTAAAAGTCCTAAATATTATATTTGTGAGTCAAATGATTACATTATTCTAAATGTAGTATGAAAGTACTGCAGATTAAGCACTGAAATGTATGAAGAATGGAAACCAGTAGCTCTATTGTCGAAGTTGTAAATGAAAAGATGTTGCAAAATAAGTGCAAAAAAACAATGCATATTGGTTAGGCCCTGCTTCATATGCGACCATCCATGTTCAATCTTAGTTATAAAATAAGTGTCAACACAGGAATTTTTATCTCAATCAACGTCACAGTTGGAAAATTGATCGATAAGATTGGTATTTAAAGAACAAAAAGGTCGTGTTTTGTGTATGAAGTGTTATTGGCCTGGAATGTCTCCACCTCCTAGTGTTTGTGGGTCAGAGAGAGTTGAGTGCAACAGGCAGGCAGGGCGGAACTGTTCGAGTGCGTCGAAGCCAGGCGGACGCTCGGCCCTGAGTTTGTTAACATCCAAGTGGCATGCTGACGTGCTCGGCTTTTTTCTGACGTAACCCGAGCGCACGGCGGACACTATCGTGGCTCGTTCAAAAGGCCGTTTTGGGAGCTGTTTGAACTTCACTGACGTTTTTACCCTCAACTTTTTTTTTTTCTTTTGACGACAAGGGAGGCGGCGGAGGCAGCCCTCGGCAGCCATCTTTGGACCTGCCTTGCCCGGGAGTGGGATTCGACCATTCTGCCATCCCCAGTTACTTCGTAGGCCGTGGATTGTCGTTTCTTCCTTTTTGTCCTTTCTTCTTTTTGTGTTTTTTATTTTTTACGTAAATAAACTTATTCGTCTTCATGTGACCATCGAGTGACAGCCTAGAGAACGGCAGGAATCCGACACGCTAATTCGGCCACGGAGCAAAGGGATGAGAAAGGAGGGACCACTTAATTTTTTGGTAAATTGCTTTGAATTTGACGAGATTTCTCCAGTGCCTCCCGAGAGCTGGCCTGTCACAGGACGGTGAGTTCGGAGCTAAGTCGCTAAGCTAACGTAGCAAACAACCCTGTCCCTGTCGCGAAGCCTCCCAATGTCTCTTATCTCTACTGAACGGACTCGAACTGTATGTTGTGCCCCTCAACTCTCAAATACCGAACTACACGCTATGTTTTGATAACATTCAAAAGTTGTAACGCGCATTGTTGGGCTTGTTCTAACACATGACACGTAAGTTCATCTTGCTAACGTCAAGTTTGGTGCTAACATCACAGCCAACGCTGGGCGACTAGTCGGGGATCTGCTCGAACCACACCATTTGGAAACCGTTTGTAACACAGCTCAAGTGAGTTTATTTCCCCGAGAGGCTGTCGTAGAAAAGTGACAAGGATGAGATAATCTCTAAAGCTACTTGTGTTGCAACTTGACCACGTCGGGGGGGGTTAGGAGGGGGCTTTACTCACTAACCACAGGTAATCTCGTTTGGCTAGTCAAAGTGGGCTACGGGGTTAGCTTTATCTCTGATATAACTCCGATATATGTGGCTCGTAAAGAATGTTTTCTCATGTAATTAGCACCGAGATACTTAGCTCCAGTTTGACATGAGCGTGGATGAAAATATTACAGGCTCTACTACGAACAAAAATGTATGTGGTCCTTTTGATGTTCAGGTTATGTATCAAAAGGAAATGTCAAATATATTACCTTCACTAAATGTTTGTTCTGCTAGTTGATAGTGTTATGTAAGGTCTGAGGACTCAATTGCAATCTAATATGTGGAATACTGACTGCTGTAGGATCCACTTAACGTATTTGCAAATTAATGCCAAAGAGCAAAACACCCATGACATTACTACACCCAAGCAGACACTAAGAGTCTTTTACTTTCCTTCCTGAACCCACGAATGAATTCCTTTTTTGGTATAATGTGGAGATACTGAAGCGTTAATTGCTCTCTAGCTGTATGAACAGGAAGTGGTGAGATATGCCACATGGCAAAGGCATGAATTGGGAATACCAACCCTCCAGCTCAGTTGTCTCGTCTTGCCGCATTCTTGCACGAGCGCATGCTGCGGTGCAACAAGGTGTCTCGCGTGAAGGTATGAGTCGTCCTCGTTCACGCATGTCGGCAGAGAATACCGTCACGGAGTGCGGCAACAAAGCTCATTCACTCCACGACAATTGCTGGTTGAAACAATAGTAATAAAAGAGGCGCAGTCACCCATAGGGTAATTAGGCTTTTATGGAGACATTGTATGTAGTATGCCTTTTTTGTTCTAATATCAACCACTTACCAGGTGTCTTAATAACGTGTCTGTGACACGCTTTCTTTAGGAATTATAGAAAATGATAGGCTAGTTTTAGTGGGGGAGTTTTTGTTTTCAGTGAGCAAGCCTTCATAAAGCCAGCCAAATGGTGAGCCCTGATATTAGAATGACCACCGCATTCCTGCTGGCTCATGTCTTCTACCACCTTCTATGTCGAGGGTTTGGCGATCAGCTGTTCACTTCTACTCGCACAAGACAAGTCCAAAGTGTGGCAAACAAACGAGGGCCCAATATAATGACAGCATTTTTGTGGTGCATGGACATATCATCAAAACACAAACACCAATGGAAGTATTTGCCCGTTTTTAAGTGATAATTTTGCCCTGGAATTCCACCCCAACGAGCTGATCATGTCTTTGGCTCGCTATTCATTTTTTAATTTTAATTTCTGTGGTGAGGAAGTGCAGAATGCCTTGGTCACAGGCACTTTGTCCTAAGAGGGGCAGATAAAGATTTATGTTGTTTATATCACAGAGACCTGACTATTAGAAACATTAAAATGTAATATTTCCACAATATGTTCCCTTTAATTCGGGGATGTGGCCTGCTCCATCTGTGTGAAGTTGTGACTTTTTTACTATTTGGAAACCAAAAAAAAAAAATTGCCTGATCTGAGGCGCTGGTTCTCCCAGGCAGGCAAAGGGAAGTCTTGTGACTTTCGGCTCAGCATCTGCTTGCAGCTGATCATCTGAGCCACGTTGGCCTAAGCGAGTCTCTGAGGGTAATTTTTTTACACTCTACATCTGTATGGCAGAAGCCAGAGATGGCATAAATAGCCCTGCCTTAACTACATGAAAGTTTTGACATGACAGGATTTGTTGACCTCTTCGACACCGCCTGCTGTATGTAATTTTAAACAACAAGCAAGAGAAACCCACATTTCCCCACAAACCAACATGGAGTTCTTTTCTCCCATTGCTCATTTTCCCTATCCAGAACTAGAGCGGGTTACAAAGATTTTTAAACCATATCAACCCCGCATTTGACGGTACGAAAATCAGTAGCCTGTGATATGTTTGAGGACATGTTTTCTAGGAGCGTACAGGTTTGACGAGAAGTCCGATCATTGGAATGCTTTGTCACATTTAGGCATCTGACAAGTGAAGCAGTGTGCTGTCACCTCGGGGACTTTTGTCAGGGGGTGAGACATTTGTCTATCAGCATACCAATGGCAGCGGTGGTAGCAGTGTGAGGTGCGGGCTTTCAGGACACTGCCCTCCTGATCTCATGACTGGAGTTGCCACCATGGCGACTGACTTATCTTGTGCTACCCTAGGATGTCCTCTACCCCCCCCCCCCCCCCCCGAATTAGACATCATTGTTCCCATTGCATCTTGAATAGTCAAGTTTCTCTTGCAAGCTTGAAATAAATAACACCGCCGATTATTCAACAAGTTATGTGTTGTGTCAAATAGTTATAGCAGTGTGTGTGTGTGTTAGATGTGCAGTTGTTTAGGGATAGGAGAGAGGTTTACTTGGTGGATAGTTGTCATACAAGTGCTGTTTATGTCAAAATCTAAAATATGTAGTGACTCTTTGATCAGAATCTTGTGCGTCATGTAAAGCTAACCTTACCGGCGGTGAAATTCTATTTTTGTATTGACGTCGACATAGATAGGACAATGATCTCTTTATCACTTAGCCGCAATGCTTTTAAGCTTGTTGTTACATTTTCTTTCCTCTACCATCGCTGGTAGACTGCTCTGGTAGCATCACATCCACACACAGTCGCACACATAAAGTTAAAGGAAAAGGCTAAACATACACATGAAAGCCTTGCGGAGTGGTTTAACCTCTGGAGGTTAGTGTGAATTTTTTTTCCCTTCCTCCCTTAACATTTCATCTGAATTGCATACCTTGAGCATGAAAATATTAATTAATGGTGCTGCTAAATTGCCCCTTGCCAATCCAGAATAACGGTGGTGTACATGTTATATATAATACACTATGCCAGCAATACCATACTACTAAAAGCCCTCCAAAATAACAGATGCTGACTTTTAACTGTTCGACCATGTCATTTTGCATAGCAGTGATACCCCTGCTGGTTACATCTGCAGAGTTTGGCAGCTAATATACATTTGTAAATGTCATTGTAATGTTATTTTTCTTTGCTTTCAGTGGTGACAACATATGAGACAACTGTCCTGCAAATGAGCCGTCGGTGGGGGCTTTTTAGTCGCTGCCGCAGACCCAGATAGTTTGGCGGCAGCGGCATCACCCCCTACAATCTCCCAACTATGCCCAACAGCAGTCGGACGGGGAGCCTCAAGGACCCCGAAATTGCGGAGCTCTTCTTCAAGGAAGATCCCGAGAAGCTCTTCTCTGACCTGCGCGAGATAGGACATGGCAGCTTTGGCGCCGTATATTTTGTGAGTAGATGCCCCCATTAATGAGTATGGGTGCCATATTATTGTATTTCTGAAAGTGGAGTCCAGGGGTGCTCATTTACTCCCTGTCTCTTCAAAGGTGTTTGCCTCAAAGTGAACCTGTTGTGGCAAATGTTTTTATTTTTTATTTATTTTTGGTCGCCTGCACTCAAATGATTGATCTCTGGAATGTGCGTCTCACCAACAAATATGAAGCCAAATAAAGCTTCAAAATAGTTTATGTAAATTAGCTGTCCAGATTTTGTCACACCACATTTGGGATAATTTTAATCACACCTCCGGCACACTTACTTTGTCCAGCCATGATAAGACTGGGCATAGATCCGTCATTTTTACACAATGACCAGACTTCTTGAAGCACTCTCATGTCAAAGTCAGAAGCAAAGACCGAGCTCTGTGTTGTTGGATGCACTGAATTGCATGAGTTTATCGGATTATGAACCTGATCTTGAGATATTTATTCATTTTAAAACCAGGTTTGCGGTCCCCAGAACCATGCCTGGGCATTTGCGTGTTTTTCGTACAGATTTTTGTTGCAGATGGATTCACGTAGTACAGAGACTGCGGATCTCCAAGGAGGGGTACCCTGAAATTCAAAATATGCCAACCCACAGGTGTCAAACGCGAGGCCCACGGGCCAGATCCTGCCCGTCACATCATTTTATAAGGCCCGCGAAAGCATATCGGCATTGACCTCATGTTTCTTGCTAAAATACCAAAATTGTAAATTATCTTTACTTTCAAAAATGTTGAGAAATTGCAAGCATTCTTCGTTACCGATCCCTCCCTCATTAAAAATAAATGTAATATTCAAACAGTTTTTAATGGCCTGTAATTAAAAAAAAGTTCATAAATTTGTTGTGTATGTATGACGTGAGGCAATCAGACCCTTATTAGAGTTCACAGTCATTACGGCCCTTTGAAGGAAACCAAAACTGCAATATGGCCTGCAACAAAAATTTGTTTGGCATCCCTAAAAAAGGACAAATGTAATTACTCACCTTGGATGCAGGAACACAGACATATATACACAGGACTTCGAGCCGACTGGCCGACACATACTCGAGGTAACATGGTATGAATATTACAGTATATTTCAATATACCATTACTAATATGCACTGTGGTGTTTGTAGATTACACAATGTAGTGTATTCATTTTGCAAATGATGCTTATGTGAGCGCCCATTTAATTTCACAAAGTGCAGCTTAGGCTTTGGTGCTTTTTAAGTTAACTTGCACCAAACAAGCTTAAGCCTCATCACAGTACGTCCCATCCCAATCGTCATGCCCGGTTAGACTTGTCTCAGCACAAGTTAAGTCCTTATTTCCACTTCTAGCGGGCCATTGGAGCAGATAGATACTAACGACTGTAAGAGGCAGTTGTGAGGCAAAGGACCACAGCACCAGACTCTGGCTTATATGAAAATGTCCACTTACACGGAAGTATAGTGTGAATATACACTAACTTCTAAAAACTTGTAGAGATGTGCATTTTCATATTCCTGAAAATCTTCAAGCCTTAGTTGTCGATTATTAAGTAATTGATAAGATAATCGATTCTAAAAAGTTTCATTCATAACAGTCCTATTAAGGCACTTGGGAGCATGTTTTAAATTGTGAAAAAGGAATTATTCTAACAAGCAAAACTTGAGTTTATTGTAGTCTTCAATCCTGGTGGTTGACACAGCCGTTTTACAGTAATGTAAGTTCAACCCCAGTAGAGATACTCGCTGGTTAAACAATTAGGTACACTAATATAGAATGCAACATCCCAGAAAAACAACATCCAGTTCAGTGAGAGACATGTAAAAAGAACAATATAAAGTAACCTAGTTGCATTACAGAGTTTTCGATAAAACATACCATAAATAGGGTAAGCTCCCTCCCCCCAAAAAATTTTAAAAACATGTGCGTGTGTTTTAATACTTTGGCATGGTCACCAATCGAACCCACAACCTTTTAAGTGTGAAGATGATCACGCAAACCAAAACATGGCTTTGATGCACTCTAATATTCATGAGGATGATCTCATCAGCATCCTGTGTGATCCTGTGTGTTTTATTTAGGCACAGGATGTGCGAACAAGTGAGGTTGTGGCCATCAAGAAGATGTCTTACAGTGGAAAGCAGTCCAGCGAGGTAGCACTCCCAAGAGTTGTTTGCGCAGTCACTATTTGCTTTTTTGGTTTGCCATCTGACTTTATCTTCTTCTGTACACTCTTCAGAAATGGCAAGACATAATCAAGGAAGTGAAATTCCTGCAGAGAATACAACACCCAAACAGTATTGAGTACAAAGGATGTTACCTGCGAGAGCACACGGCTTGGGTAAGAAATAATGTGGATGGTGGAGGTCATGGATGCTTTGATGAGAGTGTTTACACAGTTTTTAACTATATTTTGTATATTACAGCTGGTGATGGAGTATTGTCTAGGCTCTGCTTCAGATCTGTTAGAAGGTGAGTCAAAAGTTTTCATCACATGAATCCTTAACTTTTTTTTCCCCCTTCCAGATTTACAATGTTGCCGGCTGTTTTCTTTACCTTCTCCAGTGCACAAGAAGCCCCTACAAGAGGTTGAAATTGCTGCAATTACCCATGGTGCTCTTCAAGGTTTGGCCTATCTTCACTCCCACAACATGATTCACCGGTGAGTGTTCAGGAGCAAAGCGTGTTGCAAACAGCAATGGCCTCGGGCTTTCTCTCTTCTGTACAGAGTTGTTATCATCCATCCCTAACCCCACCCCACCCCGACCCCCCCTCCCTCCCACTCATGTGTTGGACAGAGATATCAAGGCAGGAAACATCTTGCTGACAGAGCCAGGCCAGGTGAAACTCGCTGATTTTGGCTCGGCCTCCATCGCCTGCCCTGCCAACTCCTTTGTTGGGACGCCATATTGGTATGCTGAATAACGCCAGCATTGAACACCGCACACATTTTTTAAGAGCGATCATCATTTATATGCTTTTGTCTGCTTTTAGGATGGCCCCAGAGGTGATATTGGCTATGGATGAGGGCCAGTACGACGGAAAGGTGGACATCTGGTCTTTGGGAATAACTTGCATTGAATTAGGTAAAGTCACTGAAATGCAGTAATAATAATAATAATAATAGATTTTATTTATAAGCGCCTTTCAAGACACCCAAGGACACTTTACAATAGCAAAAAACACAAAACAATACGGGTTGAGCAGCGGCAGCCAAAACGCGCCAGCGTTCACTCAAGTAATATTTCAAATCTCAAAGCTGATATATTGTAGCCTGACATATGTTTGGTTTGTAGCTGAGAGGAAGCCTCCACTGTTCAACATGAATGCAATGAGTGCCTTGTATCACATAGCACAGAATGAAAGCCCCATGCTGCAGTCTTGTGAATGGTGAGTTGCAGTTCCATTTCTGTTTGAGCTTTGTCGCCCCAAAAAGACAAATACCAGAAAGCGACTGTTTGTGTCTTGTATTCCCCCATTTTAGGACGGATTATTTCAGAAACTTTGTAGATTCTTGCCTTCAGAAATGTCCCCAAGATAGGCCGAACTCCGAGGAGCTCTTAAAGGTCAGCACTAAAAAAGTCATTGCAAGGGAATTATCATCATTTAAATGCTAATGCGATGTGTTCTTTCTTTAGCACGCGTTTGTCCAGCGTGAACGTCCCGAATCGGTTCTACTAGACCTAATAAATCGGACAAAGGATGCGGTGCGAGAGCTGGACAATTTGCAGTATCGCAAAATGAAGAAGATCTTGTTTCATGAAGCCCACAATGGTCCCACAACTGAAGTTCCGGATGAAGAGGAGGTCTGTCAACCGTTGCCTCTTTTTCTGTCTTTGTCATTTTAACAGAATGAGCATTTGTTTTTGACACCGTATTTGTCGGGCTATTTTTAGGAGCCAGAACACAGCGTCAGCAGAACAGGCACGGTGAACAGCGTGGGGAGCAATCAGTCCATTCCCAGTATGTCCATCAGCGCCAGCTCCCAGAGCAGCTCCGTCAACAGCCTGACGGATGCCGGTGACGACAAAAGCGAGGTGGACATGGAGGGGGACCACACTGTCATGTCCAACAGCTCTGTCATACATGTCAAACCGGTAAAACACAATGTTATTGCTTTGTCAATTGCACTTATATTGTAACCGCGTTGGTAGTTGTTTGTGAGTTGCAACGTGGAACTCATTTGATGCCTTTTTAACGGTACTTTGACATCCATTTTGTTGGGTTATGTCTGGCTATTTGTTAAATAATGTTACAAACAACTACAACAGTGATTACCAGCCCACGTGTTGCGGTCAATGCGTTTTCCATTGTGTTTAGAAAGAAGTTTGAATACATTTCAATGTGAGTAGAGCATGGCGGAGAGTTATTTAAAAGCAAGGGAAGAAAATCTTAATGTGTGCAGTATGTTATTAATACGCTAAAGACATACTGTACATTTTTTGTGTTTAGTCAGTGTTTTCCATCCATCCATCCATTTTCCGAACCGCTTGATCCTCACTAGGGTCGCGGGGGGTGCTGGAGCCTATCCCAGCCGTCTACGGGCAGTAGGCGGGGGACACCCTGAATCAGTTGCCAGCCAATCGCAGTAGTCAGTGTTTTACTAATTTTAAATCGGTTGAAAGTGCATGGAAGGGGCATTTTAATTAAATAACCGACATAATGCTGATGTTTTTCCAATGTCAAATATGTGCTTTGATCAAGAAAATGCCTGGTAATAATGTTTTTATGATAGCTGTTATCTATTTGGTGACGAATGACTGTCGTGCTTAACTTTCAGGAGAAAGGAGCGCACAACAAAGATTCCGAACCTCATGTGCGGTCAACTGAGCCTCAGTCCCAAACCCAACCCGCCAACGCCCCGCGACCGAAACGGAACCGTGAACACTTTGCGACAATTCGCACAGCCTCAGTGGTAATAGCTTGTACTGTGTTGTTTTGAATCAAGGAAACTCTGCAAAGTTGTTTGAGCATTCTTTGATATCCTATATATCCAGATTATATCATGTACTGGTGTGTGCTTTGTCCTCACCCCAGCTCTGGTGTCGGGTGCACTCGTATAACTCATTGCCTCACTAGTAATGTCGCCCACCCCACTGGTAGTGCTATATTTCGCACACTAGTACACGATACAATATTGAAGTTCTTCCTCTGCCATACTCACCAGCTCACTCGGCAGATTAAGGAGCATGAGCAGGACTCTGAATTAAGGGAGCAGATCTTGGGGTACAAGCGCATGCGGCGGCAGCACCAGAAACAGCTGATGGCCCTGGAGAACAAGCTGAAGGCAGAGATGGATGAGCATCGGCTTCGCCTGGATAAGGAGCTGGAGAACCAGAGGAACAGCTTTGCTCAGGAGATGGAGAAGCTGATTAAGAAGCACCAAGGCTCCATGGAGAAGGATGTAGGCCTTTTTTTTTTTTTAAACCTTTTGCTGTCCAAAAAAAGTCTGTTTTTTTCCGGGGGGGGGGGGGGGTTCTTTATTTCCTGTCATGTGATGGTCCTCCTGTGCGCTGTCTTTCAACAGACAAAAACCTTCAGCAACGACGAGAAGAAATTCCACCAACACATCCAGAGCCAGCAGAAGAAGGAACTCAACAGCTTCCTCGAATCACAGAAGCGGGAGTACAAACTGCGCAAGGAACAACTGAAAGAGGTCGTGAATCCTCACCTGCTTTCTGACAACAAGGGGGCCACGGTGTATGTTGGTCCTAACATACCACTTGCCAGGGTTGCAAACGACACGGCATGAATTAATTTTTGCATCGGTTTAAGAATACGTGGTCATGTACCTTGTGACACTTAGTTACCACCATACATGTTGGTATACATATTGGATGGGAATTTGATTGCTTTATATGTTTGATCTAGAAGTGTTTTGAATACAATTATTTACTCTTAATTATGACATTTCGAGGTTATGAAATGGCGTTCAGTGAACTAGTTCATGAAGTGCCTGTTAGAATTTGTCGTCATATTCATGAGGCAGCCGAAAAGTATTTTTCATACAAATGTTTTCAGTGATGACTTTACTATAGAGTCAGTGATATATTGCGGTGAGGTAAGTTGCCACCAGAGGATTGAAACTGAATCGTAAAGCAAGGGGGCCCCCCCTGTACCTTCAAAAGCACATTCAAATCTGTCAACGTCACGTAGGTGTGTTGTTCACCTTAATGTGTTTTGCCCCTGTAGGAGCTGAATGAAAACCAGTCAACACCCAAGAAGGAAAAGCAAGAGTGGTTATCCAAGCAGAAAGAGAATTTCCAGCACTTCCAAGCCGAAGAGGAGGCAAACCTGCAGCGCAGACAAAGGCAGTATCTGGAATTGGAGTCGCGCAGGTTCAAACGGAGGATCCTGATCGCTCGCCACAACATCGAGCAGGATTTAGTGCGCGAGGTGAGTAGCCGCCTGTATTACACTGATTCTTGATTGGGTAATTGGCAAAATTGTAATGGCTTTATGCCACGACCCGTTGTCTCAAACTCATTTTTTGTTCATTATTTACTTGAGTTTTATCCTTTTTCAAATGTTCTTATTCTTCATTTTATACAATTCTAAAATACAAACGTGTTGAGACTATTCATGACACATTTTACAGCCTTAGGCTTCTGTTTTGCATTTGGTAAAATCCAGTGCAGTGTAATCCCTACAAACTATCAAAAAAGCAATTTGGGGAGATAGCAACCATTATCATATTTTTGTATACTAATTTTGAGTGGAGTGTTTTTATGTTCTACCTTTATTGTAAAGTGTCCTTGGGTGTCTATTTGTGCATCGGGTAAATCTTTCTATGTGGTTCTTCTTAACCTTGTTAGAGGCACCGAACCCAACCAGTTCATATGCACATTCACTGAACCCTTCATGAGTGAAAAACAAAAATATGACTTTTTCCAAATTAAAGACCTAAAAAAAAACTCGCATTCATTAAAAACAGGGAAAAAAAGTAAATCAAATTCATACAAACCAGGAAGAATGCTGGTTTGTATGGTATTTGCCTTTGTACTGATTCTCTTCCCTGTCGCCCTCAACCAGGAGCTGAACAAACGTCAGACCCAGAAGGACCTGGAACACGCCATGCTCCTGCGGCACCACGAGTCCATGCAAGAGCTGGAGTTCCGCCAGCTCAACACCATCCAGAGGACGCGGGCGGAGCTCATCCGACTGCAGCACCAGACGGAGCTCACCAACCAGCAGGAGTACAACAAGAGGCGGGAGAGAGAGCTGAGACGCAAGCATGTTATGGAGGTTCGCCAACAACCCAAAAGCCTCAAGGTGAGAAGTGCCTTTCCTGTCCACTAGGGCTGAGCAATGGATCCAATTCAAATCGATACCACAATGCAGTAAAATGCCGTTTTCAGATCGTAAAGGCTACACTTTGTCATTTGATGGGAATATTGGAAGTTGTTTGGGGATAACATTTTGCTTGCACATCTGAAGCTGAAGAAATGGGTGTTAGGCTTGTGACATTTGGTCTCTCTTTGACACCGTATAGTGTGCGTGCTTCATGGGGTTGTTGTTCCACGCGCTTCGACCTGAGGTTGTAGCATTGTATTAGTTGACCACTAAATGGCATTATATTCCATACACACTACCATACACAAGCCCGAATCAGAGTAGATAAACTGTTTCATATTGTTATGGTTAATTTACATTTGTTTTAGGATAAACCGAATGTATGAAACCCAAACTTTTATGTAGAATCAATCAGATATTTTTATTGTAACACAGACCGATTTATTTATAGTTTTTGTTGAAGAAAAAAATCCATGGGAGGACCTTGAAAAAATGAATTGTAACTGCAATATCGAGGGGGGGGGGGACTCAATTAGATTATTTCTCAATCTCAAAGTTGATCAGGCCGTATGAGACGTCAGGAGCTGGAGTTAGGTGGCCGCTTAGTTCAGTATGAGCATGAGGGCTGAGTCGTGGCCTATACCAACTCCTTGGAAATGATTTTATTTTGTATATTTGTGTTTGACCGTTTGTCTTTTTTAAAGGAACGACTGCAGCTCTCGTTGCCCACATGCGAAAGTCTTACGGTGCATTAATCGCTCCTTTTTTCCGTTTCACTCGAGCAACAGATTATCCGAAGCTTGCGCCAAAGACTAATTGTGTTTATTTTTGTGTTCTTTCGTGATATCGTGTGTTTTAATGTTTTTATTTTTACATAATTCCATGAAAAAACTTGATGTAGGTGGGACATACAACTTCTCCATTCATTTAGAGAGGGGGGGGGGGGGGGGGAAATGACTTTTTGGAACAAATGGAGTTCATGAACAGAAGTTTTGACTCTAAATTCAAATTTGGCAGTCCAAAGAGCTACAGATCAAGAAGCAATTCCAGGACACCTGCAAGATCCAGACCCGACAGTACAAGGCGCTGAGGAATCACCTGCTGGACACCACACCAAAGTCGGAGCACAAGGCTGTACTCAAGCGCCTGAAGCAGGAGCAGCACCGCAAACTCGCCATCTTGGCTGAGCAGTACGACCACTCCATCAATGAGATGCTGTCCACTCAGGCGGTGAGTCCAACTATGCCTTGAACTATGCAAGGTATCAGATATGTCGTTTTGTTTGCTGCACTCTCCTCAATTAGTGTCTCGTATAAACACTGCGGTAACTTGCTAAATAGCACTCTAGTGGTCTTTTAAATCATTTATTTTAACCCATTCATACAAATATGTCAAGATATCAGTAATTGATTTGTTTTCTAAGTTTTAGATAAATGTACAAATTTTAAAAATTGCACATTTTGGAAAGAACGCAACAATCTGTTGTGGCACACATGATGATGTGGTAAACTGCATTTGTACAAGTAAAGGCAAGGTGCCCACTCATAAACTCCCAATTAACAGACTGGTAAATTATCACATCACAATACATCTTTCACAATGCCATATCATTTTCTTTACCAGGGGTGGAACAGTTTACAAACTCTGGGGGGGGGGGGCTTTCAGAAATGGCATTACATTTGTGGTCTTCAATGATGACGCAATGATTTTGTGTCTCACTCCCCAGCTTCGTCTGGATGAGACTCAAGAGTCCCAGTGCCAGGGCCTTAAAATGCAGCTTCAGCAGGAGCTGGAGCTTCTGAACGCCTATCAGAGCAAGATCAAGATGCAGACAGACGCGCAGCATGAGCGCGAGAGGAAAGATCTGGAACAGAGGGTGTCGCTACGCAGAGCGCTGCTGGAACAAAAGGTTCGCACTATGGGTTAATTGTTGGTCATGCAGTGAACCCTCGCTGTTTACGGAGATCAGGGACCAAGCTCTAATGCGAATATCAAATGTTTGCAGGTAATTGAATATGGTATTCATAGCATTTATTCAAGTTTGTTTTTTGTTTTTTACATTCACACTTTAATATAATTCTAACAAATTCAAAAATATATTATTTTGAGTAGTAGGAAGAGAAATGGATAACACCAAAATATTATACAGTGCAACAGTGTGCGGATACCTGTATTTACAGTAAACAAATTGTATTTATTTTCCCAAACTAACACTTACATGATCTCAAAGTCAGAGGTGCCAAATCCAGGTTCAGAAGTAAAAACCTTGACACAGTTTAGCTTTAGCCACAGGTTGCTTCTACTCATCTGGCAAGTAAACAAGCTCATTTACCTCATTGAGCAAACTAGCTGTCTCTGACTTAAATTGCCTCCAATTAACGTCCAAACTTTTTTTTTCTCCTTCTCACTAAGCAGAGAAGGGAGGGGTGAGCAGTTATGCATGGAGGTGGAGGGAGGGAGCAAGACTGAAGAGACTTTGCAAACAGAGATGCTTGCTTTAACTAAGGTGCATTGTCAATATTAGTAGCCCATAGGTCTGTTGAAAAAAATAAATAAATAATTAAAACGCTGACCGGTGATAGGCCATTGACTTAGAATATTTAAAATAAAATTATCTATTTAAGCTGTGTGTTTTCGCTGGACCAAACATGCAATATTATGTAAAATAATATAGATAAATACATCTAAATAAAATAGTGTGCGTTCAATGGGGGGAAAAAAATTTACCCAGGTATTTCAGAAAAGGTTATTTTAGAGCTATGTTTTTAATACAGAGTCATACCGTGATATTTTTGCTATCCGAATATAATAGTCCATGTCTATCTGGACTGAAAAAACCCCCCATCTATTTATGTAGCACTTTCACAACATTGAAATACCAGGACCGCAAACTCTGAGCCAGCAATAGAGAAGAGTTTGCTGTGTATTTTTCTTATTTCTGGCGACGCAAAGCTTGGAGAACAGCCACGTGTGGCCTTTTTTTTTTTAACACTTTTTGCCTTTCAGATCGAGGAGGAGATGATGTCCTTGCAAAACGATCGCTTGGAGCGAATCCGCAGTCTGCTGGAGCGTCAAGCGCGAGAGGTGGAGGCATTTGACTCGGAGAGCATGCGCCTGGGCTTCAGCAACATGGTGCTATCGAGCGTCTCCCCAGAAGCCCTCGGCCACAGCTACCCCGGATCGCCGGCAAATTGGGGTGTCCATCTTCAGCAGCAGCAGCCGTCATCAGGGAGCTTTCACGGGTCACAGTGGAGCGGCGGCAGCTTGGGGGCGGGGTCGAGCCGCCAAGGCAGCCATCGCCACTACCACTCTAGTCCCAGCGGGCCGCCTACGCCGCAGAGCTGGGGTCAAGGCGTGCAAGGAGGCGGGGCTCCGCAGCCGTGGGGCCACCCCTCAGCGGTGTCCCGTGGCAGCACCGTCGCGCAGAACAGTCCTCAAGGCATCGGGAGGACACCGCCCGGAGGGCATGGCGATCAGGGCATGAGCAGGAGCACCAGCGTCACCTCGCAAATATCCAACGGGTCCCACCTGTCCTACACATAAATCCTCTGTCAGCTGGCACAGATGTCAAGTCCAACTAAACACAGCAACAAAGAAATACCCCCCCCCCCTCCATTTTTTTCTACTGTGCATACCCACACGTGGATTGTGGTTGAATCAATGTTGCTCAGGTCAAATGGGCTGCAAATAGCTGCAGCCGACCCCCCCCCCCCCCCCCCCCACACACACACAAAGGATACTAATCCTTTAGCTTTGTTACATTAGCATACTGATAAACGCTATTGTAAGCCTTCCCATTCATAATGATATTCCCCTCTCCCATCTAGTGCTGATTGTGGTTTGAAACAGTGTTGTGATGCCAGCCTGCTGCGATGGCCATGGGGATCCATTTAAACCACCACCAGCCAAAAGTCACAACCAAATAAGCATTTTCTTCCTCCAGTTCAAGGCCACAAGCTTGACAATGGTGCCTTTTCAGCTTGTTTGAATGAAAACACAAGTCTTAAATGTTAAATACCGCGCGAAACCTCCAATTGGTCAGTTTCATGCATAACATAGTACTTTGTCCCCCCTCCCCCCTATTTCAAAGAAGCCCTCCTGTTTGGTTTCTTTTTGGTAATATTAAAATTGATTGCCCATATGTCCAAATGTCAAGACCCTGGGTTTAAATGTTATCAGTGTGGGTACTTGCTTTAGCATTCTAAGGATCCCTCTTATTTCCACAAGTCCCAGATATATTCAGATGTGTACACAGTGGTGATGTGCAGAGTAGTCTTAAACTGAGAAGTGGAGAGCAACGTGTAAATACAGTTTTTTAAATAGTCATCCTTCTCGAGGGGTGGTACTCTGTAGAAGTGACCCGTCAGTGTCCAGAGGTGACACCCTTGCCTTCAAAAACAATACAAATCAGATGTCTTGATTTTTATCAGTGCCTTTTTTAGAGAGGGGGAACAAAAACTGCTGCCTTTTCCAAGCACTTTATGCTGAATGCAATTTTTTTAAAGTAAATATTTGATTTGCTTTGACAAAAGCACCTAGTAGGCGATGTTGGGATGAGGGGTTGCGGTGCAGTCCATGGCAAGCCTGCTGCGTGTGAGTTGGAACCCAATTTAACTGAATGTGTGGAGCCACTGGAGTTGCGGCTTTCTTAGTTCATCAAACTGATGGAAATGTTCAGGCTGGTCACATGCAGGTAAAAGCCATGACCATGACAGCAGGCTGGGAGCCACATCATCGGGTGAGGTGACAACATAAAGGAGTGACATGAAAAGAACATTTTGGGACTGACTGAATTGAGCACCCGCGTGTGTTTGTGAGAACATGCAAGTTAGAATAGAAACAAATGTGGCATTGAGCACTTAGCCATTTATTTTACACTTGACAGGAGCGGCTTGCATTGCACGATAATAAAGCTTTAAAGACGGGCTGTCAAACTTGTTTTTTTCTGTGGGCCACATTGTAGTTGGTGTGCAAAAAATACAAATGTTGCCAGTTTTGCACATTTTCCCCACTTAGAAAAAATGACGAGGTCTAGTTGTCTGTGCACTTCTATGATGGGCAGAATCCAGAGGGAGCAAATACAGAGAATCCAATTGGAGTTTTAAATATTGGGTGTTGCAGGGGGGCGGGGGGGGTTCCTCCCCCCAATAAAGTATTTTATCATGTTAATTCTGGTCAGCATGTAAATGCAGTGACTACATTAGAAATGTGACAAAGCCCCAAAAGTGCAAGAACTCCAAGGAGGAATTAGCCAAAATCCCAGATACAGTGTGTGCAAACCTATTCAGGAAATAATGTTACCTCTAATTGTAAAAAAGCTTAATTTCATGCAATAAAATAACTTTTTTTTTAATCGTGATTTTTCCATATTGCATTTTTTTTAGATTGTCTTTGACAGTTGAAGTGTAGCTGCTGTGAAAATATCAGTCTTCTGCATTCTTTGTAAATTGATGGTGTGTCATTTACTCATTTGACCCACTGTTTGGATTCCCTCGGAGAGCCGTTATGACTGAAAAGAAAAGCAT
Organism: Hippocampus guttulatus; assembly: GCF_054856545.1. Taxonomy (NCBI): domain Eukaryota; kingdom Metazoa; phylum Chordata; class Actinopteri; order Syngnathiformes; family Syngnathidae; genus Hippocampus; species Hippocampus guttulatus. Next base: position 13,773,922 of record NC_141272.1, on the reverse strand, counting down.
AAAAATTTACACGCAGTCCCTTGTATTACGACCTGCACTGCAATTATTTGAATTTGTATGCCACAATGTTTCATGACCTCGGATTTCCAATTTGTTTTAAAGGTTTTTGTCTTTTGTTTGTTTTTTAATGCTTGCAGCATCTGCTCAATGTAACAAGAATTGTCCATTTCTGTACAAAACTTGGTGCCAAAATAAAATTGACCCCTAATTTGCATGAATTACGGCAGTGGGCCGGAACGCCCGGGCTTGAGTTTGACAACCTGTGCTTTAAAGCAGCAAGAAAGCAGATTGCCTCAGGTGGAACCTTCAAAGTTGAACACAATCCAATTGACTTCCATGTTGTAATTTCAAAAATTGCAAATCGTGTAACACAAATGAATGTGTTTTGTTGCTAATTTAAAGGCTTGAACCATACAGGAAACTTTTATACGACCACGTTAACGTTCGATCATACAAAGTTTCGAGAGAAGTGAACAATATAAATCCAACCATCTATTTCCTATTGCTCTCGACTTTGGAGGTTTCACTCTTTACAGACCTTTTTTTGTATGTATAATAGTAACAATTTAAAGCCGACAAAATTGGCTTTACAGTTGACATGTGAATAGAGCAAGTTCATCAATTTCTTGTGACACCACCACAACCATCGGAAAGACGCAATCTTACCATTTGTCAGATGTATCGATAGGAACAATGTTTCCATTTTGTTCTTTTTCTCACGGCAGAAGCCAAGAGTTTAAATTTTTGCCCCTAAGACCCTCACCCCCCACTCTCAATGCCAACCTACACTTTTGTCAGTTTCTGTGTTTGATTGGATAATTGTTAATGGCCCCATCTGTCCACCAACCTGGATTTGTTTTTTTTTTTTACTTTTTTGTTTTGTGGGGGGTGGGGGTCCTACTGACTGACTGACTGACTGAACGCTGTTATGGATTCTGAATGAGGCGACAGAGAGAGAGGGCAGACGCCTTTTCTGTGGTCCAAACACTGTGCCATAGTTGCCAAGCCCGGATCTTGCCATGTTTTCTTCGGTGATCATGGTCACATCTAATGCAGAGGCCAGCGCGCACACGCACACACGCACACACACACACAAGAAAATACTTCGGTGACAAATATAGTACGTGAGATGAGAGCATTTCTTTTGAAGATGTCAGTATTTTATTTTTATTTTTTTGGTGCATTACCACTACAACTTGTAACCTGTATTAAATTGTATAGCTGGTCTTGAGAGTTTATGAAGATGCTACACGTAACGAGATGCTCAGACACTTCAATTGATTCAAATTGTATTAAAAATGATTAAACAGAATATGAATAGAATAAAATCTACTATTTTGTTTGTATTATAATGTACCATTGTGTCGGCAGAGGGATTATTGAAAAGAAATCAAATGTAATAAAGTAATTTTAGTATAAAAGGCCATTGTGTGTGTATATTTTTTTCCCCTAGCCGTGATTATGACGCCATGAAATGACCACGAGTTCTGCTCTCTAATTGGTCCCTGGGAGGGAAGCGATCGCAGCGTGTCGGATGGCGGATATCGTACTCTTCGAACCGACATTCGTGGGAGGAATGCCACCTACCTGTATAGGTTGTCGTTTGAGTGAGTACGTTTGAAAAAAGAAATGTACGCAAGAACTCGCCTATGTACTAACATTAGCTGCAAAGCTGGAAGCGGCCTCGTAAAATGGGGGCAAAATAGTGTAAACGTTCATAAGATTCCTGACTTGGTGGCGAGTTAGCATTAGCATGCTACAGCTAGTTTAAAATTGAATGTTGACGAAAACATCGATGGCACTGAGGTAAGCAAATACATTAATAATGAATATACGTTTCATGGGTTAGCAAGAATTATTTTATTTGGAAACTTCGGTGTCAGAAAACCTATCACACGCACTTGACGGAAGTAAAGACGGATTTTTGTAGCGACGACACTCGAGTGAAGCGCGACTCAGCAGTCAATAGTCCGCTGCTCTCAACTGTACGTGCGTCAGCGCGAACGTGGATGCACGCGCGCGTCTTTTGGCTTCAACCTCAACTGCTGCCCTTCCCGTGCCCACTTCGACCACGACATCATCCACAGCTGTTCGCACTTCGATGTCTCGTTCGCCCCGCACTCCGCCACTGAAATCGTGTCTGGCGTCTTCATCAAGCCAAACCACGCGCAGCGGCCGACGAGTCTGCGTCCCTGACCGCTTCACCTCCTGTCGGCTATTCTGTCCATTCCGTCATTCCAACGGCTTCCTTCCTTTGTCGCCTACGCCGACTTCGGATCCAGGATGGTGGCTCTGTAGCGACGCCACTCGAGTGAAGCGCGACTCAGCAGTCGATAGTGCGCTGCTCCTGATGTGCGTGCATCAGCGCGAACATGTACGCACGCGCGCGTCTTTTGGCTTCAACCAATCAGTGCTGACGCAACGGACGTCACACATCAAATAGCTTTGTGCTACAACAGCTAAGCTAGGCTAGCTACGACAACAGCTAAGTTAGTATAGACGACACGACGCTCGAGGTCGGACGGACACGCTCTCCATTAATCTGTATGTTTGTCTTCCTTTCTTTCCTTTTTCTGTCCAAATATATACCTTTCTACTACAATTGTAGTCTCGTCCACGACGTCGTATTTCGTCCCACCGGTGTTTAGCCAGTGTTATTATAAAGAGACCAAAATTTCTTTAGATTTACCAAGATAGCAATCATGTTCATCCATTTTCTGTTTATACTCTCGATGGTCGCGGGCATGCTGGAGCCTATCCCAGGTGTCTTCGGGCAGTAGGCAGGGTACACCCGAACTGGTTACCAGCCAATAGCAGGGTACACATAGACAGACAATTATTCACACTCACAATCACACTTAGGGACAATTTCGAGGGTTCCATTAACTTCTCATGCATGTTTTTTAGAATGTGGGAGGAAACCGGACTACCCGGGAAAACATGCCAACTCCACACATGAAGGAGGAGCTTGGAATCGAACCTTGCACCTCTGCACTGTGAGGCGGATGTGCTAACCAGTCGCTCACCATGCCACCCCTAGCAGTAATGTGAAATGTCTAAATTTGTCTTGTTAGTGTCATAAAATTTTAGGTAGGGTCAAAAACCTAAGCTCAACAGGTCAGAAATCCAGGGACCTTGTCTAAAAATTACTGGTAACTCTTCAAATTCGTAATTTATGTCACTGTAGAAATAAAACACCTTGTCCGATGAGAGACAGTCATTGCGAAATTTAATTCTTGATTGTTTTTTCTTCTAAATTGCAGGATGTTGTGCGAATTACTTTTCACGTCACTGTGGTTCCTGTTTGTCATCTTCTGGGTGGAGACCAGTGTGTGGTTCTTCCTCTCAATGTTCTACCAAGACAGAGTCCTCTACCACTGGGGAGATGGGTAAGACATCAAATTCCCAGAATAACAGTATTTATCAAAAGTTGAAGTCTCATGATGTGGCCCATAAGGCATACCGTGGATATAAAAAGTCTACCCCCCCCCCCCCCCCCCGTTCAGATGCCAGGATAACACTGAGAGATATCATTTTTAAACCTTTCATCAGTATTAATGTGACTTATAACATATGCAACTGAATTGTTTTTGCTTTAAAAACAATCTATTTGAGAGGGCAAGTAAAAATAAACAACAAAGGTATTGTGGTGGCAAAAACATGCCCACAGTTGGTTTGGGAGGCTGCTAGGAGACCATCAACAACATTGAAGGAGCTGCAGAAGTTTCAGGCGAGTAAATGCATTTAATATAAGTGACGGTAATTGTCCATTCTTTAAATGCGTGGGTTATGTAGGGTGACAAGATGTAAGCCATATCTTACAAGGTGAAAAAAAACTTGGAAGCTCTCAAAAACCATAGAAAAGTGTTCGAAAGAAACCAAGGTTGAACTCAATGGCCCACAATTCCAAGAGGCGTAGCGCAAACACAACACAAGTCAACGCCAATGGAACATCATACTTATGTTCAAGCGTAGTCGTGGCATGACAAATAAAGCCTTGTTTGATTAGAATTTGGTGCTCAGCAATGTTCTTGGTGTAAAAAGATTTTAAATGATTGATCTTGATCTCCTGTTTTTATGTCACAAAAATCTAGCATTTGAACAATGGTGTGTAGACCTTTTATATCTGCTGTAAATGTGGACTGTGTGTGTTTTAATGTACCTCTTAATGTCAAATTGAACTGAGCCCTTTTTTTTAAGTAACAGTGCATTTTCAGATGATTCTGGCCAGCTGATATACATGCTGAGCAGGTATGTTTTTTTGTTTTTATAAGGATAAAGAAATACAATACGACATGACGCCAAGAGGTCATTGCGAGAACCCTTTGTCGGCTTCTCTTTTCGATGTTGACATATCATGTTGACATATCCTGAAGCCTACTGTCAATAGGCTACTCTTAAATGACCCTCCCCCCTCTTATTATTATTATTATCATTATTGTTATTATTATTTAGCTGTTTTGTTTTGATTCGCTGTGATTTCTTTCTTGCGGGTATGTTTTTTTTCTTGCATGTATGTGTTTTGTTTGCATCATTCTTGTGTTTGGAGCATTTGGCTTTTTGCAACATTTTCATCTTGCAGCGTTTTAGTTTCACAGTTATTTTGTGTGTTTTTTTAGTTTAGCGTTTGTGTTTGTCTTTTTGTTTTGTTTTTGTTGTTTGGGGGGGGGGGGTTTCTTCATATCTTTTGGTATTTGCAGCATTCGGCTGTTTGCAGCATGCTTGCCCGTCTGTCACCATGGGAAACTCACTGAAAATGACGCACAATGTTTAAACAAAGCAATGATGTTGCTGCTCTGCTTTGCTCTACTCTGCATCGTCAATCTCTTTTGACCCCGCCCCAATTTTTGTGTTTTTAATTTAATTTTTTTGCCTTAAACATCTCGGGATGCTAGCCAGCTCTGCCAAAATCAGCTATATACTTAAGATTGTTTGATTCTATCCCCAAAATGAAATTATTAATATTACATCATAAGTATTTGTAATTTTTTGTGTGTTTTAAGAAAGACTGACAAAAAATACCTGGTTGATTTTGACCTCACCGCGCCTTATCTCTCTTCACAGAGTTGATTCCCACTTTCTGAGAGAGATGTAGACTTCAGACATGGTGAAACGTCGCAACAAGCTGAAGAAAAGTGGGTCGAAGATCGCCCAGGTTAACCGGCAGCTAAGGAGAAGTTATGATGTCAACTTCAAGATGATGGTGATAAATGAGGCAGAGTCTTCAAACAATTGCAAAGCGGCTGTGAAATATGGTGTCGCAGAGTGTAATGTACGGAGATGGAGAGCTCAAAAAGATGACTTTAAAAATGCTCACGGTCAGAGAAAAGCTTTCCGTGGTCCCCGGAGCGGCCGCTTCCAAGAACTTGACAGGAGGGTGTGCGCGTATGTGGACGAGAAACGAAAGGACGGGATGCCCATCAGTAGAGCTTTCATTCGGCTCACGGCCGTGGAAATAGCCAAAGAGCTAAACATACCCACCGCTGACTTCAAAGCAAGCCTCGGCTGGTGTAGAAGAATGATGCGGCGTAACGGACTAACGCTGCGACGCAGAACAAGTCTAGCCCAGCGCCTGCCCTCTGACTTTGGAGAGAAGCTGTTGTCTTTTCAGGGCTATGTAATCAACTTAACGGAAAAGCACTCTTACCCACTGGATCAGATTGGCTATGCTGATCAGACACCTGTGTTTTTTGACATGCCAACACTTGTCACTGTACACAAGAAAGGTGAGAAATCAGTTCCCGGTATTATAAAATCCACTGGAAATGAGAAGAGCCGCGTTACCGTCATGTTATCCTGCCTCGCAGATGGAACCAAACTCCCTCCGTATGTGGTTTTAAAACGTAAGACAGTACCTAAGGAGGCGATGCCAGCTGGCATTATTGTACGTGCCCAGGAAAAGGGCTGGATGGAGACCAAGCATGTAGTGGACTGGCTCACGGTTGTGTGGGGCAGACGGCATGGGGGACTCCGAAAACAGAGGAACATGCTGATTTTGGATGCATTTAGTGGACTCTTGTCTGATCCAGTCAAAAAACAAGTGAAGGCGATGAACGGCGACTTAGTGATCATTCCGGGGGGAATGACAAGTCAGCTGCAGGTGTTGGATGTTGTGGTCAACAAACCATTCAAAGACAATCTGCGAAAGAAATACACAGAGTGGCTCCTGTCTGGTGATCACGCACTCACACCGACAGGAAAGATTCAGAAGCCTTCGGTACGTTTGCTCTGTGAGTGGATCCTCCACGCATGGGATGCAGTTTCCCCAAAGAGCATCATCCACGGGTTTAAAAAATGTTGGATATCAAATGCCCTGGACGGCAGTGAGGATGACGTGCTCTGGGAGGAGCCAGAGGATGGGAGTGAGGACAGTGACACTGAGCACAGCGAGGCAGAGGATGTTTGTGAGGAGGAATGTTCTGTCATGACAGATCTCAGCTACTCTCAGGTTTAACCAGTTTGCATTATTTTATTGCAATGTTTTTTCCTTATTCAGATTTGTTTCAAAACTACAGTTACAGTTAGACTTCACTTTGATGGTTAATGCTTAATAAATCTATATTTATAGTGCGCTTATATTGAACTGTGTACAGCTCTCTTTATCTACATTTATTTTTGTGCTTGCAAACACTTTGTTTTTCTTCTTTCTACGCCCCAAATTTGCTGCTGTAGACGGTAAACTTCCCCAGTGTGGGACAAATAAAGGATATCTTAATGCCGTTATTGCAATTTTGTTGTTTTATCACAATAGATTGGTTTGTTTACATTTCAAAAACCAGAAGCCATTCATTTATGATTGTGATTGCACTTTAGTTTACATATTTAAATGTTCAGATATTAAGATTTGAATGAGGCAAAATAACATGCCTTTTCTCTCAAATATATTGTTATAATCATTTGTTTCAGATGTACTGTAATTATTTTCTGTACAAAAATTAATTTGGTGTTCAAAAAGTCTTTTTTCAAACCTGAGTCTTGAAAAGGAGGGGGTCGTCTTATAATCAGGGCCGTCTTATATTCGGGCCAATGCGGTACTTTACTGCAGTAGGTGCACACAGATTAAAAGGTGGCAAAGTCCCAAAGAGCCAAGATAGAGCTCTGTGTGAACCACTGCCGTGATGTTTAATGATGCGCTTTGGCCGAGCCCCATAGGTGTAGCCAATGAGCCCCACCCCCGCGTCCGGGAAAGGGAAACTCATGTCCATATATTTTACTCATCATAAGGGATCTTTTGAGCCGTGCTTTGTCTGGTCCCTCACCTAGGACCTGTTTGCCATGGGTGACCCTGCCAGGGGCATAAAGCCCCAGACAACTTAGCCCCTAGGGTCATTGGGACACAGAAACCCCTCCACCATGGTAAGGTAACGGCTCATGGAGGGAACGTCTTGTCATATCTTTTGTTAACAAGAATCCACAGAAATTAATTTGTGCATTGCTCATATTGTACTGAGCAGTCTGATTCTTGTGCTTTGGTAAGTTGTATACGCAATTCTATGGCTATCAAATTCATTTGCCATCTGGGGTACCCTTCTGTTGTGAAGATGTCACAAAATGCCAAAGAGTGTAAAATTAATTCAGATTTTTGTTGAACTTGTATCACTTTTGGGGTGTTTGTCTTAAGTTCCACTGTGTCACAATGATAAAGCTGATCTATTTATTTATGTGTTTGTTTTCGGGGTGATTTGATGATATTACTGTGTGTGTGTGTGTTGCTTGCAGCTCAGACAGAAACCCTTCATTTTGTATTTGAATACTTGATTTGTATTTTATCCATCAATGGATGGATTTGTATTTTAGTGGCTAATAAATTAATGTATTTTGGGAGTTCAACCAGGGCAAGGCAAACTTTTGTGCAGAAGTGCTGTAAGTAAATACTGTACATTGCATACAATTTAACAGGGGAGATAGACACAGCGTATAAAGTATTGACCCTCATAGTGTGCAGCAGTTTGTTAATACTGTGGTTGTTTTTAAAATGGTCTTCAGAAAAGAGTTGAGACTCACATTTTACAGTTAATTCAGACAAAAAAAGTTCAAACGTGGGTCAAATCATTCATTATAACAAAATTGTAATGAATTCTCTTTTTTTACAATACCGGTACGTCTTTATTCGTACAGCACTTCCACAACAGCAGCAGCTGTAACATAGCGTTTTCAAACAGAAGACATAAAACAAACAATTTATTACAATACATCCTGATTTATATAGCGCTTTCACAACAGCTACAGCTGTAACAAAGCGCTTAACAAAACAGTTAACGTAAAATAGTAAACACAACACATCACAAAAAAACAGACAGTCTTGCAATCTTAACCACTTTTCCCTCATACGCTTTGTTGTTTGAATCAGTTCTATGTAGTAGTATTTATCACGTAACTATAATTAATTCACCAGTGAGGCGTCAAACGAGTACAAGAACGTTAGATGTAATGTTTTATTTATTTGTTTATATGTATTAATTATTTAATAACATTAATAAATACCGAAACTAAATTCATTTTAACCTCGGAGTAAACCCAAGACTTGTGTTGCACATTCACGGGCAGCAGGGGGCGCTCAAAAAAACAGTGACTATTTTTAAGAGTGGCTCCGTCAACTCTTTCCGTTACTAAACAGTTCACTCAGCAAATGGATGGTATGTTTCGATAGTTTCGTGTTGCTTTGCCTTTGTTAAGAGGTTATCCACTCGTATTTATTCGACGTGACTATTATTGGAGGTGAACGTGAGGGGACCGTTTTGTGCTGCAATGGCCCCGACGATTCAGACGCAAGCACAGCGCGAGGACGGCCACAGGTAAACACGATAACTGCTAGCTATGCAGCTAGCTTATCAATCATCAGCCTGTCCTATTAACGACAATGGCGTGGTTTTTTCTTCGCAAAGGCTCATTGTCCTTACCAAACTAGAGTTTCGTTGAATGACTACCAAGCGTAGTGTAAAATTTCCCATGTATATGTTCAGACATTTTAGCCATAAACCAAGTACAACTTATATCTCTCCACCGGTACCATTAAAATACACGAACAGGAATATCAAAATTGATGCATAGATTTTATTTATTTTAAAAGTAAGTTTATTCTCATTGTTAGCCTCTGTAAAACAGGGAATTGGGGGACGGTTTGTAACTGTAGTGTACGTTGTTAAGGGTGATCGCAAGTATTTACACAGTACGACCTTAATTCAGCATGCACTCTGACCTGTCGCCTCACCTGCACACAGATGAGTGTAATGAGCTCATAAAGCGTCTGAAGCAGTGCCACTCTGAGCATAACATCCTGAAGTTCTTCGGGACGTGTAACAACGTTGACCGCGCCATGCGCCACTGCCTCAAGAATGAGAGACTGGAAAGGCGGGAGCGCAGCAAACAGCATGCACAAACCATGAAAAAGAGGTTGAAAGACAGACCCAAGGAGCAGCTTTGAAAGACATCTATGCTGCAAAACTTGTGTCCGGTTGAGATACCGAACTAAGCCTGCATTGGTGTTTGGCCACATATACAGTGGATAGAAATCATTGGCCTACCTCAACTGATTCACACCATTCACTTGGATTAACTCATTCAGTACCAGCCAATTCTAGACCAATGGATTAATATTCTCAAAATTCAAGACGTGCGTGTCATAATTTTTAAGTTCTCCTGCAAAATGTCTCACTAAACGTTTTCCGCTCAATCTATTGTGTATTGACTTCAAATACTTTGCGTTGCTCTTGTATCCAACACTAAAATAATACATACAAAGAAGTTAATTCATTGTGCACCATTGTCAAAATGTTGTATGAAAGTTGACACTCATGATTAGTCACTGTTCAAGTATCTATTCTCATTAAGAATTTGTCACTTTTATCCCCCTTTTAGTCGGCCATCATCACACAGAACTGTCCCAGAGAGGTAAATCGTGTTGATGCATGTTATATTGAGTTGGAATGAAGGTGAAAATAACTTTTCAATAACAGCCGTTTTGTGTTCGTGACAGGTCGGGTGTGGTCTGTCGGGTGAAATACTGCAACAGCCTGCCGGACATCCCGTTTGACCCCAAATTCATCACATACCCATTTGATCAACACAGGTACCATAAATACCACTTTCTACTATTACCACTAAGAGCAGAAACACAATGAGTCGTTTTCTTGTTGCCCCAGGTTTGTACAGTACAAAGCTACTTCACTGGAGAAGCAGCACAAACACGAGCTCCTCACCGAGCCGGACCTCGGCGTCACTATCGATCTCATCAACCCAGACACGTACCGCATAGACCCCAACAGTAAGTCTGGCTGTTTAAGCATGGCCCTGATTACACAGGAAGTTAAGTTCAAAGTTAAATACAACTGAACTGTGCCATGTGATGCTTTTTCAAACCAATAGTGACAGCACATTTTTTTCCCAACGTATTCCAGGAGTTGGGGTAATAGTGTTATTCTTCATTTTACTTAATCATTTTTTTCAGTCCTCTTGGATCCAGCTGATGAAAAACTGTTAGAAGAGGACATCCAGGCTCCGTCCAGCTCCAAGAGGTAAAGCCACAAAGCTGAGCTCCTCCAGATTGTTGGCGATGCCTTTGGAGATGTTTTCAATTGTTTTGGGTTTTTTTGTCCTCCGCCATTTAAGATCCCAGCAGCACGCCAAGGTGGTGCCGTGGATGAGAAAGACGGAATATATTTCCACTGAGTTCAACAGATACGGTGTCTCCAACGAGAAAGTGGAAGTCAAGTGAGTTGATGATCCAGTGGGAATGCATCTGTGATGGGGAGAGAGAGCACAAGAGCTTGCCAACGTGACCGCGTGTTTTTGCTTAGGATCGGCGTGTCTGTCAAACAACAGTTCACAGAAGAGGAAATCTACAAGGACAGAGACAGCCAAATCTCTGCCATCGAAAAGACCTTTGAGGATGCCCAGAAACCGGTGAGAGCACGGTCACTGTAAACTACAACCAGAATCATCAACGTATTGACTTGAGCAGTGTCGGGAGGATGGCACTTTGGCTCCCGTGCGTGCGTGCGTATCCCCCCCCCCCCCCCTCACACACACACACACTTTCGGTTCTGTATGTGTGTGTTGAGGGAGGGAGGGGGAGAGAGACAGAGAGAGAGAGATGGCAACGATCTTAAAATGTTATTTGGGTTCAGATTGTGCAGCACTACAGCAAACCCCGAGTTACTCCGGTGGAGGTTTTACCCGCCTTCCCAGATTTCAAGGTGAGCTACTAATTTTTTTAATCTGCTCAAGTATATCACTTGAGTAGATGAAACTGATTAAACCAATGTTCAACCGATTTCCAATATTTTCCCCGTGCCTCGCCAGATGTGGATCAACCCGTGCGCTCAGGTCATCTTCGACTCGGATCCTGCTCCGAAAGACATGTCGGGCCCAGCAGGTGTGGAAATGATGTCCCAAGCCATGATCAGGTAGGGGCAAATGAGATCCGCCGTGTATTGGGTTTTGACACTTGAGCGATGAACATCTTCCATGCGCACAGAGGCATGATGGACGAGGAAGGAAACCAGTTTGTGGCCTACTTCCTGCCCAACGAGGACACGCTTCGCAAGCGTAAACGGGACTGCGACGAGGGGCTGGACTACATGCCGGACGACCTGTAAGGAAAGAACAAGACGAGATGTCGCTTCATCGGGTGCGCTTGAGTGACCCAGCAAGTTCTTTGCCTTTTTCAGCTACGATTACAAGATTGCCAGGGAGTACAACTGGAACGTGAAGAACAAAGCCAGCAAAGGCTATGAGGAGAACTACTTCTTCATCTTCAGAGATGGAGACGGGGTTTACTACAATGAGCTGGAAACAAGGTAAGCACTCCTCCAAAGAGACACAAAAGATCGAGGAAAAACCCCGTAACTCAAAAGGATGGTTTATTCCTTGAGACACTTGAAATTTTTGAGGCATGTTTTTCACATAATTTTGGGTTGAACTGTAAATCCTCTGCCAGCTACCAGAAAGCATTTCATTTAATTTTGGAAATGTCTGCGTTTCAAGATAGTTTCAATATATAAATTTGATTACTCTTCAAATGTTTTCAATTTAACAAACAAGAAATATTTGAAATCAATTCCAACCACAGGGAAGGCTGTATAAATAAAGTGGCAAAAGCACATTGCAAATTCATGACATTCACATTTCTGTGAGTGTCTCACAAAATGGAGTTCATTGTAGTCTGTTTGGGGTTTTTTTTTCTTCAAACTCCAAAACTTCCAGACATCTGCCTTCAAGATTGTTCGCATTCGTGTTCCGCCATGTTGTTTTGCTACATTACTCGACTTGAGAAGTCACTTCAATATATGTGGGGGAAAACACGTATTAAAAGAATCAATTTATGGTTTTATGAATCGATATTGGGCTGTGAAAAGGAAAGTCGATTTGATTCGATTACCCCTTTTCTTTTTTTTTTCAACCCAGACCTAAGTATGATTTGAAATGATGAATTTTCAAAATTGAAAATGTTATCTTTTATTTCTTTCCTGTTCTATTTAGTTTTCTGGTTGGATCTGAACTCCTTTTCCGAATATCTGATTGAACGTATTACTCTTCCTGCAAGCATATCTACGTATATCTTGTTGTGGCAATTTAATATATCCTGTGATGTTGGTGCGCAGGGTGCGTCTGAGCAAGAGGCGAGCCAAGGCGGGCGCCCAGTCCACCACCAACGCCGTGCTGGTTTGTAAGCACCGAGATATGAACGAGAAGGAGCTGGAGGCCCAGGTCAGTCTCCATCTGCAACCATTTGCCATCCACTTCCGCTTTTTATTTTTTTATGTAATTTTTTTCCCCCTGATGACTCTTTGGCCGTTTGATTGGCAGGAAGCCCGAAAAGCTCAGCTGGAGAACCATGAGCCTGAGGATGAAGAGGAAGACCTGGACCTGGACCTGGACCTGGACATGGACATGGACATGGACATGGACAAAGACTCCGGTCAGTCATTGTATTTTCTCTTGACACAGCGGTGCCATCACATACGGTTGACCAAACTGCTGTGTTTTATTACTTTTTTTTTTTTTTGTGTGTGGTTGAAATCCCCAAATTACAAAGATTTTCCTTCACTTGTACTGTATTGCATTTTGTTCAAATCCCCAAAATATCATTATTTGGCATTGTTTATTTACATTTTTTAAATCCCCTCCAAATATATTCAAATTAGATGTTTTTATTGATTTTGTTATCGTGACCCAAAATATAATTATTTGGTATGATTTAATTTTACTTTATTCGTTCACATTTAACTCTCCAAAATCAAATGTATTTTGGTTTTTATTCTTCATGATTCATAGTTTTTACTCAACTGTTTGCGTTTATATTTGGTTACGTTACAAGAGCCAAACTATAATTAGCATTGTATGTTTCATTTTATTTTATTTTGAGCAAAATCCCCCAAAATATGATCAACATTTTATTGTATTTGACTTTTATCTTGATTGTACTTGGTTAAAATTAGGGCCTGACTGATAAATGGGCTTATATAGGCTCTTGTAATGGCACAAAAAAAACATTTGATTTGTCTTTTTTTTCACCTTTTTCGGGGGAGAGTTGTATATTCATAAATTACAACACAAGACATGGGTAATGAATGGCAGGTTTTCAGGATTGTAAGCTTATGGAACCCAAAAAAATAATTTTATTCATGATTTGTATTCATATTGGATGATGCAAACATGAATGTGTGCAATCATAAATGCTCGGGATGTCACGAACAGATCTTTTAAGAATTGATTGAATAGTACAGAGATTAGTCAGGTAATCGCGCACCCACAACTCCCACCCAATTCGTGGCAGAAATGTTTTTGTGGTCAAGTAATTTGAATATTTTCCCCTGTGTCAGTACACACAGAAATGCGCGCGCACACACAGGGGAAAAGCTATTTTCCATTTACACCAATGTTATGTGTGATTTTTTTTTTTTGCCTCTTTTTCCTCCAGGAGATGATAAAGAGAGAGGCAATGGCAGCGAAGCCGAGAACTCCGTCAGCGATTCTGACAGGGACGACGAAGAGACCGAGAAACGGGCGCGAGAGGTCGACGACGACGAAGAGCGAGACAGAGCCAAGATTAGCGGCAAGAACAAGAGGAGGCTGTCAAGCGACAGCGAGAGCGGCGAAGACCGCGCCCGCGAGATGCGAGACGAGGAGGAGATCTTCGGGAGTGACGACGACGACAGCGACAATGGGCCCAAAAGGAGCAGCGGCGAGGAGGGTAGCGACGATGACGACGAGGGAGGAAGAGGAGGGAGCAGGAGTCGCAGCGCCTCTCCGGCTCACAGCGAGCGCAGCAGCGACCACTCAGAGGCTCAGGCGCAGAGCGGCAGCGCCAGCGAGAGGGTGTCTGAATCCAGTGACGCCAGTGACTCTGAATAATTGCACTGTCGTCATCATTATACAGAAGCCTGCTAGTACTTTTGGACTGGAGTCATCTCGATTTTTCATCATCTGTAGCTGTCGCCCTGTTGTGATGCAGACATCATTCTTGTTGATTTTGTTTTTGAAGCAGCCAGTACACAAAACAATGAAAAACTGTACCCTTCATTTTTTGTTAACATTATGTAATGGCTTTAAAAACATTAACCGTCAAGCAAATTTTTCAAACAATTTGCTTGACGAATTTGTTTTTAAATTCATCTGTTTTACAATAAAAATATAAAATGTATTGTGCATAAACATTTTGCTCCTGTAGGTAAGGCATATGCTAAAAGAAAGGCAAATAAGATGTGAATGAACATGAAAGACAGTTTATCTTCTTCAATTAGAGTTAACTTACAAAACACCTGGACTTGCAGTCTGAAGCATTCACTATGACAACCAAACAAACCTTTTCCAAACAACTGTGATGTAATGTATCGACCCATACTGTATTCTGAAACCGCTTAATCCTCACAAGGGTCGCTGGCGTGCCTGAGCCAATGCTAGCTAGCACTCATGATCACACCTAGGCGATGTTCCCTCTAAACTGCGCACTGGTCGCACACTCGGTACACAAGAAAACCTACCTAGCGCAGTGAACACACTGCAAATGAGATAAAGATAGAACTTTTTTTTCCTTTCTTGTTGCCCTGGAGACAGGTTTGTACAGAACAAAGCTACGTCACTGGAGAAGCAGCACAAACACAAGCTCCTCGACATGTAAATGTGCTAGTGTGTGTCCGTGAATAATCCCTATACCAGTGGTCCTCAACTAGAAATGCTGTAGGTCCACTTTTTTTTTTTTTTAAATAAGACCGGTCCCATGCACGGCGGTCATGGGGAGCAGGGCTATATGCCCATTTAGTATGGTCAAGCCAAGCTTATACAAATCATCACTCCTCACAACCAACCAATAATGGGGTGCATGAAAATAACAATTGTTCACTTTGCCAGTACACAGCAAATAATGAGAGGTATTGTGTTGAGGCACAGGAACTCTTTTATTTTGTTAAGTTGTGCCTACTTAATAATAGAAATAGCCCTTTTAGGGAAATAAGACATTTTTACTTTAACTTTGTTAAACAGTAGTTGTCTTTTTTCCCCTTAATTTAACAAAAGCAAAACAAAATACTCATTTTACCAAAATAAATACTAAACATGAAAACAAAAATATCCTTTTCATTTGTACAATTCCCCTTTTCACATCCCCTCTGAAATCACTGAAAAATAATTCAGAAGAGGAGTTAAGAACCATTTTAAATACTGACACAAGGGAGCACAGGAATGTGCAGTGCTGTTCTTCCACTAAAGGTGAATGCAATGTCTGAGGCATGCAAATATTATTTGAGGACGCTCATTGAGGATGTTCATTTACCATGTTGCGGTGTTCTGCTGTTAAACAGCTGCAAAGATCCCCAGGTAGACGGGAGCAAAACTGCACACAATCCAAACCTCCCGCGATTCGTCTTGTCTAATTGTCTGTGTGTGGCTCTCCTGGGCTGACGCTGCGAGCACACTGTGGCGTCGCGCATGCGTCTGTTTCCTGACACAATCATCCATTTTGAATACGTGTGTATTAAGATAGACGCGTGCTGACGCTTATGTATGGGCACACCTTAAGTTCAGAGGAGCCAATCAGCGCATCGTTATCGCCGACATGCCCTGCTCAGCCAGGGTCTCCAGTTAGTCAAACATTATACACACACACAGTCGTGCTGCTGCGGTCCTCTGCAATACATCTGTTAGTACACGCAAAGAATATAACGGATAATTTTAACAAGCGATCGCGGTCATGCGCAGATTATAGTCCAAAAATATAAAACGTATAACGTAAAAATCACTTTATAATGTATTATTTTATACAATTTGCCGAGGGTCAGGGCAGAGGAGGTCGGCGGTCCGGTCGTGGATCGCGGTCGCCAGTTGAGGAAGACTGCCCTATACAAACCAAAAGTTGGAAAAATAAAAGTATAAAACACATAAAGGTAAAAGCATTTGTTTAAATGCAGACTTTTTCCCTTTCTGATTGAAATAAAAAATTATCTATTTATATTAATACATAACAAGGGGTAGAACTAGATAAATTTGTTACTTCTTCCTACTCCTTTGAACATAAAATCATGCTGTATGATGACTGTTTTCTTTTTTACACTTTTACTTACCTACACTTTCTGCCAATTTACTACTGTATATTTTTATATGTTCAAGTAACAATAAACAAACAAACAAACGAATACTATCTAAAGCAAACAGCAAAATAGCAGGACCATCCACCCACCCATTTTCCAATCCGCTTCATCCTCACAAGGGTCGCTGGAGTGCTGGAGCCTCTCTCAGTTGTCGTCGGACAGTAGGCGGTTGCCAGCCAATCGCATGGCACACAGAGACGATCAACCATTCACACTCACACCTAGATTTCAAGTGTTCAATCAGCCTACCATGTATGTTTTTGGAATATGGGAGGAAACTGTGTGTGTGTGTGTGTGTATATGTATATGTATGTATGTATATATATATATATATATACAGTATAGCAAGAGAGAGAGATATGAAAAGATAAATCCATGCTTGCGTCAAAATCTGCATGTGGTTACATCTCAAGAAATTACAATGTTGGAAATGTGTTATGTAATTTCATTACACACTGAGAAAAATATTTTATCCATTAAATATTAATTTACAACGAACAAAACAAACCCCAAAAATTTACCGACACAATCAAAATTATTTTTGTCATGTAAAGGGTAGCAATTGGCCTTCTGAGAATTACTTTCCTGTAATCTGAGTTTAACTGTTTGAAATGAGCTGCAGTATGGATTTTTCCCCACACAAGATACAAATTTGTTGACACGCGCCTGCATCAATTCAATCTGACCTTCATAATCATGATCCGATATGATATCAAACTGTGATTTGTCATGGTGGGATCTTTTTTTTTAATGTGCTTGGTTTGTTTTTGCGACACTTAAAATTGAAGTTCTGTAAAAGATGGCAAAATGGAACACGTTATATAGGTCCATCCATTTATTAGCAAGTTACATGCCATCAAAAAAGAAAATGGACAGAAATTGTCACCATGTTCATGGGTTTTCAAACTCAGGGAGCCAGCTGGTTTTTCAGCCACTGCTCGGTCAAGTCGTTCTTGTTCTTGATTTCGAGACACTGAGTGGAACACAAAATGGAAAAAACCCCATAATTTTTCGGCTCCCTAGACCTACACAAGTCAGTGTGAGAAATGAGAAATCATCATTACCTTGGTGGGATTCATCACTTCCCTCGGGAAATGCACGCTGGATGCGTACACCAACAGGGTCCTTACGGCGCACCCTTCACATTCAATGTACAATAAGTATATTTTGGGGACATTCAACATACAGTCTTCATTTGACATAATGAGCACAAGTGTGCACACCCTCATATATGGGGACGTGGCTTTGTTTGGAATTAATCCGTCAGGTTCAAACTCATGTTAACAGCAAATAAACTTCAGCTGTTCACCCCCCGCTTGAAATGATTTCTTCTTTTTGAATTGAGTTGTAGAGGGAAAAAAGGTTTTCAAATACTTTATTGTGGTCTTGTTTTTTTTAAATCACAAAAACCTCACATTTGAACAGGCGTGTGTTGACTTTATATCCACCACACCTGGAGTGCTTTAATATCAATGTTAGTGGGGACCATGTGTCAGCGCATTTGACCCCATGACTGCCTTCCACTGAACTCCTTGCTTGTCATACAGAAAAATACATTGAAATTGTATGTAAAAAAATATGGAAAATTTCAGCTTATGTTGTCTTTTTTTATGCAGGATATTTAGTTCCTTGTCACTCTTTTGAAAAATTGCCATTAAAGTGTTTGGATTATTTTTTTTAAAATACAGTGACCAAAAAATTGTGTTAAAATGGTCTTGAGCAATTCAGTACAATTTATTGATAACACTGATTGATCACCAAGTCCTACCAGGAAATGAGCTAAACTCAAATGCCTCGCACCATTTCCGAAAAGCACACGACTGCCATCTAGAGTTCAAATTCAACCTTTAAGAAGACATGACTGATGCGACATAATCAATACTTACCGCCTGGGCTGGGTTCAGGGTTTACAAAAATCAGCGTCTTGTGGAATGTCTTTGTCCCACTAGGGCCCTGGTAATCATAAGGATAGGCGATGATCTTGCGTAGCAGTCAAGGAAAGGTTTTCATGCTGTTAAAAAAATCTGGGAATTTTTGGACACGTCACTGGCTCACAATTTGAAGTGTCATGCGACAGCAAAATTCAAATACAGTGCCATGAAAATGTACAGTATATTCCACTTCATAAATTCTCAGTTTCCCCCACTTCAGTGTTTTAGATCAGCAAACAAACAAATCAGACAAATTTAACCGAGGTCAACATAATAAAAAGAGAAAAATGGGTTTTAAATGGAATTTTGATTTATTTGGGGGGAAAAAAATCGGAGCTACCTGATCCTCTTTAAAAAAGCACTTGCCCCCCTTGTTTAATCATGAATTTACTGAGGATGATCACACACACGTCTGATTACGTCCAGACCTGTTTGATCATGAAAACACAGAAGTAAAACCTGTTTGACAACTTAAAGTTGCTAAAAGATCAGTGCTGGAGCCAAAAACTTTTCGCGGGGTTGGCCAGGGTGACACAATACCCCAAAGAGGGGTGGCCATGCATGGGTGCATCATTTTTTATGATCCCCTCCACAGTCAGAGTTTCATGAAATAAAATACTCACATATCCAGAACAATGTCCACCACACACAGCAAGGCTCTGAATATGTGTGATTTCATGAAATCATGACTGTGGGTATGATAAACACTGACTTCTGTGCCATGCTTTTTGTTTGCGATGGTAATGATTTTGATTAATGTTGACGCTATGAATGAATGTTCTTGACAGATTTTTTGGAGAATTTACATTCAGATCAATTGTGCATTGAGTCTTTGAATGTGGAGTGAATACAAATAAGTTTTGGGAGCGTATTCAAAGGGTAGAGGAATACTACACCCATGTGAAAATAGCATAAAGATCATAGCTATCAAAATTTCCAGCAAGGCGTGGGGGTGGCCAAGGGCGTGGCCAGAGAGTGGCCCCACCATGAAGCACCGCCCCTGCAAAAGATCTCAAAAAGTTGCAACAAACTAAATTCAATTCAAGAACGGCTGAGATATCAATTGACATCTCTCAGTCTGGAAAGCTACGATAAGAGCCACTATCCACAAATTGAGAGAGCATGGAACAATAATGAATCTTCCCAGCAGTGGCTGGTGGTGGTAGTGTGATAATCTCGGGGTGCAATGCTCCTCCCGAACCTGGAAGACTTGCTGTCATTGATGGAATCCTTGAATTATGTTACCATGTGTAACAGCTTGAACAATGTCATGAACAATCATGCGAAATGAACACTAGGAATGGCCTTTGTTACTACTTTAGGATATCTGGGCTGATTCTCTGGAATCTTGTTTCTTAAATCATCCAATGAGATGTTCTGAAAGACAAATGTTGATTTTCAAAACAGAGAAAGGGGCATTCAAGATCCAAATTCTTTCCAATAAAAGGTGTCACTTGCCTCATGTTCCTGATCCAAAATCAAAAGATATTTTTCCACTTTCACTGCAATAGACATGATATACACTTCTGCATCAAGATACTGAACAGCATAAACGTCTATTTGAGTGAAGAGGCACTCACTAATCAGGGCGTGTTTGTGGTTAAGAAGACTTTTCAGTTTCTGCTTGAGGTCATCATCCATCCGTGTTTCCATCATGGCCTGCGGGGTTATAAACAGGATAAAATCGGCAAGTGATTCCCAACCAGCTCGTGTGCAGTGAGAGGCTCTCAAAAATTATTTTACTGGTAATTAAACGCAAATATGTCTTTGTTTATCTTTCTGTGTCAACAATGTATCATGACAGGCAGAACAATTTGATTAGCAGAAGACACTTTGACTTTGGGTAACATTTTTGTTCAAGGGTGTGCCATGAGATTCTTCGAATGTACAATGAGTCCCTTAGCTCAAACGTTGGAAAAAACTCAAATAGAAAAGAAAGAAACAAAGTAGAAAAGAATGATACAACATGAAACAACACCATCATGGAATTGCATCAGTTTTGCTCACCATTTTCCTGCTGATCTTTTTCCTCAGACTTCCCGACTGGGACAGGGTATAAAATAAAATAAAATTAAAAATGTAAAAAAAAAGAAGAAAGAAAAAAAGCTTTAATATTCAACGCAGATGTTATTCTATAGCTCTGTGCACTCACACTTGCTCAATAAATACAAAATACCAAACTGTCTTTGGAAATGAAAACCCTTTTGACTACTCGGGCGTGGTCCCGAAACCTCGTAAAAATGACATTTCTAAGCCCTGTATCGGAAAAAGTTAATTGGGATCGCCACTCAAAGTCCAATATTTGGTACACGAAATTACTCAGACACATAGATGGGAAAAAAAATAAAAAGTGTTAACTTAGGTTGTGAGACCAGTTTGAGGTCGGGCTAAGGAAGCTCTGCGAAGATCAATTTGGGACTTTCCCAGCAGTCTGGGAACGTCGCATGATCTTCTGCAGCTAAAAGACACAAATATATTTCTAAAAACGCATCACTCACTCGTGGAGTGCTTGACAATGCAAAAAAACTGAAATGCACCACTTGGCAAAATTGGTGCCAGTTATGTCCTTGCAGCCCCACCCAATCTGTTCATTTTGAAACAATCCAAATTAAACATAAAGATTGGAAATTTAGGATTTATAAATATGCATTTTCCACCACCAAACGCAAGCAAAATAGATTTGTGTTGCAAACTGCTTACCTGTTAAGGAGGCAGCAAAGCACGGCGAGCTTCGAAACAATTCAGGTGGATGTAAAGCACTGAATGTGCAGGTATGAACTCGTCTAACATCTGTTTTCTTCTCTGCTTGTCATCTTTAATTGCCGTTTTGAAATGCCTTCTATGATACAGTTTAAGCCCAGTGCCCCTGCTGGCCAGGTCCAATTTAGCAGGTATGCGCTCAAAACTGCCGACAATCTTTTGCTCGCTTTGGTAGAAAATAAATTAGTTTAGGTTAAATTAGGTTAGTCTGATATCTTTACAATGGTGTGTAAACTCACTAAACATGGACTACTGCAGGGGTGGCCAACTCGCGTCTCGCGAGCCGCATGCGGCTCTTTGGCTGGTTCAATGTGGCTCCTGGACTTTCACGTGACCTGCGTTGAAAACGCCTCGGCGATGGCGCTGCCATTCAAACATTTACACAAAGGTTACGTGTGACTTTTGCTTCTTTTTCCTCCAGGCGATGACAAAGAGAGAGGCGGTGACAGCGAGGCCGAGAACTCCGCCAGCGATTCTGACAGGGACGACGAAGAGACAGAGAAACGGGCGCGAGAGGTAGACGACGATGACGATGACGATGACGATGACAATGACGATGACGATGACGATGAAAGGAGGGCGGGTGGACGGAGCTGGCGAAAATAATGGTGGAAACAGCAGTGGAGGTATGTGGAAGGGAGAGAAGAGAAATATCCAACCCGTGGACGGTAGGGAGAGAGGAGGAGATAGAAGAGATAAAGAAGAGGGTATGGGAGAGGGTAGACAGAAGGAATAAGATAATGGAGACACTGAATGCGAGGAGAAGGCTAAGAGTGAGGGGAGGAGGGAGAGGAGTGGGGGAGATGGAAGAAGAGCTCACCAGACTAAAAGCGGAAGTGAAGGAAGCGCGAAAGGAATCGAAGAAGTTGCTGAGGAGGCTGGAAAGAGACTGGTGGGAAAGAGTGATTGAGGACTGTCAGGAAGCATGTTCTAGAGGGAGGATTGGCGAAATGTACAAATGTTTGCGGAAGATAGGAAAGAGGGATAAACCGGCCGCTTGGAGCACGACTGTGACAGCAAATGAGTTTAGGGAGCATTTTGAAAGTGTGTCGAGAGAGAGGTATGAGGAAGAACCAAGAGTGATTGAGGAGGCGGTTCGAGGAGCCGTAGATCTCAGGGACGATAGTAGGGCGAGCGAAGCAAATAAGATCATGAATGAGGTGCCAGATAGGGAGGAAATCATGGAGGCTATGTGGGAGATACGAGAGTCGGCACCGGGAGAGGATGGGGTGAGAATAGGATATTTACGGAATGCGTGTGAGGAAGTGTTAGAAAGAGGGATTAAGATAGTGAGGGAGATGTTTGAGCAGAGGGCGGACCAGTGGGATAGAAGTCTAAAAGTGGGACTGATGGTACCGTTACATAAGAAGGGGGACAGGAATGACAGAAACAACTACAGGGGAGTGTGCCTGCTGAGTATGTGCAGCAGGGTGTTAGGAAGAGTGTTAGCGAAGCGACTGAGTTGGTGGGCCGAACACCTGAGGCTCCTTGACGAAAACCAAGCGGGCTTTAGGAAAGGGAGGTCCACAGCAGATGTGACGCAGATGATGGTACGCATACAGGAGGATGTAAAAGATTGTAAGAGAAGAGTGACTCAGGAAGGGGTGAAGGATGTGAAGGATGACGACTGGCCATGTGCAAGACTGTTAGATCTGAAAAAGGCGTATCCGAGAGTGAGTAAACCAGCGTTGTGGTTGTTGCTGGAATGGTATGGGCTAAAGGGCAAATGTCTGGATACCATTATGGACCTGCATGAGACGACAGAGTACAAGGTGAGGGGAAGGGAGGGAGTGAGTGGAGGATGGATGCCAGCAAGAGGGCTGCGAGAAGGATGCTCTACATCGCCGATCCTCTTTAATATCTACCATCAGGCGGTGATGAGGCAGGCACTGGCGGCGAGGAACCGAGATGGCAGGGAGGAGAAAATGGTGGTGTGGAGGTGGATACCAGGAGGGTCGTTCGCAGGGGAACATGGCTGGGAGAGAGGGAGCTCGGAAACAAAAGAAGTGCGGGTATCGAGCGCCTTGTTTGCAGATGACACTACTATAGTGGGAACGAAAGGAGAGATACACGAGAGTGTAAGGAGGGTGAAAAGTGTGATGACGCAGTGGGAAGAGAGAAACAATGAGGTGAAGGAGGAGGTGCTGGAGTTTGGAACGATAGAGGGGGAGGAGATTAGAGTGTTAGGAAGCTGGATTGGTACTCAGATAGACGTGAAGAACAGGATCAAAAGGGCGGGACAGCTATGGGGGAGTGTGAAAGGGTGGCTGAAAGGGACACGACTATCAAAGCGGTGGCAAGGGAGAGTAGTGGAGGCGTGTGTGGAGAGCAGCTTGTTGTATGACTGTCAGGTAAGAACGTGGTTGAAGAGGGATGTGGGGAAACTACAGAAGTGGATGGATAGGTGCTATAGGTATGTGTGGAGTGATAGAAATGGAGAACCACTGAGGCAAATGCAAGAAAGGGGAGTGAATATGTATGATGTGAGGAAAATGTTGGGAGTAAAATCCGTTGAATGGAAAATTGAGAGGAGAGTGTTGCAGAGAATCGGACATGTGATGCGTATGGGGAATGAAAGACTAACAAAAGCTATGGTATTGGGATGGTGGGAGGAATTGGAAGGAAGAGGGAAGAAGATGGGGCACAAAAGGAAGACGGTGTTGTATTGGAAGAGAGTGATGAGGAATGCAGGAATGGACTGGACGGAGGTGGAAAGATTGACGAGTGATAGGGAAGGGTGGAAGCGGAGAGTGAGCGAGCGAATGGATCACCTGTATAAATGGGAAAATCAGAAGGGTCACAGATATGAGGTGGGTAGGAACGAGGAGAGACTGGGAAGGAATGTTAGGAGAGTGAATGATGGGTTGGTATGTAGGTATGAGGGGTGCGGAAAAGTATGCAGGAGTAGAGCTGGTCTAACCATGCACGAAAAACGCATACACCGCAGGAACGAGGAACAGGTGGAGTTTGAGTGTGGGAAGTGTGGGAGGAGGTTTGGGTCGAAAGGGAATAAAATAAGTCACGAAAGGAGTTGCACGGGAGGGGCGTATGAGGAGAAGGGAGAAAGGAGACAGTGCGGAGGGTGTGAAAGGTGGGTGACGAAAGCAAACTATGCCAGACACGTGAGAGGCTGTGAAAGAGTGGACGGAGAGAATGAGGGGGAGAAGGGAGGAGGGAGAAGGGAGGGAGCGGGCGGGGCGCGTGGAGGGGGGGCTGGGGGGAAACGAAGGGCGAATGGGGGTCGCGGAGGGAGAAGGGGGGCTTGCGGGAGGTGTGGGAAGGAAATGTTGGCGGGGAACCTTGCAAGACACCAACGGGATTCGTGCCGGGTGTGGGACCCGGGAGGGGGGGCAAGTCCCTGACGGGGGCCGATTGCCCAGGATCGGATCGGATGACGATGACGAAGAGCGAGACAGAGCCAAGATTTGGGGTGCCTCGCATGTTGGGATGCCTCCACGTGGCGCGAGGGGGAACGCCGGGGGTCTCGAGCCCCTGCTGCGGCTGAGTGCCCACCAGCCGACGGGGAAGTGTCATGATCCGTATTCGGCAGCAGGTGGCACGCGTTCACTTCTGCCGCCTGCACACCTGCTGCCTATTTGCCAGAGATTGCACCTGCTATATCTAGGCGCTCCGACAGTCAAATCACTGCCGGAGTATTACATGCCGTGCCACTGCTGTTGCCCATGTTTCACAAATTATTCGATACCATTCGCGGTTAGTTACATTTTCGTCGTCCCAAGGGAATCATTATATTATCGTGCTTGATCTAGTATTTGTATTAACATATGTTCCTTGCCGGTTTTTGCAAGCGTTTTCTGTTGTCGTGTTTTCTTATTTTCCTGGTTCTCGTTTTTTACCAGCGTTTTCTGTTGTCGCGTTTTTCCTTTCCTGGCTATCGTCCTTTGACCAGCGTTTTCTGTTGTTTATTAGGCGGGATTTTTGTTTGTAATAAATATTATTGTTTTTACAAAGTCCTTGTCGGTGTCTGCTATTTCGGGGATCCGCTTGTTTTCGTTTTCTCCGTTACGTACGAAGCAGTTCCCTTTTCCTGCTTCGTACGGAACGTGACAGAATACTCCGGCCACCATGGATCCCGCGGACATCGATAAGGTTTTGTCGGCTCTGTCCCGTCAAGAGCAACTTAGGAGTCAGCAGAACCAAACCATTTCCGAGCTCCGCGGCGCGGTCTACATGTTGGCTCACAGGCTCGAGGATTACGAACCTCGCGTAAATTTTTTAGAAGGACGGAGAGCATTTACCCCGGAGGTACCCGTCCCGTCTCCTACCTTTTGTAGGGAACCGAGGCTTCCACATCCTCCACGCTATGGAGGCGAGCATGGTCAGTGCGGGCATTTCCTCCACCAGTGCTCGCTCGTCTTTGACCAGCAGCCTTCCATTTATGTCAGCGATGACGCGAAGGTTGCCTACGTCATGAGCTTATTGACTGGTCGGGCGGCGTCATGGGCAATTGCAGTGCGCGAAGCAAAACCGAACCTTCGGTCTTCCTTCCCCGACTTTGTGGCGGCGTTTCGTCGGGTGTTCCATCATCCTGTGCGGGGAAGAGAGGCTGAGGGTCGACTCCTGGAGCTCCGCCAAGGAAGACAATCCGTGGCGGACTACTCGATCGAGTTTCGCATTTTGGCCGCCCAGAGTGGCTATGGCGACCGGGCGCTGTGTGGCTTGTTTCGTCGCGGGCTTAACACGATGCTGAAGGACGAACTGGCCACCCGCGACAACAGTACAGACCTGGAGGAGTTGATTGATCTTTCTCTGCTCTTGGACAATCGCCTGAGAGAGAGAAGCCGGGAGCGCGGAGGTGGATGGTTCCCGTTCCGGCACACAGCGGACCACGGTGCATCCCCCGAGACAACTCGGACAGCTGGGTCCGGGGAGCACCCCAGCGTTGAGGTGCGAGATCGAGCGGAGGGTTCAGGGGGTCCAAGATGGGGTCCAAGTCCCGGCTGATTGTCCCGCAGGGAAGCTGTTTGTGCCTCCACCACTGCGCTCGGAGGTGTTGCAGTGGGGGCATGCGTCCAAGGTGGCTTGCCATCCCGGGGTGAACCGGACTTTGCACCTCATCTCCCAGAGGTTCTGGTGGCCGGCGCAACGGAAGGATGTCATGGAGTTCATCAGCGCCTGCTCCACCTGCGCCTGCGGCAAGGCCTCGCATCGGCCTCCGGCGGGATTGCTCCAACCGCTCCCCATACCTCCTCGACCTTGGTCCCACATCTCCCTGGACTTTGTCACGGGTCTTCCCCCCTCCCGTGGGTGGTCCGTCATTCTCACCATTGTGGACCGTTTCTCTAAATCGGCCCACTTCATCCCTCTGTCCAAATTGCCGTCGGCGTTGGAGACCGCCGACCTCCTCGTCAGGCATGTCTTCCGCCTCCATGGCATCCCTCAGGACATTGTATCCGACCGGGGGCCCCAGTTCGTGTCCAAGGTGTGGAAGCGTTTCTGCCGGTCCCTGTGGGCCACGGCGAGTTTGACGTCGGGATACCACCCGCAGTCCAATGGGCAGGCGGAGCGCGCTAACCAGGATCTGGGGGCGGCCCTCCGTTGCGTGTGTCTCCACCGTCCCTCGTCCTGGGCTGACCACTTACCTTGGGTGGAGTATGCGCACAACACCCTCGTCTCTTCAGCTACTGGGCGGTCCCCTTTCATGACGGCCCACGGATACCAACCACCGCTGTTCCCGTCCCAGGAGGGTCAGGTGGAGGTTCTGTCGGTGCAGTTCCACCTCAAACGGGCTCATCGCGTGTGGAAGGAGGCCAGGGCCGCATTGTCCCGCACCGCGTCCAGGAACCGGCAGATCGCGGACCGTCGGCGACGCCCGGCGCCGACCTACGTGGTGGGGCAGAAGGTGTGGCTGGCTACGAGGGACCTGCGCCTGGCCGGCACGTCTGCCAAGTTGGGGCCACGGTTCACCGGACCGTTTGTGGTGGACTCCGTCGTCGGCCCCGTCACAGTCAAGCTCCGGTTGCCGGCCTCAATGAAGGTTCACCCCGTGTTCCACGTCTCGCTGATCAAGCCGGTGGCGACCAGTCCCTTGCCTGCGTCTCCCACCCCGCCTCCTCCTCCGCGGGTTGTCGACGGTGACCCCGTGTACACTGTTCTGTTGTTTATTAGGCGGGATTTTTGTTTGTAATAAATATTATTGTTTTTACAAAGTCCTTGTCGGTGTCTGCTATTTCGGGGATCCGCTTGTTTTCGTTTTCTCCGTTACGTACGAAGCAGTTCCCTTTTCCTGCTTCGTACGGAACGTGACAGGAAGGAGGAGGGACCTCACCGGAAGGAGAGACACCCGATGCTCGCCCCGCCGAAACGGAGGGAAGTGGGAGTAGCCGCCCCACAACCCTCCTTAAACAAAAGTCAGGCGAGGGCCCTTTCAGGACCCGCACGTGGCGCGACGAGGTGGGACCGAAAAGGTTCCCCAGGGGGTGAGATGGGGATGGTGAGAAGGAAGCGCAAGCAAGGTGGGATGGACAAAAGACATGTGGGAGGAGGGTTGAAAGACAGACTGGTGGGGATTCACCCTCATCCAGGCCCTGGTAGTAAGAGGGGAGCAAGGAGCAGAAACGACAAAAGAAGAGAGAGGAATGAAAGAAGGGGAGACAGGAGGAAAGGAAGGGCGGGACGGGAAGGGGGAAACAGAACTGAAGCTCGGGGTAAGAATGGAGAACGAGTGATAGTCACATGGAATGGGAGGAGATTGAGTGTGAGAGAAACACTTAGAAAGAGGTTGAGGAGAGTAGCAGAAAGAGTCAGCAAAGAAAAATGGGAAGTGGTGCTGATGACGGAACTAAAGGCAAGAAGAAACCGGGGTGCTGTGGCTGGGTGAGGAGGAGGAACAGGTAGTGCTTGTTCATGGGAGGAAAGCCGGAGTGATGTTGAGGGGAACGGCATTGAGGACGTGGATAGAGGACGGACAACAGAAGTGGCTGGGAGAGAGAGTGGTGGCGGTGGTGCTGGGAGGGCTCAGGCTGGTATCAGTCTACCAACCGAGCTGGGGAACGGATGAACGAGAAATGGAGAGATGCCGACGAGATATGGGGAGTCAGGTGGCGATGGGAGGGAGTCAAAGACTGGTGATTGGAGGAGACTTCAATGCAAGTGTGGGGACGAATGTGAAGATAGGAGGAGTGTGTGGGAGGCATGGGTTGGGGACGATGAATGAACCCGAAAGGGACTTAATAGAATGGTGTCGGGAGCACGATCTGGCATATGTTAACAGCTATAGGAGGTTTAGAAAGAGGGGGACGTGGCGACACATGGCGAGTGGAAAATGGTATAAGTTGGATGGATTTCTGGTGAATTCTCCCGCGATGAACCCGATCGTGCACGTGCAAGCATGTAATTACACACGCACGCATGCACGCGGATGCCAACCATGCACTCGCACACTTGTGCACGCTCGCCACGACGAGCAACAGTCGGAATGGCCCCTCACATGAATGAAAGCGAAACACACAGACACACAAATCTCCCCCCTCTCCTAAACATGAATTTGTTTGAGATCAAACTGTGATTTGTCATGGTGGGATCTTTTTTTTTTAATGTGCTTGGTTTGTTTTTGCGATACTTAAAATTGAAGTTCTGTAAAAGATGGCAAAATGGAACACGTTATATAGCTCCATCCATTTGTTAGCAAGTTACATGCCATCAAAAAAGAAAATGGACAGAAATTGTCACCATGTTCATGGGTTTTCAAACTCAGGGAGCCAGCTGGTTTTTCAGCCACTGCTCGGTCAAGTCGTTCTTGTTCTTGATTTCGAGACACTGAGTGGAACACAAAATGGAAAACCCCCCATAATTTTTCAGCCTAGACCTACACAAGTCATTGTGAGAAATGAGAAATCATCGTCACCTGGGTGGCATTCATCACTTCCCTCGGGAAATGCACGCTCGGACCATGCGCATTTGACCCCATGACTGCCTTCCACTGAACTCCTTGCTTGTCATACAGAAAAATACATTGGAATTGTATGTAAAAAAATATGGAAATTTTCAGCTTATGTTGTCTTTTTTTATGCAGGATATTTAGTTCCTTGTCACTCTTTTGAAAAATTGCCATTAAAGTGTTTGGATTATTTTTTTAAAATACAGTGACCAAAAAAATTGTGTTAAAATGGTCTTGAGCAATTCAGTACAATTTATTGATAACACTGATTGATCACCAAGTCCTACCAGGAAATGAGCTAAACTCAAATGCCTCGCACCATTTCCGAAAAGCACACGACTGCCATCTAGAGTTCAAATTCAACCTTTAAGAAGACATGACTGATGCGACATAATCTATACTTACCGCCTGGGCTGGGTTCAGGGTTTACAAAAATCAGGATGATGTGCACCGCCAGTCCCCCGCTAGTGTCGGTGTTCTCATGATGATAGGCGATGAGCTTGCGTAGCAGTCAAGGAAAAGTTTACATGCTAGGAAAAAAAATCTGGGAATTTTCGGACACCTCGCTGGGTTAGAATTTAAAGTGTCATGCAGTGCCATTAAAATGTATTTTCCCCTTTGAAAATTCTCAGTTTCCCCACTTCAGTGTTTAAGATCATCAAACAAACATGAAAATCTGACAAAGTTAACCTTGGTAAACATTAAAAAAACGGTTTGAAATGGAATTTTGATTTATTTCGGGGGGAAAAAAATCTGAGCTCCGTGATCCTCTGTAAAAAAAAAAAGCACTGGCCCCACTTTGTGTCATCATGAATTTACTGTGGCAGATCACACAGTTCAAAAATCACACACGTCTGATTACCTCCAGATCTGTTTGAGCATGAAAACACCGAAGTAAAAGCTGTCAGACTACTTGAAGTTAGCAAAAAGATCAGGGCTGTAGCCACAAACTTTTCGCAGGGTTGGCCAAAGTGACAGAACATCCCCATGCATGTGTGCGTCATTCTTTATGATACTCTCCACAGTTTGTTTGTTTGTTGAACATAAAACATATATACAGTAATAATCCATCCATCCATTTTCCGAACCGCCTGATCCTCACTAGGGTCGCGGGGGGTGCTGGAGCCTATCCCAGCCATCTCCGGGCAGTAGGCGGGGGACACCCTGAATCAGTTGCCAGCCAATCGCAGGGCACACAGAGACGCACAACCATCCACGCCCACACTCACACCTAGGGACAATTTCGACTGCTCAATCAGCCTGCCATGCATGTTTTTGGAATGTGGGAGGAAACCGGAGCACCCGGAGAAAACCCACGCAGGCCCAGGGAGAACATGCAAACTCCACACAGGGAAGCCGGAGCTGGAATCGAACCCGGTACCTCTGCACTGTGAAGCCGACGTGCTAACCACTGGACTACCGGGCCGCCTTACAGTAATAATTTGACAGAAAATAAGGTAGATAAAAAAAGTAAAAAGAAAGAAATCAATCTTCATTCAACACAGTTATTATGTTCAAGGGAGTAGGAAGAAGTAAAAAACGTATCTAGTCCTACCCCGTTATGTGATTGTATCTAATAAATCATTTTTATATCAATCAGAAAAGAAAAAAGTAAGAAGAAAGAAGTCTCCATTAAGGCTCATACTTTACCCGTTACCGTGATATTTTTACAACAGTCAGAGTTTCATGAAATAAAATACTCACATATCCAGAACAAGGTTCTGGACATGTGAGTATTCATGCATCGAATGAATCCAAATGACTCATAAATTACACTCTTGTTATTTTGTAACTCTTCAAAAAGTCATTTTTTTCAAAGGTGTTCCGTTTTTTTCCTGTCGTCTTTGGACTGGTTTTCACGAAACGAAAGCAGAATAATACCTTTTTTAAACGATCATTTTTTTCTTGTGTTTTTGACAACATGACGCTCCGTCCAGACGTATGATGTCAGACGTATGACGTTCGCGCACGTCAAGGAAAAAAAAAACGAAGTACATTTTTCACCAGGCGTCCACTCCTGTATAATGATAAACACATTTTTTGTACACACATTCTTTGACTTTGTTGTATCCACTGCGGGACTATCTTTGTCATGGACAACACCACGACGGAGGATCGGAATGTTCGCCTCTCGCTGCTAAGGCAACCTTATTGCTAGCAAAACTTGCTATAAACGACCAAGGTAGCCGCTAAGCGCTAAGCTATGCGTTAGCACATTAGCCTCACCTTGCTAAAAGCACCGACAAAGCGACAAAGGTAAACAACCCTGTGTCTTCTCCGCGTATGTACGTGTATTAACACCAATGTCGTCTCGGTGAACTTATTCGACGTGGCCATGTTTTCGTTTAAATGTTTTGAGGGCAAGTGTTTTAAGCAGCAACACCGCCAACGAAAAACAATACAGATTCCATCCCATCCCTTAGCAAGGCCGACTTTGCTCGCGCTGGCTAGCTCATTCCAGTTGTCGATGTCGCCTAGAAGTCTCGTTTTACTCTCCTGTGACTATTCCCGGGAACACTGTGCTGACCTAACGCCGCTCAGGGTGTGGTTATGTCGCTCCTCATGTTACAGGTGCCACCATTTGTAGTGACGGGCGAGTGTTTGACATGCTACATGAACGTTATGCTTGCCGCCGGTCACCCAGTTGTATGTACCGTACTGTTCTGTAGTGTATGTCTAAGCCCACGTTGTTTCAGTTCGCTATATGATTTCTAGTATCAAGATCAAGTTTTAAAGCAAGGCAACGTTATATAAATAGGTATATTGCATATTTCGTACACAAGGTAACTCAATGTGCTTCACACAAACAAAAGACGGAACACCTAAATTCATTGACAACACAACGGCCAAAGACATTCAGGCAGAGAAAACAAAAGTAGCTTACCAGTGACAATATTCAAACACGTAACAAGAGTTACAATATTTCTTTTTTAAGGAGCTTTCCAAAATCATATAGTGTTGTATTTTTAAATTAACAAACACAACGATGAATCTGTTTTACAATTAACAGTGTTAGATGTATTATACATACATGTTTTGGTCTGATAGGTTAGTTTGGGTCCTCACTGAGTGGCGAATGTTTCCGAACGTAGGAAATGTTGGGTTTTTGTCAGGGCAGGGGTCCACACTGCTCTGAAACGCATATCTTCACTTGAGAACCACCACTCTAAGTCATCAATAGTGTTACATAGTGGGAAGGTGAATAACGTGGTAGGCAGTGAAAAACTGAAAACCACGGTTCTATTGCTGTTCATATTGAATGATCTAGAGTAGTGATGCCCAACCAGTCGATCGCGATCGACTAGGAGCTCGCGAACTGGTCCCAAGTCGATCGCGGGAATGTAAGGGTGAATGGGCAAAAAAAAATCTTTCACCCCCCCCAAAAAAAACCAACATAAAAAGCAGGTCGCCTTCAGCTTACGGTGGCACATGACCTCCTCTCCTCCACCACAATGGCAGCTTGTGACCAGAGCTGTCGCGATATATCCATTAAAAAAATATATTATTCTCCATCAGTTTCTTTCATAAGCAATTCACTGCACTGGCAAAGAATGGTAATATGGAGGGTCAGGAGAAGCATTTTAAAATGGTACACGTGAGCCCTGATCGTGATGTTCATGCAATTAACATGCTACAAAAGTACATCCCATACTTTGGTTGATGCTGCCAGAACAAAATCCAAGAGATGAGGCAAAAAAAACAACTGGAAAACATTAAACCCACTTTGATTACATGGGCTGTCTTCTGTGGTATCAAGACAAGGGTTTAATGTTTTAAATGATTAATTTACTGGCACCAGTCACACTGCTTGATGGACTTTATTAAAACCTCAAAATGTCCATCACAATTCAAAGGCTAACAACATTCCTTTCTCTGTTCTTCTGCTTGCCTAGGTGACCAATATGATCCTGAGCATGCAAGAGTGACTCTACAATTTATTTGGACTCCTGTCAGGAACACTTTACAAGGAATCCCCCAAGCATTCCACACAGTGATCTGTCAAGATTTCCCATTATGTTTCGCTGCACCTGAACCATGTGAGGGTTTCTGCGTTGGAGTCTGGGGAAAAGACTGACCCTGTCCCTGAAAAGTGTGTTTCCCCACCCTGTTGTCCCCTTCGTCCCCTCCTACCCTGTCCACACATTCCCCATCTCCTAACCTTAAAAAAGGAGAAACGCCATGATGTTCAGAGACCAGGTAGGTATCCTCACGGACTGGTTCAAGGGCTGGAACGAGTGTGAACAGACGGTGGCGCTGTTGTCCCTTCTCAAGAGGGTGTCCCGCACCCAGGCTCGCTTTTTACACATATGCCTTGAACACTGGTTGGCGGACTGCACAGAGATACATATCCTGGAAGCGGAGGCCAACAATGCAGGTAGATGAACATGTATTTCCGTATTGATATACGGTGCAACCTCTGAGATGGATCACAGTATGTTCTGGGATGCTGGTGAACCTCCAGTTGGATTTTGAATGAGAAGTACAGTTCCACGCTGGATCGCAGTTCACTTTTTGTGGGTTCAGTGCAGAGCGGAATTTGTTGTTGTTAGGATCATTTCATTCCGAATAAAAAAGTTCAATTGCCTATTGGAAAGGGCAACTGGCTTAAGTTCCAAAACAGCCTATCTCTGGGAAAGTGTACACTGTTAGCCAATTTAATATAGCCTACCATCGCTTGTCAGAACTGAATTGTAATCGCTCTGCAGGTGGTTAGGATAGAAGGAGAATCGACACCAACTAGTGCACTTTCAATAGCTTCATTGAACAAACAACAAGAAAATATGTCGTAAAAAAAACAAAAACAAGAAAATCTTTAGCCGACCTGTTGATGGCCTCAACTGACGCTGTCACTCAACACACCTGTGGTAAATAGTTTAGCCACTTAGCAGCCAGTCAGCTCCTCTCTCTCTCTCTCTATATATATTTAAGATATCCTTTATTTGTCCCACACTGGGAAAATTTACAGTATACCTGTATATGTACTGTATATATATATATATATATATATATATATATATATATATATATACATAATAGTGGGGCTACAAATAAATTAACAATTAAAAATCGATTAACCTGTCGATTTATTTTGTTGATGAGTTGAATAAAAGAAAGTTTTAATTTCCCTTCCTTTATAAGTTTTAATCCCCCCCCCCCCCCGGCCCCCTTTTACCAAAACCAAGACATTATGTCCAATTGATAGCACTGAAAATACACAAACTATCCATCCATTTCCAAAACTGCGTATCATGAACAGGGTCATGGGAAGTTGCTGGAGCCTGTCCCAGCTGATTTCAGGCGGAAGGCAGACTACACCCTGAACTGGTCAACAGTATGTCGCGGGGCACATTTTGAGACAATTGAACATTCACACCCACACCGTCACTGAATGGGAACCGAACCCACGCTGCCCGCACACAAGTCAGGCGAGTGTACCCCGACACCGTCATCGACATACACAAACTAGATAAACAAATAAATTATGATTCAGTTCTTGGTTTAATCACTGTTGAGAGCATGACATTCTGAGAATTTGGACAATGTTAAATATAACAAGCTAAATGATGAATCATGTATCAAAAATACAGTGATCCCTGGCTATTTTGCGGTTCGTTTATCGCGGCTTCGGTGCATCGCGGATTTTTTCAAACATTAATAAAAAAAACTTTTTTTTTTGAAGTCAGCAAAAAGTCTTTAATCTTTAATCAGTGTCTAAGTGTTGTTTACGATGCTGATGCTGCTTGTGTGTGCGTGTGTGTGTGTGTGTGTGTGTGTGTGTGTGTGTTAGTGCGCTCTGCTCAAGCGCAAAGGCCCACGTGGGGCATTTTTAAAAAAAATGTATATGTTAATTCGTCGCTACTTGGCGGATTTTCGTTTATCGCAGGTGGTTTTGGTCCCCTTTGACCGCGATAAATGAGGGATTACTGTATAGTTGTCGATGAAGTGTTGCGCCGCTAATAAATACTACATATATAGAAAGGGTGAAAAAGCATTTGGTCGCTACTGAGTGGAGTTTGTCTGTTGGTAGGCAAACTGTCACTGGATGAAACATGTAATAACAATACAAGTAATGTGTGATGGCCGTCTAATATTCGGAGAAAGTGCTAAATAAACGGCAAAGAAAAAAAGCACAGGACCGAGGTAATCTGAGGTCACTAGGCCAGTTTGGAGGTTCTCCTGTATATCCAAATTGTTGTTTGAACATAGTAAAGCAGCGGCACTGATAGAATGTCTTGTGCCCTCAGCCATAGTCAACCAGTGGCACCAGGAGCCCAAGGAGAAAGTGGTGTCCTTGCTTTTGTCCCATCTGCCTTTGCTGCAGCCACGCAACAGCGAGGCCAAATGTGAGTACATGAAGCTGCTGCAGAAGGTGTTGAGTCACACCATTGAGAGTAGCTTGTTTGTGGAGGAGAGCAGACAGTTACTGTCCTACGCGCTCATCCACCCCGCCACTACGCTGGAGGACCGCACGTCCCTGGCTATGTGGCTCAACCACCTGGAGGAGCATCTATCCTGCGGCTTCGTGCCGTCCACACGGGCGCCGCCCAGCCCGTACCACCCGCGTCAGGGCTCGGACGAGTGGCACAGCTCGGCCGAGACCCTGGAGCCCGGCCACGCCTGGCACGAAAAGTCCCCCTCATCTAGCACGTCTCCTGCAGGCCAGAACGGGCACATGGCTTTTCCAGGCGGATTGTCCTCTCCTGTTAACAGCAACAACACAGGTTTATTTTTAGCTCATGCTGTCAAAACTCCAAACAGCACGAGAGTTTTATTTTTTGAGGATTATTATTAGTTTCTTTTTTTCCCTACTCATTCCCAGGACTGAGCGGGCAGATGCAGCCCAGCCCCATGAAGAAGTCCGTCATCCCCTCCAGTCCCCAAGCCTGTGGCTCAGAGTGGGTCAGTCAGGATGACATGAGTAGCCGGCAGAACTTCCTCCCGACAGACCAAGCGCCGCTTTCCCCGCAGAGCAGCGTGGCCTCCTCGGGTAGCGAGCAGACAGAAGAGCAGGGCTCAGCACGCAACACCTTCCAAGAGGACGGCAGTGGCATGAAAGGTCAGAGGAGTCTCTCAATCGTGTGCGGCGCTGCAGTGACGTAAGCTGACCTCTCATTTTGTGCCCCGTGTTTTGTTGCAGATGTCCCCGCATGGTTAAAAAGCCTCCGCCTTCACAAGTATGCATCGCTTTTCTCCCAAATGACCTATGAGGAGATGATGATTCTCACGGAGCATCATCTGGAATCTCAGGTGAGACTTGAGTTAGATTCCAATGAAATCCCCAAATTTGATGAGCCATTTGGTTGTACAGTTTGGAAACACACCAAAATCTTGCAAGACGTAATAAATATTCTGAGACTTAAAGCAACACGACACTGAAAATGTCTTTTTCTTCATTCTATGATAGTGTGTATGTAAACATTAATAAAGCAAATATCAATGGCATCTGATTCCCTGAAAAAAATGGAAGCCCGTTAAGTATTAAAATAATGACGGTGATCGACTGGTTAGCACGTCTGCCTCACAATGCACAGGTCATGGGTTCGATTCCGACCCTGGCCCTCCTGTGTGGAGTTTGCATGTTCTCCCGGTGCCTCTGTGTTTTTTTTTTCTGTATACTCTGGTTTCCTCTCACATTC
Organism: Hippocampus guttulatus; assembly: GCF_054856545.1. NCBI lineage: Eukaryota > Metazoa > Chordata > Actinopteri > Syngnathiformes > Syngnathidae > Hippocampus > Hippocampus guttulatus. The sequence continues at coordinate 13,737,108 of NC_141272.1, read as the reverse complement.
CAGAAACATGCATGGTAAATTAATAGAGCACTAAATTGCCCCTCGGTGTCATTATGAGTGTGAATGGTTGTTGTTTGTCTATGTGTGCCCTGGGAATGGCTGGCAACCAGTTCAGGGTGTCCCCCACTTAGTGCCCGAAGACAGGTGGGATAGGCTCCAGCACGCCCGCGATCCTCGTGAGGATGAGTGCATCAGAGAATGGATGGATGGATGGATAGTGACGGACCCTGCACTCCACCGTCTTGAACAATTTTGAGCCGTTCACATAATCACCGTGAAGCTGTCGTATGCTAATGTAATTGCTAATAATAATAATAAATGCTAATAACTGTGCATTTTTGACTTGTTTCCTGTTCTGTTTTGCGATAAAAATGTTGCTCTGTTTAGATTTGAGATGATAAAAATGTGTGAGCCTGTGCACACTGGACCCTACTTCCATCAATACTATGTTATGAGTGTCGCTGTCTCGTCCTCTGTACATGAGGGTCACTTTGGGAACGCATTTGGTTCACACACCAGACAGATTGAGGTCTTCAATTAATATGTAATCGGGAACAATCTGTCTCTCACACATACACACACACGAGGCTTATTTGCATGTTTCAGAAGTCGGGTGACGAAAGTTTTTCCATTATTTATGAGTGGACAATGTGGGACCATATTAGTAGAGATTGTATGAAGATTTAATTATGATTAAAATGACCTGTGTGCTAAACTAAAAGTAACAAACTGGCTGATTTTGTTCGTGTCACAAATCTCTCTTTAATGGTTTGTTCTGTTTTGATAAACGGATAGTTTGATTTTTTTTTGTCACGTATCTACATCATGTAACTTGTTATGACGTCAGGTTTTGGACAGGTGTGATATTGTTTTGATATCTATGTGCATGTCTAATGTTGCTTACCATGGTAAGAGGAATGCTCGTTGAGTTTGTGTGAATGCTCAGATGCATGGAAAATTACAGGGCACATTTTTCAAGCTAAAGTGCATGGGTGGATGTATCCCTCCTGTCTCATGAATGGTAAACACTTGTGTCCTTAAACCTAATGCTAATACATCACCTTTCAATGAGGCGTGAAATTAAACAATGTACCCCGCCGGTCACATGTAACGACAAAACCATTGTTGTCCCTGCCCCTTGGCTTCATTGGAACAGATGGTGATTATGTTTTGGTGTGTAGTGACAATATCGATGGCTGAGGCAAGAAATGACAGGTTGCCTTACGCACATCTTGTTATCTCCTTCCTCTTTAGAACGTCACCAAGGGAGCGCGGCATAAAATTGCCTTGAGCATTCAAAAACTGCGTGAGCGGCAGAGTGTCCTCAAGTCTTTGGAAAAGGTAATTCATACTTATTTTTTTTAATGACTTAATATTCTGAGAACAATGAGTCAGTAGTAATTAGTCTTCATGTGACTCGCTTCTGCTGGGTCAGGAAATTCCCCTTCAGCTTTTTAGTTGATTGGGTCTTTGTTAGTTATTGGACTCTTGTGGCTGACTAATGTGCTCACCTCACTTGTGTGCAGGATATTTTGGAAGGAGGAAACCTTCGCAATGCTCTGCAGGAGCTGCAGCAGATCATCATCACGCCCATCAAGGCTTACAGCACGTTGATGCAGACCCTGCAAGAGCCAGCCAGCGCTCCTCCAGAAGCGACAAAGTCGGTGACGGATAAAGACACGGCCCGCGAGGGATTCCATTCCCACAGCACACCCGCCTGCGATGGAGACTCCTCGGCGACGCCCATCTCGGACGGTGACATTGCCGGACAGTTCACCCGAGTCATGGGAAAAGGTAAGGATCATATGTTTGCTATGGTGGTGCGGTGATCTGCATCACTGGAAGCACAATCTCATTGCTGGTGAGCTGTTTTTTTTTTTTGGTAACTCTTAGAAATGGACTTGGCCATTTTAAAAAAAAAAAAAAAAAAGAGAGAGAGAGAGAGCGCCCGAGGCAGAGAAGTATGTCAGTTGGGGGGCGGGGGGGACAAAAAACAAAACAAAACAAATAAATAAATAAATAAATAAACAAAAAAATTAAAATATACTGTATATATATTACACACACACACACCGTATTTTCCAGACTATAAGTCACTCCGGAGTATAGGTCGCACCAACCATAAAATGCATAATAAAGAAGAAAGAAACATATAAATTGCACTGGAGTATAAGTCACATTTTGGGGGGGAAATTTATTTGATAAAGTCCAACACCAAGGGAATGCATGCCATCTTGAAAGGCAATTTAAAATTAAAATAGAAAACAACACGCTGAATAAGTTAAATGACGCATAAACAACGAACTGAGTTATTCAGATAACTATAGCATAAAGCACATGATAACAAGTTCACCAAACCATCAGTGTCACTCCAAATGACTAAATCCAATGAAATCTTCATTCTCTGTGTCACTTTAAAACAACGCCACCAACTCCGGAGGTAGAAGATGCAGCGCTTCCTCTTCTATGTCGCTTACGTCAGACTCATCGTGGTTTTATCAATACAAGTCTAGAGCAGCCTCTTGTGGGTTAATGTGAAAATAACAGGTGAAATGACATAATAACGTGTTAATAATTTCACCCATAAATCGCTCCAGAGTATAAGTCGCACCCGCAGCCAAACTATTAAAAAACTGTGACTTATAGTCCGGAAAATACGGTATATAAATTGCACCAACACGGTAGCCTAGTGGGTAGCACACCTACCTCGCAGTCCAGAGGTCCTGGGTTAAAAAAAATTGACTGGGGCTCTTCTATGTGCAATTTGCATGGTGTTCTGTTTCTGCACTTTTGTGGGATTTCTTTGGCTATTCCAGCCCTTGTATTCCAAAAATATGCATGTTATATGTTGCTGCTGTGAATTGGGAATTTCTCCATTGCGAGACTAATAACGGTTTTCTTATCTTATCTTATGGTCATTGAAGAATTTTAATTGAATCTTTACAGCTTCTTACCTTCCTTATAAGTCACAAGCCTTGTTAAGAACAACAAAATATATACATTTATGTATCAGAAGGTGTAAATAAATAGGGTGTCCAGGGATGGCAATTTTCCGCGGATACGCGGAAATCCGCCGTTTTATTTCTTAAATTGATCATTTTTGTGAATCGTCTAAATCCGTTGAGAAAATTTTAGGGGGGGCCAGGTACCTTATCGTCGAGTTTTCACGAGCTCTCCCGATCAGTCTTTCCATCTTCCGATTGTAAACAGCCCTGCGATTGGACGTGTATGATGTCTTGCTTGTTGTGATTGGTCGCCCCGTCCAGGCCACGCCCCTTTCCGCTTTTTTCATCACTAGCCATTGCCATCCCTGGGTGTCACACACAGTGAAATTAAATGAAAACACACGGATCATCATGAAGAAACACAGAATGCGGTCCACCAGTTGTCAGTTGTGTGGCATCATCCCACCCTATAGAAAGGAAGCAAAAAAATCATTGCCATGACATCTCGATGGCTGAATGGAAATACATTGATGTGCTTCCTGTAGTTGAATGTATTACATAATAAGTTATTAATTGTCCTTGTCAACGTTCTGTGCTCATCCCTTATGAGCAGGCTCACTTCTGTTGTTTCAGTGTGCACACAACTGCTCGTGTCCAGGCCAGATGAGGAGAATATCAGCTGCTACCTTCAGCTCATTGAGAAGTGTCTAATACACGAGGTGAGTGTAGGTACCTCATGTATTTTCATCAAATAGTATCCAGGGGTAGAGGTGTGTTTTTGATTCTACTACAGGTGAGGTAGAGACCTTATCAATGTTAGCGGGAAATTACAGGAATTTAAACACAAAATAAAAAGGACTTGAACGGAAAAATGCAAGAACTGAGGCCGACAGAACAGAACAAAGACTTCACATCACGGATGATCATCTTTAATGCAGCACAGAGAACTCATTTATAACATCCAATAAGACCCCACTCGTGAAAGACTGTGTGCCTTGGTAGGTGCTGCTTTTTTGGTGGGCAACATGGTTTAAACTGGCTCAGTTGTTCAGTCTGCGCAAGATCTTTGAAATGAAATGCTTACCTAATTCCCGCTATTTAAGAGAGGATTTTTTTTCTTGAATGGGTGACATGTCGGGTGTCCATCTGGGGTTTGTTGGGGAGGTAGTTATCTATTTTTCAAATACAGTTGAACCACAAGTTAACAGGTTCAATTGGGGGAAATGCTCGTCAGTCAGAGCCAATTGTCCGTTCCAAGGAAGTACTTTTTTATAGCGTAAAAATGCCCAGGAGAGTATAAATTTGTTGTGAATAAATATATTTAAAAAAAGTTTATCCACTCACCTTATTGGTACTTTGGGGATAGGATAATGGGCTTAGCTCTTTTTGTAAAGTTGATCAATTGGGGGATGGTCGTCATTTAAAGAAGTACAGTTCACACCTTGTACATGACCACAACCAAATTGAAGTTAAAATGATTTTTTTTTAAATTTATTTTATTTATTCATTTTTTCATCATTCTTTTAAGGCTTTCACAGAAACCCATAAGAAACGACTGGTTTCCTGGAAGCAGCAGGTCCTCAAACTGCTCCGCCTGGTCCCTCGTAAAGCCATGCTGGACATGCCCGTGTACCGACAGAAAGGGTGAGCTGAGCACAACTTTGAATCCTAACCACCATTTAACGTTAAGGAGTTTCAGCGGAGTCAAAATGGAGTTCTCCCAGTTTATTTTCCTATGTCTTGTTGTGCGTTCCTGCTCCAGCTGGGCCTACGGGTCCAACTCCCTCCCCACAGCGGGCTCTGTGAGCGGAGGCGTGGGCCGGCGGGGCCAGAGGCAGTTCCAAATAACCCCCCGTGGACTCCAGGCGGGGCGCATCGGTTTGCTGAGTCCCGGCGGAATCGGCGGCGTCTCTCCCCGCCACACTCTCACCAATCCTGCGCTGGCAGGCCAGGGTCGTCAAGTCAGTACAGCGGGGCCAGTGTGCTACCTGTCATTTTGTTCAAATTTTACGATCATGGCAGCATCGGCGACTGAGCCGAATGACAACCAACTGACGGGACTTATTGGTGAAATTCTTCTGGTTTTTAGAGCTTGTGGTTCGCCAACCCCGGGGGCAGTAACAGCATGCCAAGTCAAAGTCGCAGCTCTGTGCAGCGGACACACTCGCTTCCTGTCCACACCTCGCCGCAAACCATGCTCATGTTCCAGCAGCAAGGTTCTGTATCAACCCTCTCCCATTAGCCTCCATCATTCTGGAGTTATCTCTTCAAATAGTTAATTTGATTTCCGAACGACTTTACTGCCAGTATTGTTCAATACTGTCCAGTACTGGTTTAGAATCCACCTTCTTTGCTCGACTACTCAGTTAATCTGTCTTTGCTGCTGTTGTTGACACATGGACAATAAGTCATCTGCTCAATCTGTTGCTGACTAAAGCCAGTGGACCATGGTACACACACACACACACGCACACGCACGCACACACAAAAGTCTTATACCGCCTTTGAATGAATAATGAATAGGCGGGAAGCAGCCTCAAACGTTTTTACAGGTGAAGTGTCGCAAAAAAGGTCAGCGTTGACTTGGTTGGAACACGACGGGGCCATTAGAAGCGAAATCTGCAACGCGGCATCTGGCATACGAGAACGAGTGTGTGCCTTGAGGAATGTGTGCCAGATTGTTAAAAGCCACACACTGCTTGCCTCGCCTTGGTTATTGCGTCTCTGGCACAAAAGGAGCACGGTGGCACTCTGTTACGAAAGTACCACTAATTACCTTTTTTTGTTTGTGTGTTTTTTTTTTGGGGGGGGGTTACTTTAGTAAAGTTTTGCAGCATGTGTGGCCTCCAATATTAACTGCTAAAACAATACTAGATGGATGAAACATTCATTAACAGCAAGTCTAGTGGAACCTTGAGGATTTGAACACAATTTAAAGAATCTTACAAATTCTGCCAGAGTAGGTAAACTTATGAGCTCTAAGTGGCATTATTGTAATCTTTCATTCTGGTACACTTATCCATTTTTTCTCATTACTTTATCCAGCTAAAATAATGCTTTTATTCTTGTAATATTTCAAATGTATTCTTATAAGAGTACATTTTTTTTGTTTTTGATATATGATATATATAGTTTATTATCAGAAAATGAGAACTTTCCGACTACAATGAAACTCCTCTACAACGAAACCTACATGGGTGAAAATACCCACTCTTTATATTCTGTGATTTTATACCCGTGGTATTTCTTTTGGCAGTATAGCCCACACAACTCCTTCACACAACCACATTTGGATGTGATGAAATTTAACGCTCAATCATGACCCAAACCACCGTTTTATTATTAGATTGCCAAGTTCCAGGCGCTGACCTGGAGATCAACCCTACGCTGGAGTCGCTGTGCCTCAGTATGACGGAACACGCCTTAGGGGGTGAGTGTCCTTAGCTGCGTTCATGCGAGCCTAACACTCTCTCCGACTAAAAAAAAAAAAAAAGTGGTAAAGATAAAATGTATTCACACGTTCTCATCACCACTACAGACGGAACTGACCGGACATCGACAATATGAAAAGAAGACAAAAGAAGAAAAAAAATCCTCATCACCCAGCACAAAGAATTACATACGCTCAAGCAAACCAGGCAAAGCAGAAGCAGTCACTACATAATGACAAAAAAACTGTGTACATGTTGTCTAATATTTTTGTACTTTATTATATACAACTAAGTTTATTATTACACAAAAAATGGAATACAGATAATTATTATATTGCAGGACAGGGAGGAAGGTTGACGCCAATGTCATTTGCAGGACTGTGACATGGCGCAATTTGAGCGAGCGAGAGAGCGCGAAAAGGATCGGTGCTGTCTTCAAAACGGCCCTTTATGAGTTATATTTCTTTTCCTTATTCCCCGCAGACCTACGCTGCCTCACGCGTGGATCGGCCAGAAGTAAGGCACTTTTATACAAACGGCACTAGACTGTAATTGGCTTAAGAAGACACTTTTGAGACCCCGAAAGGCATCTGAAAAGATTCCCCACCCTTTGTTCAAACAGCGACTAGTCTCCTGACTGTCCACTCCAGATTACTGAGAGGACGAGCATTCAATTTAAGAGCAGGCCTTGCCTTTTATTCGAAGCGTTACACCCTAAAGACTCCTCCTCTCCACTAAAGCCAAAGAGAAGGGTTTTTTCAGTCCGTGGCTCACTCGGGAAGGATTCCTGGCGACAGAATGGTTTGACTTTAAAAAGCAGTCTGAGATTGCTCGGCTGCACTTTGTTTCCGTTATATCCTTTTTTTTGTTTTCCCAACTATCTCCCTACTGGCGTTAATGATGATGAATTATCGCGTTTTACTGAGGAGCGAGGGTCGGCCGAGGGTTGCGCTATTGCACAAGAGCTGATTTGAAACATGCTTCCTCTCTGGGGACCCCAAGTACAGGGTGTCCTCGGTTTTAGGACTGCCGTGGCATAACACTAAATTTCTATTCAAATCCAAACATGCTGTGGTATATCATGAACCTGCAGTAAAGCAGTAAGTTGTTGTCCGGAAACACTTCTCGGAACTATATTTAAAACAATCCAATTAAATGAATCCAGTAAGTACAGTGCTAACTGATTATCGAGACATTCTTACGCAGCAGTACATGCTAGTTCGTAACATCCAAGTGTCAAAATTCGAGGACCTCCTGGATTGCTGTAACAATCACAAGATAAGATAAGATAACCTTTATTTGTCCCACACTGGGGAAATTTGCAAGTACTGTACAAAAGCAAAATTGATAGAGAAATGCCTGAATTCGCGAAACTCTTGACAATCGGCCCTGCAAATTAGACCCATGGACCCACTTTGGCACCCCGAAGTGCACCCTCTATCCTGACACGTGACGATTTGATGACTCATGCGTTTCCAAGGTGCTCCAAGATGTCCATATTTTTCCCTTACTGTCTGTGTTTCAGTAAGCCCTCAACATTATCACGTGGTATCAGTGTTGAATTGTTTAAATAATAGTAAAAATAATAATAATGATGAATAAATAAGCAAAAGAAGCGGTCTTCTAAGCCCGGCGTCTGTCTTGGAATGTGACAGGGCCGAGGTGCATGTACGCTTGAATATGGTCTCTCTTTTGGCTCACTTTGATTGTCCGGTTGTTTTGTAAGGCAGCGATTATAACTATTTTGTTTTTATTTTGTGGCGGCGCCGATGGTTAAAAAAAAAAGAATAGATGCTGAAACAGTGGAACCTTCAAAGTTATTCTACTTTTACGTTTTCCTTTTGGAAATAATGTCAATCAATGAACGAGTTTCAAAGTCAAACTGTAAACATAATGACATACTTTGAATTATTGGTGATCATTCCATGAAATGTTTCCCACAAGTTAAAACAGTTCCCCGGTGATTTGACTAGGGCCCAACCGATGCGGATATTTTGAGACCAATTGCAATGTTTGGCGGAATAAAATTCTGATAACTGCTTAATTGTCCGATTAACTTTTTAAATATATAGTGGCTGAAATAACTTCTTTTTTTGGGGGGGCGACCCTTAATACTTACAACATTGAAAATATGAATTGCGGAGAACATTCTACTGTTTTAAGGAAGTCCTTTTGTATTTGTTTAACTTAACAGAAAAAAACTGTCTTTTTTTTTTGCGGTGTTTGATTGTTGAAATCTTTGTCTTATGTTGAAATGTGTCGACGTGTTGAAAAATGTTTTTAAAAATCGGCCGATTTAAGCGCTAATTCCAGACGATTAATTGGATGGGCAAATACCACAAGAAGCAGGAATTATAGGACACTTCACACACACTTGTCTTGCTAAAATTAGTTCATTTGGCCAAATTGTCCCTGTCTTATAATGCGAGCCAGCCCTCATCTCACCCTGACTGCTGGCCCATGGGTGAGTCCAGATTTTGTGATGATGATGCAAGAATTGGCTGCACACGGAACACTGAATCGAATAAAAGCTAGTACAAACGGTGAAGCCCCCAGCATGGGTTCTCTTTTCCCTCGTGAAGGCAGCACTTCAAGACCAAGCTACCATTTTATACTTTTCAGTTACAAATGCAGCATACAGACTGCAAATGAATGCCGCTTGCGTCAAGCTACCACAGGCTGTAGTTTGCCCCCCCCCACATTTTCAGAAATAGGCAAATCACAAAAGGTTTAAGATTTGTTAAACTTCAATTATGTGTGTACACCATTCAAAAGTCACAGCACTGAAATATGTCCCTCTTTAGATAATTGTATGCAGTTTCGAGCTATAATCTCGGCTACACATTTTTTTTACATCCAATAAATTTCTGTTTGATTGCTGTCTAATGAATGAATATTTCTCCTATTGTATACTAACCGGCTCGACATCTCACCTAAATTGCAGAGCTAACTCATTTGACAAATTTGAAATTCCTTTTCAAATTTAGATGTCATTAATTCCCCTTTGGAGGTTCCACTGTATACACAAACCTGTTTTTTTGTTTGTTTGTTTTTGTTTTTTTAACTCCCTTGAGATGGATAACTTATGCTTACTTTCTATAATCGCATGTGTGGCAATGCAGCACTGTTGTAGATAAGAGGATGGTGAGCGGGCATCTTTCAACTAAAGTTGTGTCTGTGTGTGTTTATAACGCCTGTTTACATCTTTCTAAGATGATGCCCACATCATGTTATGAGAAAAAAAACAAAAAAAACCCCCCCTTTTTTTTGTTTCTGCGGATCCTTAACATGTTGGCTTCATGGTGTCGAGTTATATTGCAGTCATGGGTTTTCTTCAGAGCAGGCTCTTGGATACATCTGACTTAATGAAAAAAAAAATGCATCACACTCGTGCCGGACAAGGACCTCAACAAAGACAGCTGACGTTTTTAGGACTTGTGTTACATATTGCTCAGATTGTGCTTTTCAGAAGCGAAGCATTGCAGTAGAGTACGGTACAGTGGATGTGCGGAAATAACGATGCTGCAACAGGGCATGACTATGCTTTTCTGAGCCATGCTTGATGAGTAATCTGTAAAACACTACACAACAATTCAAGGCCAAGGAGTACAATACTCCATGTTTACATTCCAGTGATGCACTTCCAAGTTGTTTGTTTCTTTTCTAGAACAGGGGTCGGGGGACCTGTGGCCAAATGCTTATGATACACATGTACAGAAAGTTCAGGATGAACCGAAAATGCACTATAAACTTACAGGTCTACTTGATTTGACCTCTAAAATTTGGAGTATTGGTTTCTAACTGGCTGTACGTTTGCCTAAATACTGCAGACGTGCAGGGTTTGATTCCTGTGTGGCGGTTGCATGTTCTCCCCGTGCCTGCGTGGCTTTTCTCCGGGTACTCCGGTGTCCTCCCACATTCCCAAAACATGCATGACAGGTTAATGGAACACTAAATTGTCCCTGAGTGTTATTGTGAGTGCGAATGGTTGTTTGTCTATGCGTGCCCGATTGACTGGCAACCAAATCAGGGTGTATCCCGCCTACTGCCCAAAGACCGTTGCGATAGGCTCCAACATGGCCGTGACCCTTGTGAGATGATGGATGGATTTATAACTGCTCAGTGTTTTTGTGCTTTATTTATTAGTTTTATTCATCGATCCATTTTCTAAACCACTTATCCTCCTGGGGTGCTGGAGCCTGTCCCAGCTGTCTTTGGGAAGTTGGCTCGGTGCACCCTGAACTGTTTAATCGCAGGGCACACATAGATGAACAACCATTCATGCTCACGTTCACACCACAGGGCAATTTAAAGTGTTCAATTGACCTACGGTGCATGTTTTTGGAAAGTGGGAGGAAACCGGAGTACCCGGAGAAAATCCATGCCGGCATCGGGAGAACATGCAAACTACACAGAGGAAGGCTGGAGCCGGAATCAAACCTGGCACCACTGTACTGTGAGGCGGACGTGCTAACCAGTTGCTCACCATGCCACCCGTTTTCATTTTGTCTAGTTTTGGGGGTGACGTTTGCTGTTCAGCTTTTTGTTAGAGAACAGCAACCTGTCAAAAAGCATTGAAATGACAGACAGTGAGCAGTTGGCTCTTTCAAAAGTTTAAAAGGGGTCGAATGAAGTCATACTGCATTTGAGCTTCATCCTGAAATTTCACCCAAAAGCTGAAAAACCTCAGCAGTGTAAATGATGCACATCAGTCGGCACATATTTTTTTCATTGAGAAAGGCCTCAGAGGACCACAACGGTTCTCCCATCCCTGCACTAGTGCTCACATTCACATTGAAATCTTCGATGTCCCTGCCAAGCTTGATTGATTAACGCAACCGAGCTGTTGGTTTTGTCTTAACACAATTTATACTTAATTCTAAAGACTCCCCATACTTTTTCTAATGTTTTTTGAAATACTGTGCATCCCATGCTTGCTTTTGTTATTTGTTGTTTTTTGTTTGTTTGTTTTTTTAAACTGTAAGTCCTATTTGTGAATGGTCTGAAGTGCAGCATCCGTCGGCTCAATGGCAGTCCAAATAAAGAGGTTCAGTTTTTGCAACGGAATCAGTGGTTTGGTCGGTTTCTTTTGACTTGGATCTTCATGCTGTGACATTGACCTCTCAAGTGTGAAGAATATTTCACTAAGGAGTACTTGCACCCAATTGAAATGTAATACAACATTGAGGGGAGGAAACATGAGTGAGGTATACAGTAGTTGCAGACACGGAAGTTATTTCAACTAGTGAATCTCAAAGTTAACAAAAATTCACCTGTTCACTTTATTTTAAAATGAGTTTACAGTATTCTGATCACATAATGCCTGTAATTTCAAATCAACACACGTGGTCGTAAATATTAAATTTTACTACACATTAAATATATGACATTTTACCCAAATTACAATTTTAAGTTTCATAAAATTATTGACGCGCGTGCCTTTGTGTATCTCTATCTATCTATCTATCTATAGAGATAGATAGATAGATATCGATATATCTAATACGATCTAGATATATGTATATACAGTATTTGTCGGTTCAGTGTTCGGAACATTCAGTCCGACTGCGTCATCGAAAGTACTTCCGGGTTGAACGGCAACCGTTTTTTTTGTCATCTAGCAAGCGACAGCGAACCGCCTTTTGGTATCGTTATTAATTTACCCAAGATGAAGCCAAAGTCCTCTCAGTGCTGAATTCGACACAAAGGTATGTTACCATACTTAGCTCAAATAATCCAACTGTATTGTTTTTTTCCGCCGATAAGTGTATCTCGTGCAGTCGCGTAACTTCCTGAACAGAAGGCGAGTCGAGCCTTAGTTTAGATGTGCTTTGTTCTTTTACCCAATGCGTTATTTTTGTTTTTGGCTTCGACCTCTAAAAGTAAGCCTCGTTTGTGTTTATACAGTCACAATTCCATGACTGGTAAAGAACCGTAGTGTTTCAAATGGCGTAACTCACCTACTTCTGAAAGGATTTGTTACTGACTTTCTTGATCTGCACAGTTGACAGTGAAGTTGGGAAAAAGCGAAACTTTCTAAATTCTGGAAATATTCAAAGTTGGACTTTTCCCTTGGGGAAGTAGCACATTCATCCATTTCATATACCGCTGATCTAGTTCAGGGTCTAGGGGAGCCTGTTGACCTGGAGACACCAGGTATGCCCAGGATTGTTCGAGAGCCAACAAACAAGTACACTTACGGACAATTTAATCCTCAATTCACCTAACATGCATGAGTTTGTCATGTGGGAGGAAGCCGGAGCAGCTGAAGAAAAGCCATGCGGGCATGGGTGAACATATCATCTCCACGGCCTGAGCCGAGATCCAAACTCGGTACCTCAGAACCTTGTGAGGCAGACGTTCAAAACCACAAATCAACTGTGTGCTCCCCAAAAATGTAATATTTAATCTCTAATTTATTCTGTCTGAACCATCCATCCGTCCATCCATTATCCGAGCCGCTTATCCTCACAAGGGTCGAGGACGTGCTGAGCCCATCTCAGCTGTCTTTGTGTAGGAGGCGGGGTACACCCTGAGCTGGTTGCCAGCCAGATGCTACTGAACTTTTCATTAATTTCAAATTGACGTGTGTATTTTATGTAATTATGTATTTTATGTAATTATACAGTGTCTCGATAAGTGCAGTGCGGTCCACGTGTTTACCATAATTATTGTGTCATGAAACATTTAAAGTACAAATGATAAAACTACAGAGTTGGATGCATTATGTATCGTAAATTGCAATTACAATATTCAAGGGGTGAAATTTATTCCCATATACAGTATCAATTCCCATGCAAAGAGTCCAACATTGAAAGCTCAGAAGTTTCAACCCTTCCATGAAGATGAGCCAAATCGTCTTTACTATAACTAAATAAAGAACAATTCATACAACTACTAATAGTAATAATCTGATCCATGTCAGACTTTTTTTTCTCGTCTTAGTCCACGATGTCGTTACCAGAGGAGTTGGGGGCTCGCAGAAAAGAGCGCAGGATGGGAGCGCAGCCCAAGGTGCGACTGAGTCGGTCGGAGGAGAGACGAGACACTGGCGGCGGCCGCAAAGCTTCTCACAGCAGGCGGAAGGATTTCGCCGCACACCAACCGGCTGCCGAACGGCCCGTCAGCGACGGCTTTGAGTATGGGGACTTTTTGAAAGAGCTGGAGAGCAGTGACCAGGCCGGAGCCAGCTCTTCATTTCCCCAGAGATTGGGCTGCCGATGTCATAACAAGGAAGTCTCAGAAGAGGGGGCATCCAGTCTGGTGTTGGGTGCAGAGTCGTCAGCCGGCGAAGGTAGCAGCAGTCGCACACTCCGGCAAAAAATCCAAGACGCGGTGGGGCAGTGCTTCCCCATGAAGACTCACAGCGCAACGAGCGTGCCGTCACTCCCTCAGGCGTTGTCCTTGTCAGCAGGCTGCACTGCCTCAAGGCGGAAGATCCACTTGAGTGAGTTGATGCTGGACAGCTGCCCCTTTGCGGCGGGGTCGGAGCTGGCTCAGAAGTGGCATGTCATAAAGCAGCACACGGCGATGGACCCCGCCGCCGGGCTTTCGGCCTTCCCGGCGGACGACGTGGACGACCGACTGAGGGAGCGCCGGCGCATCAGCATCGAGCACGGCGTGGAGCCACCGGCCAACGCCGATATCCACACCCTGGAGGTGATGTCCCAGGCCGGCCCGGCGTTCCACAGGCGCCGCGGGCCCAAGCTGGCCCATGGCGTGACCGAAGCGGCTGGAGCCGAGCAGAAGCAGCTTCACCTCCAGCGGCAGCACCAGCTCCTTCTGCAGAGCTGTTTGGACACTCTCGACGAGGTGGTGGCATCCTCTTCCTCCTCTTCCACCTCTTCTTGTGACGCGGAAGTGGCCGCGAGAGCCACGCCTCCCCACGCTGGCCCGCTTGTTCACACTCAGATCGACTACATCCACTGTTTGGTCCCCGACCTGCTGCAGATCACCAGCCTGCCTTGCTACTGGGGCATCATGGACCGTTACGAGGCGGAGGGGCTCCTGAAGGGCAAGCCCGAGGGCACCTTCCTTCTGCGCGACTCTGCTCAGGAGGACTACCTGTTCTCGGTCAGCTTCCGCCGCTACGGCCGCTCGCTGCACGCCCGCGTCGACCAGTGGAACCACAACTTCAGCTTTGACGTGCGCAACCCCAGCGTCTTTCACGCGCCCACCGTCACGGCTTTGTTGGAGCACTACAAGGACCCCAGCTCGTGCATGTTCTTTGAGCCGTTGCTGTCCTTCCCCATGCACCGCACGCAGCCCTTCAGCCTGCAGAGGCTGTGCCGCGCCGTCGTCAGCAGCTGCACCACCTACGACGGCATCAACGCACTGCCCGTACCCAACGCCTTGAAGAAGCACCTCAAAGAGTATCACTACAAGCAGAGGGTACACATCCACAGGCTGGACACGTGGTGGGAATGAACGTTGACGACAACAACTCCTCGCCAAACTGGACTTATTTATTGTACTGTATATCCTGCTGTGTACATCCTAAACACACTGTCAAAAGTATGTAAACCTCCTGGTTCTTTCTGCTACAATAAACCTGCGGAATTTATATCTGTGATGAGAGCAGCTCTGCTGATTAGATAACGGCATGATTAAATTTTTTTTTACAAATCTCACGAAGGAACAAACTAAAGATAATAAAAAGTTACAGTGGGACCCGGACCGCCCCGCGAATGGCGAAAATCTGCAGATAAGTGACACCCTTTAAAACCGCCGATAACGTTTTTAAAGATTATTCTTCAGAAGACTTAGTGTTAAATTAAATTGTAAAGTTCTCTGCATTCTTGATATTGGGAAACCCCTCATAAATTTAAATCATGTTAAATTGCACTTTGACAGCAATCTGTCAAAACGCATTGAAATGACAGACAGTGAGCAGTTGGCTCTTTCAAAAGTTTAGAAGGGGTCGAATGAAGTCATACTGCATTTGAGCTTCATCCTGAAATTTCACCCAAAAGCTGAAAAACTTCAGCAGTGTAAATGATGCACATCAGTCGGCACATATTTTTTTCACTGAGAAAGGCCTCAGAGGACCACAACGGTTCTCCCATCCCTGCACTAGCGCTCACATTCACATTGAAATCTTCGATGTCCCTGCCAAGCTTGATTGATTAACGCAACCGAGCTGTTGGTTTTGTCTTAACACAATTTATACTTAATTCTAAAGACTTCCCAGACTTTTTCTAATGTTTTTTGAAATACTGTGCATCCCGTGCTTGCTTTTATTTGTTGTTTTTGTTTTGTTTGTTTGTTTTTTTAAACTGTAAGTCCTATTTGTGAATGGTCTGAAGTGCAGCATCCGTCGGCTCAATGGCAGTCCAAATAAAGAGGTTCAGTTTTTGCAACGGAATCAGTGTTTTGGTCGGTTTCTTTTGACTTGGATCTTCTTGCTGTGACTTTGACCTCTCAAGTGTGAAGAATATTTCACTAAGGAGTACCTGCACCCAATTGAAATGTAATACAACATTGAGGGGAGGAAACATGAGTGAGGTATACAGTAGTTGCAGACACGGAAGTTATTTCAACTAGTGAATCACAAAGTTAACAGAAATTCACCTGTTCACTTTATTTTAAAATGAGTTGACAATATTCTGATCACAATGCTGTCCATCCATTATCCGAGCCGCTTATCCTCACAAGGGGCGAGGACGTGCTGAGCCCATCTCAGCTGTCTTTGCGTAGGAGGCGGGGTACACCCTGAGCTGGTTGCCAGCCAGATGCTACTGAACTTTTCATTAATTTCAAATTGACGTGTGTATTTTATGGAATTATGTATTTTATGTAATTATACAGTGTCTCGATAAGTGCAGTGCGGTCCACGTGTTTACCATAATTATTGTGTCATGAAACATTTAAAGTACAAATGATAAAACTACAGAGTTGGTTGCATTATTTTGCATTATGTATTGTAAATTGCAATTACAATATTCAAGGGGTGGAAAAATTTTTTTTCAGAATTGTTCAGCCCGACAATTTATTCCCATATACAGTATCAATTCCCATGCAGAGTCCAACTTTGAAAGCTCAGAGGTGTCAACCCTTCCATGAAGATACTAATAATATAATAATAATAATACATTTCATTTATAAGCGCCTTTCAAGACACCCAAGGACACTTTACACTAACAAAAAACACAAAACAATACGGGTTGAGCAGTGGCAGCCAAAACGCGCCAGCGTTCACTCAGAAGATGAGCCAAATCTTTACTATAACTAAATAAAGGAAGACTTAGTGTTAAATTAAATTGTAAAGTTCTCTGCATTCTTGATATTGGGAAACCCCTCATAAAATTAAATGGGAAGAGGACCTTAAAAAAATAATTTCATGTTAAATCGCACTTGTAAAATTGAGGGTAAAAAAAAAAAATTGTACTTCGCCGATTTTTCAAAATCTTTCAGCCCCATTTCAAAGGCAATGGAACCCTGTGATTTGTGCCAGCCAATTCGCTAAGAAAAGTAATGATGGCTATTCACACGTAAATAAGGCATCATTCACATTGAAATCCATTGATGGATCAGTTTGAAGGTTTCAGCTCCAATTCTCTACTTAGAGCATTTGGTTCACGGGCATATTTTTAATAAGATCCAGTCCACTCCATCCTAATTTCTCTCAACAACAAGCTCGCGCTGTGCTTGCTGCAATACAGCTCGAAGCACTCATTTCAATATCTATACTGCTGACACCTCCTGAATATTCTTAAAAAGGGGATGCCTGAACTAAAAAGTGCCTCACACGTCATATACAATATCACAACAGGGTTTTTTTTTTCTTTTGCAGCAGCAGCAGCAGCGAAATTTCAGCGAGCACAGCAGGGGGCTGTAGGGAGCTTTGTTCCATGTTGGGCTGTGTGTGTGCCTGCTGCAGCTGGCAACTGTGTGGCACTCATCATGCAGGTATTAGAACCCCTGAGGGAAGAAAGAGGCATTTCTTCTTGGATCAGTGGGCCCAGAGGGGACAGCAGCGCTCAAGGAGAGACCCAAGCTGATTGGCTACACATTGTCTGTGTGTTGAAACCTCTCATTCTACTCTCTCTCCCTCTCTCACTAGTGGGGGGAAGAGATTGTCCTTCTTGAGTTTAATCCCCACATCTGAGCATCAAAGGGGTGGAGAATAAGCTTGGAATGTTCACAACACCTGGGGATAAACAAACTGCCAAGTCGCCCGGCGGATCTGCGGGTCGAACAAATGCTGCAAACGGATCCAGGCTGGCACTGGTCCAACTTCAATAGGTTTGTTTGGGCTTTTTGTGGAGACCCCGATTCATCAGTTGTGACTACGCTTGAGGGGTATGGGCTGCAGTCCAGCAACACAACAGATCCACCAGATGGTGCTGTTTCCCCCTCAAAAAGTGAACTCGACTTTAACTGATGCCTTACTCTGGTTCATAGGTGTCAAACTCCGTCCTGCATGTTTTCCATCGCTCTCCGTTGCAACACACCTGATTGAAATGAACAGGATAGATATCTGGCTTATGCAGAGCTTGATGAGCTGGTCGACTGTTTAGCACGTTCGCCTCACAGTGCAGAGGCGCAGGGTTTGATTCCGGCTCTGGCCTTACTGTGTGGAGTTTGCATGTTCTCCCCCGTGCCTGCGTGCATTTTCTCCAGGTACTTTGGTTTCATCCTACATTCCAAAACATGAATGGCGGGTCAATGGAACACTCTTAATTGTTCCTCGGTGTGATTGTGGGTGCTGATGGTGCGATGTGTGTGTGTGTGTGTGTGTGTGTGTGTGTGTGTGTGTATATATATATATATATATATATATATATATATATATACAGTATATATATATATATATATATATATATATATAAAAGCATATATAGATAGCTGTCCATTTTGTATTGGATTGCCTGTGTGATTTATACATATTTATAATATTGGAGTTGGAAGAGGATTATAGAAAAGTAATAATCAGCCCTTCAGGGTATTTGTGCCCCAACATTGTTTTGCCACACAAATTCCATTGATGTAGTGTGTGAACACAGTTTCCGCAGCATGCAGTGTATGTAGGCCATTCATTCAGGTGGGGGTGTATGAAACTGATTCCCACTTCCTGCAAAGATGATTACGTCTAGACATGTTTTCCTCTGATCCGCCCACCGAGCAGGCCAACATTTCTGTGACAGTGGAAACACTGCAGATAAAAGAGTTTCCTCCCAAGTTCTTTTGGGGGTGGGGTGGGGTGGGGGGGGGGGTTGGACAGCAAATTAGGCTCGCTGAATTTCTCCCTTTTGAAAATGAATAGGAACATACCTGTCTATTTTCGTCAAACCGTTCAAACATTCAACTTCTTCTCAAAAACAGGTCAAGTCATTCCCGGATCGACGAACAGACACAAAGACAGAAACACAGGAAGATAGATGGATAGATAGATAGATAGATAGATAGATAGATAGATAGATAGATAGATAGATAGATAGATAGATAGATAGTGACGCTTATTCGACGGCTGAGTCCATAAAATCATTACCCGCTGCTTAATGGAAAAAGCCGGGATGTGCCATCGACACGGCTTCCCGCATGAAGCTTTGTAAATGATCCTATCGCTATACTTGTAATGTATCATAATACGTTTGCCGTAATGGGCGCTACGGATATAATTAGAGATAAGAGTTGTTTGTTTTGAGAACAGTGGTCCCTTAATAGCAGCTTTCACCTCTGCTAAACGGGGCCACATGCGTCAGGAATTGAAAAACAAACAAACAAACAAAAAATCTGAGAAAATTACCACAATCGATTACCACTCTAAAAAAAGCATTCAGAAAAAATGAAAGGAATAGCCCCGAAAAATGTCTTATTTCTCCAGTTGACGAAATAAACGGGATCACTATATGAAGTACTAATACTATTCGGACCAGCACTCTGATTTCTGAGAGCATCGGTGGCATCTGGTAAGCCGAGTTTAAAAAGTTATCCAATCAAGCTATTTACAATTTCTGTCTGTCTGATAAAAATCAACCACCTTGCCACGAATAAAAAGCAGTAGCTTCCCATTCGCTCTACTTGTGTTATAATGTTTGACGTAATGAAAGCTACAGACGTAATTACAGTATACATTGCCATTGGGTTTTTTTTTTTTAATTTAAATTATGACCAGCATCCACTTCGATATTTTGTTGATTAGAAGTAAGATAAGAAGACTCACAAATATGAAGAAAAAAAAAGCAGTGAAGTGGGGAAGCTAGTAGACTCTGAACAAAAACATGCTCTTACCAAACCATATTAACTATTTTTCTGGAAATATAAACTCCAAAAATGACAGGATTAAAAACAACCCCCCCCATCCCCCAAATCTTATTCTTGTGTTGAGTGGGGTATTTCTATCCCCTGTTCTTATTGGTGTTGTTTGAATTATTTTATTACATTTGAAGAGGTGCAATAGATTGGACTTGAAACGTCTTAAAATTAGTACCATGACAGAAACCACACGTAAAAAAAATATCTTCATGCAAATGATCAAAAATAAAAATATGGCAGAGAACTTACAGTTTCCTCATCGCATTGGTAGATTTCTCAGATTAGAATTGAATATTTGCAAAACATTATGTGTACTCTATTCCTCAGAACAATTCGTACAAACAGCAAAACACCGTGGTTCTCTTCGTACTTGGCTCAAAAGGAAATATTTGTGTCACTCAACATCTCAACGCCATCAGAACTGAAACCTACATCAAAATTTAGCAAACTTCCTATTTTTCACAAATTATTACTGTGACTCAGTGCATACCTGTGGGCAATATATAAATATGCATTTTTTTATAAATTACTGGTCAAGCTAGAAGTGTTGAAAAATGGCTGCCTCTCTTTGATGATGCAATGTTGAAAAGGGGGTCCAAAGATTGCCACTGTTATCCTGCGTGCACTGTAATGTTTTTGGCAAACCACCTGATTGTGGATGTTGCTGGATAGCACAAAGAAAAGAAAACAAATCAGAAATGGGGAGATGTGAACATGAAACAATCTCCAGAGGGAAAATTGTACATGCGCTGTTGTAGGAATTACAGTCGTCTTCTCCCTTCCTCTGGGCCACCAATTTCCATCCACATCACAACAATTATCTTCACTTGCGATGAGCTATTTCAAGAAACTGGTTGATCTAACATATGATGACATACATCGTCCATAATCTTTTTGCATGGATGCGCCAAGGAATGACAAACTGCTTTTTTTGACGTGCACAAGTGACACAATGCTCTGAAAATCGGTCAAGTGGATTTGCGACATTCAATTCTGATCTGGGAAATGTACCAAAGCGACTGTTCAACTCATCACAAAGAGCAATCACAGGTGTGCTGCAATGGCAACTGAGAGGAAGCTGACTGGCCAATCAGAGAAAGACTAGGGCGGGGCTAAGGAAGATCCAGGTGTTGCTCATCGAGCAGTGAGGCCTCACGATGGTTGACATCATGGAAGGGAGACCAGCACGCAACAACAGAAGGTAAGGAAATTTGTGTTCATTAAAACATCAAAAATCCAGAATGAAGCTGAGAGGGGAAAAAAAGGGGATACTTGGGACCTACACTTTGTTAGATGAAGCTAAAGCTAGTGACAATTGACTCCATTTGACCCAGCCCTGATGTTTTTCTGGATTCTTGCATGTTATGCTCATTGTTGTTTAGTTCTCTGCTGATGTACAAAATAGAGCCTGACTAATGTCTCCATTTAAGATGCCAATTGCTTTGCGCTTTGCCACCGCTGTTTACACTGAATCAAGAGTGTAAATGAATGGCCGCTTGATGTTCTTATCGTGGAACCGAAGACTGCAATCGATTAAATTTCTGTCATTTGATGATATTGCTGTTGAATGAGGATTTTTGAGCTTTTCCACTGGTTTTGGAAGTCTTGTCAACAGTGAGCAAGCAGTAACTGTCTTGAGGTCTTGAGTCGCATTTTGAGGAGAGAATTTTGACTTGGAATTGAAGCAGCAATTGTGACAAAATGTATGAGGAGGAGAGACGTCATGTTAGTGCACATCATTCACACGGCTTTGCTGTTTCAAAGATTTTGTTTGTTTTGTTTTATTTTGTTGTTGTTTTTTTAACAGCACATTGTGATCTGCATCCTGATTGGCTATGGGACTGGAGAGTAATGTCAACAGTCTCTGCACCTTATAGTTGTACAGCTTGCCAATTTTGTATATAGCATTGGTTCGGAGGAAGGCCTTTAATTGTAAACATGTATCTTTATGCAAATGTGTTTGTTCAAAATAAATAACATATATATAGGTCCAAACAACAACAACAATATCTACAGACCAAATAGAAAATCCTCTTGTCTGACGAACTGAAGTTTGAATCCATCGCTAACTGCCTTGTCATAACAAATCCACTTGACAAGCTTTGCCGATGGTATCCTTTTCATCTCTGAAAAAAACATTGCAAACAACACCTTTGCGAATACTGTCAATTTCTGTTGTTGTGCTGGTCATCTGTGCTGTGGGGGAGATATCTAATGCGATAGATACATGGCTGTATCGGTTATAAAGCCGGCAGATTTGTTATTAGCACAACTGCTTGCAAAGTGGCGATTTAGGGAGGACCTTGGGGTACGTACAGCTTAGTGGGCGTGGTTACACCTCTGCATATATGCTTGTGCAAGGCCAGGCTGGAATTTCTGGTGTATTGAACTAGCTGCGTGGATTGGGACTTTTAAGAGGCTGACGAGATATACTGAACCCGTGTGGGATTAGGTGCTTTGCTTGTCGCAAATCAGCCTCAATCCCAATAAATCTTGGCCACGAGAGCTCTTCGAAGGAAAATAAAGTTGTAGTAATCGCAGAATTATCAAGCAACAGCATGATAATGCTGAATGCAAGTGGACTGTAAAGCTCTGCTCAGGTGTTACAGGATGCTGTCATGCAGGCACTGGATGAACGACAGATGAATGTTAAAAGATGGCCGTTTATGAAGGGTGGGCCTTCGCTTAGAATCGAATTGGCCGGTGATTACTTGGTGTGCGGCAAGGGCTCAAGTTACTTCTTGGCTTTGACGCCATAGCTTTGGAAAAAGACACACACACACACAGATGAAATAGTTTAGTTCTGCTTGTTTGTTTTTGCTGTGACAGTTCTCACCAGAGAAACGAGCGTTGTATGGGGCGGTCCCTCACTTTATTTCACAACAAGATGCAGTTTGGTTGCTGCACTTAGTAAACAATTCTTTGGAGCGGGAGTGGAATAATTCAAGCTGTTTATTGCCACTCGCAATTGAAATTTAATGTTAATTAAAAAAATGAGAGAATTTCACTATATGTGTTTACAACGATCGCACAGCAGCTCAGCTTTAAAGGCAGCTAGCTTAATGCTGATGCTACATAGCATCTTGGCGTGGAGTCCACTGTAGCTCTCGCCGGGCAGTTGAACAGAGTTCAAAAAGCTAAAATAATCATGAAAGGAGTATACATTGTTTTTCCACACTTAAAACCTGCCCATGCTTTTGTCAAAATAACCCATTAGTGGAGGATTACAGTGCACCGCACCCAGTTTTTTGTCTTTTTGAAGTCAACTAAACGTTTTGAAGTCAACTAGACGTCTCATGTAAGCGGGCGACACTACACTGTGGCTCCCATTCACCAAACACAAAACATGTCCTACTTCCTAGTCAACGTTATTTCCATGCCGCTTTCACAGCTGTACCAATGCGCTGTACACGAAAAAATGGATACCAAAAAATAACCATGTAGAAGAGAGAGGGGAGCAATATTGAAGTCTCCGTTGACCAGTATGAGGACACACTCACATTTGCTAAGTTTGAAAGCAAACGAGCCAATGTAGTTTTTTAACAGCTGAAAATGTGTCCGTTGACAACTAACTCACTAAGTGCATAAAGTGCATTGAAATTCTTCAGGCCCATTTAGTCATCACTCACGTTTAACTTCAGTTTGAACCGCAGACTCTCATTTCTCTCCAGATCTCTTCCAGGCCGCGCTCGTCAACATTTCCCGCTCTGCAAAAATGTTGCCTATTCATGCACAAAAGCAACAAATTAACGATCAATTCCACCCAATCATTAGATTTTTACCCCCTTAAGACAATGAGTGTACGTTTAATATGATTTGCGATCAATTCTATTCTGGAATATCGCCCCCTCCCTCCATCACCACCATTATTTCATGAATGTGTGGATTCGCTATCCATGTGAAAAGAATCCACGCTGATTAAATGAGAAATTGTCGCCAATAAGATACATGCCGCATTGTTAAGGAACACAGCATGCCTCTTTTCTCATCATCAGCAGGCTGAATGTGAGGTTATTCAGACTTCAATGGCCAACGTGGCGCCAATTTGAAGCGATGTGCTGAATAGTCCTCTGATTGACAGCAGGGAAGCAGACAACGTGTATTATTTCAGCATCTCTGTAATTCTGTTACTTGTTGTGTTTGTGTGTGTGTGTTTAAGCTGTACACAAAAGGGTGACAAAACGCAGCTTGAGGCAGCGGTGTTAAGCCAGAGCGGAGACTACCCGCAGCGCCGCGCCTGCACTTACTGTTCCCAATTAAAACCCAAACTATTTATTCGGAAACGACAGTGCGTTGAAACGAGTATGGTCCCATCCGGAAACGGCACCGCGAGCTTGTAAGCGATGACAATCGGACAAACCGATTACATCTATTGGACAACTTTACGAAGCGCGACACAAACTTGGCTTGATGAGATTACGTTTTAACGCTTTTAATTTTTCCGTCCGCAAACTTTGAATTGGATTTTGGAGATCCATCATTTGATAGTCATTTTGCATCCCTTGGGTCAAAACATTGTTGGACGAATATATTTTACTAATTTCTCCCAATCATGTTATCTGTTTGCGGATTTAAGCTCGAGATCTATATATTTGATATTAAGATGGTATAATTTATGACGCACATGCTGGTGTACTACTTCAAGTAATCCTCTACAGTGGGTCCTTGTTTTACGATGCTTCTGACATGCGTCAAACACACTTTCACATTAAGCGCAAGTAATTGCGCCAATGAGCGTAGCTACGCAGGTTCCAACATTAGCGGTGGCACTATGGCACTGCGTCGGGCCACCAAGACGGCATAGAACAGTGGTGTCAAACATACGGCCCGCGGGCCGGAACCGGGCCCAAGGAGGTTTGATCCGGCCCGCGGAATAATTTAAAAGTGGAAAAAATGCATTAAAGACACAGAATGAATATTTTAAATAAAATGCAATTCCTGGATTATCCGCTAGGGGCACACTGTTTTGATCACAGTAGAAGACAACATTGTTTTGATCGGGGAAGAAAACAGCAGTCTCAGTCTGTCACCGAGATAGACCCAATGCAGCAAATGATATGAAAGCGCCAATCAATGCTTCTTGAGACCAAAACAAAGGAAAGAGATGAGATTTTGGTGATTCATAGCACAGTATGGTATTATGTTAATGTTTAGGCCCACTTGACACGTACCGAGTCCGTATGTGGCCCACAATGTGAAATGAGTTTGACACCCCTGGCATAGATGCTGGCCTGATTGGGCCAGTAAAAATTGCTAGCTGGCAACGACCTCGGGCTGGCTAGCTAGTGTGGCAAAACATGATGCAGAGTCGTTCTCAGGTCAGTAATCACCATCTCTATGGTGGCAAATGAGCTACGCCTTTGACAAGTAGCGTTCTCACGTAGGGATGATGAGGAGAAGCTATGCTAATTGCGAAGCTATGGCGACACGTAACTGCAAAAGACCAGAAATAAGTACGTTTTTCGCAGACGTCTGGCTAGAACCACATCGAAGATGAGAATAACCACGTTCGGTTGGCAAAATAGCAGGCAAATTAATTGGTGTCAAGAGGGGGGAAAATGCGCAAATCATGCTACACGGGACTGGAACTGAATTTGCACATGAAGGCAGGCGTACATCGGCCCAGAGGAGTGCCCGATCAGGTTAAAAGTGTATTTATATACTGTTTAAAACCAAAATAAATTCAGAAATATTGTTTGTTTTCCCAATGTTGAATGGCAACATTTTTTTATATTACGTCTGTGTTTTTCCATACATGATCTGTAATTATGACTTTTCTATTGTGTTACCATAGATTGGTGACTTCTGACTTGGTGCCACCGTATCAACGGTGAAACAACTTCACTTAGTGGATTGTTTAATATTGGTCTGCTGCGTTACTTTGGAAGATCAAATGAGTGCCTGCGGGCCTCAAGTGAAACAGCATTGCCTGGCACATGACTCGAGTTGAGACAAAACGTCTTAAGGCTTGTTGGGCCGTGGCGTAGGTTTAATAATTGAATTCCATTTGGGTTCCGCTCTACTCTTAATTGCACAAAGGATGGTTTCAACTTGAAAGCTGCCGCCAAGACAATTTCTCCATCCGTCCATGATTTCCTGTACGATATTTGACAGCAAAGATTTGCTTTGCGGTCGCCCGCCACCTCCCCTCTCAAGCTCGGTCCCCGTAATTAGAGCGAGAGGAGGAGGATGAGGAAGAGGAAGGATGGGCTGTGTTTAACCTTCACATCTCCTTGGCGAAGTGAGTCTCCCGCACAACTTGCGCTTTGTTCTGCAAGTTCCCTTGTGGTACTTCTGCGCTCTTTTCCCGAGCATTTGTTGTTATTTTTGTGCGCACGCGTGTTCAAACAATATCTTCTCCATCGCAATGTCGGATTTGTCGACTCCCAAGACGCACCCCCCATTGTGCTTATCAAGAGGACTGTGTTTAATGAGTTGTCAGGCGTTCTCGCCATATTAACGCCAAAGCTAATTTTGTATGCCAGCTGGGGGATTGCTTGGCTCACTGTCCCTCGAAGTGCACGCTGGGGGAATCCCGAATTCCTTCCTCTTATCTCTATCCCGGCCACTGACAGTCGCTGCGGTGAGGGCTGAATGAAGAGATGTCAGTGGCGATTGTGTGATTGGATCCTCACAAAAAAGTGAAAATATCATAGTCAGATATGCAAACACTTTCAAAACAATTTGCTTGTTATATAAAAAAAAAATCATTGCATATTCGGATATTCAGACCCATGGCATGGACAATAGTATCTGGATTCATCCGGTGACCTTCTAATGAGATGATGTAAGTGCCAAACTCCCCAGTGATTAAATTGCAGCAGTGGAGCTCACATCATAAAGGTTGCATGTCGGTCAGTGCGGTCATTAACATGCCTTCTGTGTGGGTGTCATCAAATTACCCACTCGTGGAAGCCCACCGTAGGTTGATTAAATGCATCTAACGTCCGCATTACTTGATTTTGGTAGTGATTGGCGGTGAAGCCTTCATTCTAAAGGACCCTTATTATGCATTGTTTTGGCCACAATTTCAAGTGATCATCCGGCCTGGAGGGTCCATTTTTATAATGTATTTATTTTTGCTAACAAGCTCAAATGGTGTATTTATTTATTTATTTAAAGAAAGAAATTTGTTAGCTTCCCTTTTCAATGATATCCTTTTGCTTTCGAGTAATCAATACAAAACTAACGACTTTAAAACTGCCCTTTGTGATCGGGCTATATGGCCACGCCCTCCTCCCCTTCCACCATGTCTTTTTGGGAATCATGGGAGGCACTGTCTTGACTGACCCTTGTGGGGATAAGCGGATCAGACGATGGATGGATGGATGGATATTTATCATTCAGCCTCTGACTAAGTGGGCTGATAGACTTCACCCAACAATTTCCGTCCATTCATTCCCCCGAACGGCTTATCCTCACGAGGGTGGTGGGCATGCTGGAGCCTAACCCAGCTGTCTTTGGTCAGTATGCGGGAGACACACTGAACTGGTTGCCAGCCAATTGCAGGCGAACAACCTTTCGCACTCACACCTAGGGACAATTTAGAGTGTTCCATTTTTGGAATGTGGGAAGAAACCGGAATACCCAGAGAAAACCCACACAGGCACGGGGAGAACATGCAACCCAGCAATTTGTATACAAGGACTTTCACCAAAAAATCTGTCAATTATGTGATAACGTCCCTTGACATCATTCCTTCACCCTATTTGACTATTCTGGTACAAGAAATGAATGTTCCAGCCCTCCGCCCCTCCCAAAGGCGCTGCAGCATCTCTAATGAAATCTGCTTTGCGCTAACGCGCACACGCCGCAGAGATGTGACGGTGTCAATTTGATTGGTCTGATAGCGTCTGACTTGCGCGTTATGTCCGTATTGGTCGTTCATATCGCTGCAGAGAAAATGCGATTTGGACCATGGCGCTTCTCCGAAATGAAGACGGCCACTGGAGTTACTCGCTGCATGCCAATCGGCCGCCATGCTCCTCTTTTTTTTTTTCCCCCCCTAATAATTACATTACAGTGAAATATGGATCCTGCAGTGCAATTACGCAGGTGAATATCATTGATAAACAAACTAAAAGACTTGCATTGCCCGCATTATCTGTGTGCAAGAAGAGAATTCATTTCAAAGGTCACCCCCTGGCGCCGGCGTAACGAATATGTCACTTCTCTGTGTGTTTGTCGAGGCTCCGGCCAGAATATATAAGTGTCACGACAAATATTCAACTTGAATACTCTAGCATGAAATTATATTCTCACCCCATTAGTTTTGCTGAGGTATTTTTATTTTTATTTTTTTTAAGGAGCCGATGTTGCTTGAACGTAAATTGTACGAGTCGGAGAATGAAGAGCAGCCGCTTTTTTCTGCCTGCCTGCCAGAGCGGAATTTAATAATAGCGCCATGAAGCATTAATTTATAATCAGCAGCATGACACCAGAAAGCCCTTTTTGCTGGCATAAATAATTGTGCTTGTACATGTACCCAAGGTAAGGACACAGTAAATCACAGGTGGGCTGTCTGTGGCAAAATGCCAAATGGAATTCTTCAACATACATTGATGTGAGCCTGCCTTTCAGTCATTCAACATTTTTTTTTTGACATTATACATGCTAGATTGGATGTTGATCCGTCCCAAATCACCTTGACATTTTCTTAAAATAGAGCATACAGTATTGACAGAGGAGAAGAGGACAAGCTGTGGTCCGCTGCTGGCCGCAGGGGGCATCCCGGCACGAGCAGGAAGGCTCACGACTTTCAACGTGAAATGGAGATGAGGTCATTCATCCTTGTCTCGGCATTCCCTTTGCAAGGAGCGATGAAATTGTGGCGATCTGAGGGCCTCTCGGCGGAAAACCTGCGATTGGGTTCCATGCCGAGCATGGACAACAAATGGTAGCATGAGGGAAATTCAGACTGAATGATGTTGTCCTTCTTTGGCATCATTCCTCTGTTCATTTCAGACATACACCTGTGCCCTATGTTGCAAGACTGATGATTTGTTGGAAATAATCGAATGGTGATTTTTTTTTGTTTAATTTCCTCAATTTTGCAATTGCAATTTTAATATACGAGCCCCCCCCCCCCCCCACCCAGTCATATTCCCATGTAAAACTGTACTACAGTGAACAAGATCAGATTGATTTAAAAAATGTTTTTGCTGAAGCTTAGTAAATGAATTAATGAACCATGATTGATTTGAAAGCGTTTATTTACATCCGAAACCTTCTTGCAGTCTTCTATCAAGCAAATGTGGCATATACCTAAATCATGGGGCCGCCTGGCTCAGCGGTAGAGTCGGTTCAATCCCCCAGCCATTGCAACCTTGCCGAAGTGTCCTTGAGCAAGATACAGAATCCCCAGTTGCTCTTGATGCTGCGTCATCAGTCGGTAAATGAGGGGAAATGATGCTAAGCGCTTTCAATACCAAAGGTAGAAAAGCGCTGTCGAAGTGACAGCCCATTTACCAAAAAAGGCAAGTTAGATTGCAGCACCTCTTAAAACCTAAATAAATACACACATACAGTATATATATTTTGTGAGCGCGGATGGTTGTTCGTCTCTGTGTGCCCTGCGATTGGCTGGCAACCGGTTCAGGGTGCCCCCCGCCTACTTCCCGAAGACAGCTGGAATAAGCTCCAGCACGCCCGCGACCCTCCTGAGGATAAGCAGTTCAGAGAATAGATGGATGGATATATAATTACAGCAGTTTTAGCCCGAGTGTATTGGAATAAAAACAATCAATTGATTTGTTCACCCAACTCCAATAAAAGCCAATCAACTTAAACAGAAGGCCCATCTCAGACCTGTAAAGTTGCTACTGCATAAACGAGGGGCTTGCAAAAGGCCCGGAAATAAGAATGCATGATTCATTGAAGTGCCGATTAAGGCTCAAGAAGGCAGGTGGCCTCATTCCAGACTATGAAATTTATTTTTACAATTCATTTTATTCATGTTTGTACTTTGATCATCTTGTCCGTCAGCGGGGAATACATTTATAATTTCAGGCGAGTGATCCCTCAAATAGCGTGGGTCGCAATTAGTATTATCTTCTGTTCTCCTCGTTTGTTCACATGACTGTATAATCACCTGACACTAATGCAGCCATTTTTACCTTAGCCTGTTTGCATTTATTTCATCCAGTCTTTCTTAAACATTGCAGTATGAGTCACTTGGTGCCTGGGGGCTCATCGTCTCACCGACAAATACCCCGCTGGGAGCTTTGGCAAGGAGCTGACTCTTTGGGGGGGGGGTTTGCAAAAGCTTTCGCATGTGACTAAGAAAGGAGCGCATCAATTGCCCACAGTTTCAGTCATTTACTGGCATTCTCTGAGAAGCCCCTCTTAATTATAATAGGCACTGACAACAGTTTCAGGTAATCCCAACCAATATAATAAACATGGCCAGAATGATTGTTTAATTATCTCCAGAGTAAAAAAGAAAAAAGGGAATTCTCAAGTCTATTGTTTCTTGTTAATGGGATGGGAATCTCTCTTAGAATGTTCTAAGTTCCTCACATTTTCTCGATGCAATTTTTCACATGATTATACAGGTTATATATAAAATGAATTCCGACAAAGCCCTGTAAAACCACGCTCCCTTTTATGAACCAGCTGTATACACTCGTTTGCATTTGTTTGAACATAGCTTTACACGTGTGTGACAGTTAAGAATTGTACAATGTAAAATTCATGACACAGTTTGAGCCCGATTTTTTTAAATTGTATTCTTTTTTTGTAATTTTTTTTCCTTCAAAATATGAACACCTTGGACCTCAACCATGGAAGAGGATGCGTTCTCGTGAAAATATTTCATCCAAATTGAATCATCGTCTCTGCGGCGTAATGACTGAATGTGGAAGTCGAAAAATGAAACGTGTAAAAGCAGCAAAACTAAATTGGCAAAAGCACAAGATGACAATTAAAATGCAAACGTTTCGAGTGGTAATAAACAAGCTAAACTGTGAAAAAGAAGAGCGGCAAATGATGAGGCATCTGTTGTTGTCGCGACAAACATTTCATCACAAAATTAGTACGTACTTTTATTGTACATAGTTTCAACATGCAATTAGTGTGTTAGCCCCAGATATCCAATGAACGTCGAAGCTCTCCTGCACTGATTGTTGACGGTTGTGCTGATGGTCAAATTTGTGTGTGGGTGTGGTGATTCGGTCACGAACCACGTGTGTTATGTCACCCAACACTAAACGACTGGCGCTCGCCTTCTTCTCTGTTGTAATATAGTCCAAGCTCGCTCTCGTGTCCTGCTTGGCAAGCGGCCGTTAATGCAACGATCGGTTTCTCGAGAGGTTTGTTGCTCTTCTTTTTGCCCTGGTGGATGTGCGCGCACTGAATTTGAACCGCTCTTAATTAGGGACAAATCGAGATCAGGTCAGTTTTCCTGGTCGAGGAGACGCGCTGCGGGAATTGGCCCATGTCACCACATTGGTCTGAAAATGATTGACTACAATTCTTTGTTAAATCTATTCCAGCGACCATAAAACCTTGTACCCCCCCCCCCCCCCCCCCCCCGTTGCCATTCATAAAAACATATTGACAGCTAGTTTGTGTTCAACTAAACAGGACTGGATTTTTGAGTAGATGTCGAGGAGATTATTTCAATATGCATACTTTTTATACATAACTCGAGCATCTGCTGCTGGGTGGAGATTTTTTTTCCCCTAAAATATGTGCCCACGAAACCTCCGAAGTGGAAAGCCCCAAAAGTGGGACGAGTTGAGTCAAACATGGAGTTCCAAGCAAGGAAAAGTGCCATAATAATCGTGGAAATACTGGAAATGTAACTTGGCAATATTTTCTCAACCGCTTCCTTAATGAGGACAAGCACTGTCGGAAATGTGAGTACGAATGAAGTCATTTGCATTCTTATATCGTGGCGGCTAGACCAGGCCCCAAGTGTGTCACTTGGTCCCATTTTAGACACCCCAAAAAGAAATGTTGAAAATCAATTTAACACTCAGGGTCCTATTTTCATGCCCAATATAAGTCTAGCGCGACGTGCTGTCTAACTGTGCGAACAGGTTGGATTTTCTTTCTTTTGGCATTTTTGTAGCTGGGCGCAGTAAGAAATGGATGTTTACGCCGTTGTGGGAGTGTACACAGCTAACATGATTCTCAGCCAATAAAAGCGGCTCCCCTCAGTCCTTTGAATTCAACACAGGGCTGGCGTGCGGGCTACATGGCGGAAGCAGAAGGGACTTGCTTCAGTATGTGCAGGAGGTCAGCGTACATTTTCGAAGGAACTGCAAGAAGAGTCTCCACTTTTGGATGATGTAAAGTTGGCCGCTGTGAAGTGGGCACTTGAAGACTGCCTCTAACCCCCGATTGTGCGTCAAATCCACCAGTCGCGTTACGCCACCTGCGCCACAACTTAGACCTGGTTTCACCTTGTCTAAAGTCTACAGTAGTCTACTCTCTGTCACCAAATTGTGAAGTGGGCACGGGGTGCGGAATAGAAAACGCCCTCGGGCGGCCGCAATGCCCAGCGAGGCACTGCGTGGCCTGCTAAATTCCCAAATGCGATAAATTCGACTTGTCCGCACATGTAAAATGAAGCTGCGCCAGTTTTTCACGCACTCTACGAAAATAGAAACCTGTATGTCCACAGTTGAGTGCTACCTAATTCTCAGTCTTTGCATGTCTTCAGCAATTTCCTTCAACCATGTTTAACATATTTAGAAACGCAGCAGGGCTTTTTTTTTTTTTTTTAAATTCCATCATTAAATATAAAACACCACTAGATGATAGCATAGCTATGCAAACATCTTCCTGTTGCCATGCACCAATCCTTGATTTAGGATGCATATGATTGAAATCATCAGTGCTATTAAATGTGTCAGATGGTGACCGTTCGGATGAATTAACTGCACACGATTTCCTAAAGTGAAAAATGACGCACCTGCATGAAACCGTAATTGTCCCCGTTAAAAACAAGCGACATTTGAGTCACTGTGGCATAATGCCGCTTTCTAAATTCAGCAGCAGGTCCTCCCGAGTAGAAGCAAATGACTTGGAGCACAACAAATGTGCTGCTGCTGCTTTGCAGTGACGCAAAAAAAAAAAGAAAAAAGATCTCAATTGCGCCTTATTGATCCACTGGGGGAAGTTCGCTGGTGCAGCAGCGTTTACAGGAAGCATGTGTGGTAGTGAGAATGACATGACAGAAAAAGAGAGATGGAGAAAGAGCAAGGGAGCGAAAGAGAAAGGTCGTGATCATCTGTAGATCGTAAAACTAACAGCAGAAGATTAAACATTATGGAGAATAAATGAGAGAGTCTCTTCCCGTTTCATAAGCCTGACCCAGTTTTCTTACTCAGGCCTACTACAACTTCAGGTCATACAAATCACCACCGCCCCAAGAGAAATTTGTCGGAAATCTTACACAAACCGAATTGCTCTGTTGGGTATGTCACAGGAGTAATTTCTTGTTCATGTTTGCTGAGCACGAAAATCAATTAAGTGATCAGAATGTTGCATATTGTGTGGAATCGGTTGGTGAGTCATCAAAGCAAATCTAAGTCTTCACTTGATGAATCGATGTCTTGAGAAGAATGTGTAGACGCAGGGAATTTATGTAAGCTAGCCCATTTGGCACATATCAATATCCCCGCATTACTTCAGTTGTGCTGGATTTCTGAACAATCACGCTGAATGCGCTTTTTCTATTACGTGAGTTGGACGTTGAATAGGAGAAGGTCAAGTTGGACCTCACCCCGTCCCCCTTTTTTTTCAACAAAGTGTTTAAAATTTCTTAAAGCAATAGTAAAAACAACAGAAATGTAGATGAACAAATCTGCAAACAAACAGGACTTTTACACTTAAAAAAAAAATCAACAACACATTTTTCATTCAATGATTTGATTTCAACTCGGCATTTTTCGCAAAGGAACGGAATTCTTAAACCGAGGTCACCCTGTAGTCTCTGATTTAATTCAGGTATGTGCCAGGCAGACATTGATGGTAACTTAATAATTGCATGTCATTCGCAACATCGAAACCTGCTTATGCTGGGACTGTCTTAAGTCAACCATCCCCTGTCGTCGTGTGTAATACTCACTTGATCTACCTTGAGGTCTAAATTCTTAGGGTAGGATATGTGTAAAATCAATTGAGTTTTGTTTTGTTTTTTATAGGAAGGCTTTGGCATCTGTTTCTCCTGTCTACTAAGATCTCTGGTAAAAATGAGGCTATGGTTTCTATTGGTATAAAGGGAGGAAACCCTATTGTGAACACAAAGCCTGCCCTGAAAAGAAATGTCAACCTAACCCAAATTTGCACCCGAGTCGGGCCATCGTCTCGCTAACTTAAGCTAATGCAGCTAGTTAAGTCGATTTTTTTATTTTTTTTAATGAAAAGCACTTGTAGGCCTTCAACACAAAACAAATGGAAAAACGGCTTCTGCCATGTCAAAACATTCTTAGACCACTGCGCAAACTGCTGTAGTTTATTGAGCATTGTTTGTAACCTCGAAATGTCAGGATGGCCATATGGCGATAAACCCGTGTAAAGACGTGCGACAAAACCGCTGTCAACTGAAGCAGAGACTGAAGGCCTCTGCTGTTGGAATTCCAATCAATTTATTGATATTTATCATGCTCACTTTGTTCCTGGTTTGGAAGGCTTACCAAACTTTTTGTCCAAAAAGGAGGATCCACCTTCCAGTCTATGAATTTGAATTCCGCAAATGTACATCGCGAAATTACACGTTTTTCAATGTTACAGTTAAGCAAATGACAAGCAAATATGTTGTCCACGAGCCAAAACTAAGTAAAATAAAAAAGATTGGGTGTCGATCCTCTCCAAGAGGCCAAACAGCTGCGGGGAGTCACAGCCTGGTGAGTCACTGTTATCACCGCCTCCGGGCTCAGACGTTCGCGTCATTCCCATTAAATATTTTCATTAAAATTAATGCACAAGGAACCCCTTTCGAGCAATGCTGGCTGCTTGATATATGATGAAATGTTAGCGTTCTTGCCTTGAGGAGCTTGTCCGGGTCAAGTTAACTTCCGAAATCATGAAGATTAATCCTGAATAAACATTCTTTTCCAACTGACTCTTGATGTGAAACGTGGGAATGAGGTGTTTACAGGGCAGGGCAGAGCAGGCCTTCTGTCATTGACATATTGCGTCTCTGCCAGATGGTGAAATGTTTCGCACCGATCTGGGACCAGTGGAGTTGGTTAAGTTCAGAAACTTCATTCAGTGGACAGAGGAACCTAAAATGGCACAGTTTGCCAACAAAACGTCAAAATGTCAAAGTGCAAATTAGTAATCCCTGTGGTACATCAATTCAGCGAGAATCTGATGGGCAAATCTTTAATGTTCAAGAGCCACCTGAGATTTATAACTTGGGCAGCTGGGCCAGGTCATCTGTGGAGGATTTCATTAAATATGTTAAATTGCTGCGCAGTTCATTTTTCAATCTTGTGGGAGGAGTATGGGTATATGCAAATAGATCGATCAAAACCGCCACGGAGATAACTAAAACTGAAAACTAAAAAATAAAATAAATAGTAAGATAACAATCCTGTTGCAAAAAACTCATTAAGGTGAACTGAGTTTAAAAAACAGAAGTTAAAATGAGATAAAGTGAAACTAGATTCAATTTAGATCTGAGGTCAAAGTATAAAAGCACATTCTTAATAAATCAAGCGCACTCTGTTTAACGAATGAACATGCAATTCAGCAAGTGCTATTTAGGATTTTAGTGACAGTTGACTTCAGTCAACAACTTTGAAGTCAACTGGCTTGTCGAATGGATTATGTTGTGCCGTGTCATGTTTTATTCGTCTGTTACCTACTGAATTTTACTCGGTGGACTGCTTACGAGAGAATTTATAGTAAAGAGTAGCATTTGCTTTCTTGTGTTCATAGCCATTATTCAAAGTCGCTAGTTTATCATTTAAATGATGCCTCTGCACCATTATCTCGTAAAATGTCTCTTGTTCCCTTTCCTGCTGTAAATTTTTGCCAGAACCTGCTATCAGTTGTTCCCCACAAAGGCAGGCGGCTCATCTTGGTGGATGTCAACAGTACATTTTTATTTTTTATTTTTGGTGTGTTTATTTCAGCGTGAGCATCCCTATCATGCAAATTGCTGTTGAGTAGTTAGCAATGTGTAAGTCAACAAACACAACGCATATCTATTGCCTATTCACACACAATTATGGTGATCCTTTGTGCAAAGCTGTTCGTGCGAGGTAGAAAAATGCCTACGCGTGCTGTTAGGAAGTCTCTCGTTTTAATTTTTCCATGTCACATGTAGTTAATTGAATAATTGCATTCATTATTCACAGTGTTCCAAAATAAAGAAAGGCCGTGAAAGGGCATCGAATAGCGCACTCAATTTATTGCCATGCCACCACAATTTAATGAGACCCAATGCAAGAGCTGCATCAAAAATTTCCATTTTTACAAAGTATACAAATGCATTTGAATATACAAAATCATATAAATATAGGATACAAGGTCCACTTTGACATTTTTCACATTTCCCCTATTTAACATGCAAAACCAATTCATCAGTGTCGGTAAACAATTACGAGAAACAATAACATATTGTTGTCTTAGTGAATGCATCTGTTCCAGAGAGGAACTGTATCAACTATTAAATCTTAAAAATGATTTGTGTGTGTGTGGCAGGGGTGGGGGGGGGGGGGGGGGGGTTGTTTTGTTGTCGTTCAAGTATGAAGAGAAGTTAAACAGCAAATATCACAATGAGGTCAAACCTTGAAAACTATAATACTGTATTGTCATTTATACACGAAACAAACTTTGATTATCATTAGTTCCTAAACATGCTTTAAATTAAAATAACGAAGAAATAAGACAGGCTGTCGTCCTACCAAACAAAACAACCACATGGCAGAGGCATAAGCTAAGCTAACATAGGCTAAGGTTAGGCTAGCATGGCTCTGACTAAGCAGTTAGCATTTAATAATGGTTTGAGTGTGCCAAGCTAATTGCTAAGCGATGGAGGGATGTCATCTGGTGGCATTTTTTTGATTGGCTGCCACGAGATGATGCTTCCAGCTGACACACTGCGAACGGACCACTGTTGAACTTCTTCCAGCTAATGGATGTGCTAATAACGGAATAAACACATTTATCATCAACCCCAAAGGGTTGTGTATTAAACACATTGACAAGAGAAAAACAGACATTTTTGCTTTTGTTACGATTGTAAATATAAAATGTAGTTTGAATGAGTTTTTCTTAAAACATTTACATGATTTATTTTCTTCCATTTTTGTTTTTTGAAATGAGTTTTCGCTAACCATAACCATGTTACGGGTCAGTCTTGATCAGAGGTGTTAAATCGCGGTCCAGAAAGTAAAAACCCTGCCAGTTTGGCTTTAGCCACAGGTGCTTCTACTCAACCGGCAGGTAAACGTTCTCACCCGGAGCTAAAGTCAAACAGTGACAGATTTCTTTTTACTGGATTTGACATTTCTGATCTTGATACTACAACAGCCACCTGGTTTGTGGGAGGAGACTTGCCAGGGTTGGTTGACATATTGATGCGTGGGGCTTCTATCATTTCAAAAACCGGTGACAATGTTAAAAGTCGACGCATGCGTATCCCTTTTTAGGGTTACAAGATGTAACCTGCTCTCTGAAGCCGTCTCTTCCTGTCCGGGGTGTCATTACTACGCCCACCTTTTAAAGGCACTGTGAAGATAAAAAGGAAGACAACGATGTAGCATTTGCCAGCAGCATCTGCGGAGGCTGATAAGAATAGTCCGGGTGGTTTTAGTGAATCAAAACCCTCGACTATCTCCATAAGCCTCGTTGCTTGATGCCAGCTGGAATAAGCTGTGGCTTGAAAATCATTCCCTCTGCTTTTAGGGGAAAAGGTTGAAAGGAGAAAATCTGTTATGATCCACATTGTCCCGGTCAGTTCTCAGCCACAACGGAAGCGCGGAGCGTTCTCTTTTTTTTGTATTCGGCTACTTTGTATTCTCTTTTGTAAGTGCCGATCGCGGGGGTGTGTGGGTTTTTTTCGGTCCGACAACACTGCCTGCGGCGAGTGTGAAGATGAGACGATGTAGCCGCGACGCTTCATCCATCCATCTTCATCTGTCGTCCAGCGCGCCGCTTCTTTTTGCGGCCCCTGGGGGTGACAAGTGGGCGTCGTCAACAGTGTTTTCTACACGAGAATCGACGAGACGGCAGTTGACGCGCGGACCATTTCTCCCATCACAAAACGTGCAAAACATGAGCTGCGTCGCACATTAGTGCCTCGACAAAGATGATCATGCTGTTTTGAAGCATCTGTCGGTTTGATGCGGTGCAGCTCTACTGCTTTGCAAAGCACAGTAGCAAACATCCTTGACTGTGACCCGCACTGGTAGATTCGAGGCAATAATGATTCAGTCGCAGGCCCGTAGTATCTAATCGGGAGAGCCATGAAACTTGCCAGTGGCCTACTATTGCATCGCAAGGATGCCGTATCCTTCAATACTTTGCCATAATTTGATCATAATGACATTTTTCAATGCTGAATTTACAACTGATTTGAATGCAAATACGAAAGCAAGCCGTCCTTTGGGAAAAGACAATTGGATTCTTCCAGTCGATTTCAAACTAAATCATGATGCTCATATTTTAGAAAACAAGTAACATGGCTGAGATGTCGGTTATATGATCAGGCATTTCATAAAACAAACACGGGCAATCCTGTCGTAAAAAGCAGCATTTAGAATTGTGAAAAATGAACACAAAAATGTGTTGTGATTTTGAGATACAGTTTGAATGAATGGACCGTTAATTGCAGTATGGAAAATAGTGTTGGCTGCAAGCGATGATTGATCACTCTGATTGGCTGTTAGCTAGCAAATGCAAATAAATGCATGAGAAAGAAGTACAGCAAATCGGAGCATGAGAGAAATACATCACAGTATGAGAGGACAGAAAAGCTAAACAACGGGAAATAAAATCTAGTAAATTGCGCTCTGTAAGACTTTGCTTTTTACTTCGACTTGATCCTGCTTGTATTATTGTTTTTTTTCTGCATTTTATGTCATGAAAGCCTAACTGTGGATGGTATGATAAATAACGCCTTCTCAGTTGGTTATGAGCATGAGCAAACTAACCCTCAAAAATACCAGCAAAACAATCGCTCCTTACCTTGCCGTTGTCGTAGATACTCCTCGTAGAGCATCTCCAAAATATGAGTCCTGTATCAGTATAAAGCTGTTCTCACCTTTGCTAATTTTGTACTCATTTTAATAATTCTTCGGCGTTATGAGCTCAAAGTTGTCCAGGAATCCACA
Source organism: Hippocampus guttulatus (assembly GCF_054856545.1). Taxonomy (NCBI): domain Eukaryota; kingdom Metazoa; phylum Chordata; class Actinopteri; order Syngnathiformes; family Syngnathidae; genus Hippocampus; species Hippocampus guttulatus. Next base: position 13,698,180 of record NC_141272.1, on the reverse strand, counting down.
GGATTTTCCCGAAATACTGGCCATTGATTGGTCTGTTGCCGGCTAACCATTATGCCTTTGTAGCGGCCATGTTGGTAGGGGCGACTTTTCTTTTCCGCAGCAATGCATCGACAATCAACGTTTAGTCGTAAGATTTTATTTTCTCAAGTGATTTTCCTGATCGTTACTTTTTTTTGTTGATGCCAAAGCGCGTGCTATCAATTTCAACTGCCTCCCCCACCAACCACCTCCAAAGTCACCAAATCATCATGTTTTTGACATCTTGTCATCCAGTCATCTAATTTCAGTGGACTTGTGACTCGCCCGTCCGCTGCCGTCACCGGACAATGATGCTCTGTGGAGCAGCAAAATGTCTAGCTAATGATGTGACAGTCTTTGTGCATTGGCGCGAGTCAGACAGTCTGAAAAATAAACTGGTTGGGGATGAGAATGATGGCGAGCCGCTTTTCCGATCGCCGCTCGTCTTAAAATATTCATGCCAATTGGACCACGGGACTTGGCAGCAAGGCGGGACGAAGTGAAGCTTGATCTTATGATGGCACATAATGTGCGTGCAACAACTGTGTGATAATAAGACCAACATCATGGCATTGTTATAAATTGTTGCAGTGTGGGAAGATATTTTACCAAACGTGAGACCGGAGGCAAGGTCACTTGCAAAATATTTTTTTGTTTTTCGGCCCTGGCTGCCAACGTGTGTTCCAACTTGTGTTCCACAGGAAAGTACATCTTACAACGTATTTTCCTATGGAACACAAGATAAGCTCGCTGAAGAGAAAACGAAAAAAGAGAAATGCGTGGGACTCAACTACGTGCAAAGCAAGTTTAAAACCGCTGTGGTGTTGAAAAAAGAAATCAATTGCTTCATCAATGAATCAACTCGGACTCAATCAAACAAAAACCTTTAATCGTTGAATTCGATTCAACCCTTAGTGAACACACTGTTGTTAATGACGTTTCAGAGTTGCGATTTAACAAGGTAGGAAATGGATCATTATCAATATAATGCACTATTTCTATACATCTTTGCAAGCATCTACATTTTTGAATAATCACGTCTTCAACATTATTAGGAATTGACAATATCCCCGGTGAGTTTTTTTTCTTATTTTTATTTTATTTTTTTAATAAAATACCTGCAGGTTGTTGACCGCAGCTGTAAATGCAAATTAAGGCATATTTGGCTTTCAGGCGATATTTCAGGATGAACTAAAATACACTTTAACCTTCCCAGGTGAGCAGTTGTCCATTAAAGATTGAGAGAAGGTCAAACTAAATTCTTTTGGAAAGGTTACGGTGGATTTTGATTTTGATTGATTGATCCTACTCCCTTGAACATAATAACTGTGTTGAATGAAGATTGATTTCTTTCTTTTTACTTTTTTTATCTACCTTATTTTCTGTCAAATTATTACTGTATATATGTTTTATGTTCAATAAACAAACAAACAAACAGGTAAACAGGATGTTAATGTAGTTGGAAAATCAAAAGATTTTGTTAAATATTAATCATCAATACCAGCTGCATTTTTTAAAATATACCTGATTATGAACACTAATGCGTCCTGTATCCTGGTTTGCTCGGAGCTCAACAAAATAAAGTGCGTAGACTCACAAAGCACAACTTTAGTGATGTGCTCTCTGCTCTGGTGGTCAGCGCATCACATTTTGACCTGAGGTGCATCAAAGCAACCGTCCAAGTCCCTGTGCAACACTCTGTGACGCCCAGTCGGGGCTGACAGCCTTCACTTGTGGAGCCGGGCTAAATTTGTATCGTGCTTGTCTGAGACGACGCCGCAGAAGGTGAAGAAAACAAAGGAATTAAGGGGGATAATAATCATAATCTTTTTAAAATGATTATGCCAATATTGTAATTGTGGAGTCTAATAATTAAAATTATAATTGAATATCGAATATGAAATGCACAGAGCCCTGCTCTCGGCTCGTTTCAAACCCTAACTCTGCCTTTGATTGCCACGGTAACGGAGTCTGTACTCAGTGCTGGCCCGGCAGCTGAGGGAAGGTGGTGAACTGAAGCGCGCTGTCATTCTTTGACAAAAGCATTTTCCTGGGATTTAGGAACTTGAATCGCAATCAAAACCGGATGAACTACATTATTGGGGGGGGGGGAACCCCCCGCAACGGCTCCAGTTTTTTTGCGGGCTCCACCTGACATTTTTAAAGGCAGACACCACGCAGCACATTAAGACCAAGACGCAAAAGACTTTTCTTCCGTCTTCCCACCCGCCTTTACTTTTCACACACTGAAGAGACAGACGACGGCATAAATCTTGCGTTTGTGTGTTTGTCGCCGGCGTCCCATCACACAGCTTAAAGTAAGATTTATCTGCCGTCAGCGGACAGACATCCACGTCTCGAAAACAAATATGTCTGTCGCATCGAGTGCCAACATGGCCGACGTGAAAAGGGTCTCCTTTTATGCTGGAAACCTGTCTGCCCGAAACGAATGAGCAAGGCCATTTTGTTTGTTTTCCATGGAATTGTTCTCTTTTCATAAAGATGTTATTTTGTACAAATCTAGGACTTTAAGGACTTTTTTTTTTCCTCAAAAGAAGTGGAGGAATAAGAAGGCCGACTGCCATAAATAGCAGCAGTACGGTGTGTGTGCCGTGAAACCAAATGCGAGGGCGTGCAAGGCGGGTGCTAATGAGAAGCAAATTCATGGACTTGGTCTGTGCTGAGCTCTTCTTCCTGTCCAATGATGTGCTCACCTCTTTTCTTGGCTGTACATAATTTGCAACTGATTTGAACACAAATTTAGAAGCCCTATTTTGAACAGTCCTTCAAGCGTACACTTACTTTCAGCCCACCGTGTACAAAACCGTATTGGCCCGAATATAAGACGGCCCTGATTATAAGACGACCCCCTCTTTTTCAAGACTCAAGCTTGAAAAACGACTCTATGAACACCAAATTAATTTTTATCCAGAAAATAATTACAGTACATCTGAAACAAATGATTATAACAATATATTTGAGAGAAAAAGCATGTTATTTTGCCTCATTCAAATCTTAATATCTGAACATTTACATATGTAAACTAAAGTGCAATCACATTCGTAAATGAATGGCTTCTGATTTTTTAATTGTAAATGACATCATAACTTCACCTCAGCTGCCGGTTAACCTGGCCGATCTTCTAGCCACTTTTGTCCAGTTGGTTGCTACGTTTCTCCATTTTCTGTTATCTCTTGTATTATTTTCTTCTTTTCTTTCTTACCGCTATTTTTTATTTTTCTTCTCCGTGCTACCGCTATTTTTATTTTTATTCTTCGTGACAGGGGAGTCAAGTTCAGCATTCACTTCAATGACATCTGGCGCCATCTAGTGTCGTGAATGGGTATAATGTCTAGACCCCAAATATAAGACGACCCCCACTTTTTCAGTCTTATTTCAATGCAAAAAACACCGTCTTATATTCGGGCCAATACGGTATATCGGGGTCTATTTGACTTGCTGCGCCCCCACCCCCCAAGTATAGTCTGCCTTCTGGTGGTGAATTGTGACGCGACAGCAGCGATTGAGGAAATGCTGCGGAACACGGCTACAGTTAGTGATTGAGCAAATTTTGGGCATCCTTTTAGCATCGTTCGCCTCCTTTTATCAACGGGGGACATCAATTTATGTCGTTTCTTCGTGTTGTCGCCAGTTAGTCGCGGGGCGCTCGATGATGTCAGCAATCAAACAATGCGCGCGTAACACTCCGCGGCGTGTTCGCGTCTTTTTGTGTCACACAAAGTGGCTGCTGCTCATTGTTGTTGTCTCCAGAGAACAAGGTGATGAAGGTTTCATAAGCGGTTAAAGCAAAATTCATGTCGCTCATAAATAACAAGAAATTGGAGCAATATATCTTTTTGTCTCAATTTGTCTGGGCCCCCCGGGGAGTGTGCTTGCAGATCTAAGTGAAACACAAATCACGTCACTAATTACAGGAAAGCAACAGAATTGTACTTTGGGAATTCAGGCGAGTACAGTGCTCCACTAACATGAGCTTGTCTTTCCACGTTGGTCACCTGGGATAGAGAACACACTAGTCATGACCTTTGTGCTATGTGGGGACGTCTGCCGGGCATGCCTGACATTTAAAATCCTATTTTAAGCAACCTTCTCCATCCTAGTGACAAAACACTAAGTCACAATTTTTCTTTGAATCGACAGTAAATTAAATAGAACGACGTCATTTTTGGTGGTTTGAATGAAAATAAATTTGCTCGAGTACATTAATAGGCTAAACATAAAAAACGCTTGATCTGTCGCAGTGGTTTCTGTACTTAGTTGCTGTTTACAGTTGTACGCATACGTTTTTCTTATCGGTCTGCCTTCGCAGTTTCTGCTTTCTGGTTGCGATCCTGCTGGTATTGTTAGCATTTTACCTTCCTCCGTAGCTTTCCGTGCTTTTCCAGTTAGCCCTGAAATGTTCCTGACTTTCTTGGTCTACGCAGGTTGCTAGCATGTAAAATGTTAGCATGTGAGCGTTTGCATCTGAAATCCTGACTCTAAATGGTTTCAAATTGTTAACCTCAGAGGATTCGGTGCGCATGTCGCCATTTTTGCTATATCATTGCAAGCCAGTATCTCAGTCCGCTTCACTACCTGAGAATCAAACCCAAGAAGTTTGTAAGTTAATATTATTGATAATGTGACTCGTTAAATCAGGTATTTAAATTTAAACACCATAAACTGATATTCATCAAATGGTAATGGATGAGCAAGAAGAGGGGACTAATATATGCTGCATTTTTATATATGTAAATCTCTTCCAAGTCTGATCAGCAGTGATTGCAGTAAGTCACAATTCCATGCTTGACAAACATGTAAATAGATGCAAATGTATTGAGTGCACCTGAGCTTCTCGGGGCGCAGCCGTGATGCTGGAATTGCTCCCGACACAGGATGACTCCTTCTGAACTCGCGTTGTTGATCTCATGAAACCGGGGACGTAGCAAGAATTGTCTGTGTCTTTTTTCTTCTTTTTTTTTTTTTTTTAATCTCCACCTACTTGAATGAGCACGGGCATAAAATTGCGGCATCCGTTATCAGTAGAGAAAATCAAATGAGATCTGTAAAGTGCACAGCCGGCCCAGCAAACTCTTCTCAAGTATCTTCAGTGGTGAGACGTGATTAACGTCACTGTGGAAGGAGGAAGGCAGATAAGAGTAACAGATAGCCTATTGTTCACAAGCCTCTTCATCCTTTAGCATTCTTTTTATAGCGGCCAAATTTTCCCCAACTCTGGATGTACATCCAAAAAATGTGCAGAAAATGCTACTAGATTGGGGCAGACTGAACGTCAACGCACTTGTGTGCACACCGGCCACCCGAACTCCAGTTGATGTATTTTAGCATATTGCATGTTAGCATTTTACCTGTTAGGGTTAGGGCTGAATTGTTAGCCAAGATGTAAAATCTGTCTCAAGTATTTGAAATGTTCCATTACGAAAAGGATATATGGAAAAATCTTATGAGCTGCCTCATTGCTTCCTGTTCATTGCTGCAAAATGTTAGCATGTAAGCTGTTCGTATGTTGGCCTTTGACCCTTGATCATTTGAAACATCTGTCTCCAGGCCATGCTGTGAAGTTCTTATTGATCTGCCTTTGTGGTTTCTCTCCTTGGGTTTCCCGCTTGCTATATGTTAGCATGTAAACTGTTAGCATGTGAGGATTTTATCCAGTTGCAGGCTGTTTTCCCCTACCAATATGAAATCCTCATCGAACCGACTGAGTTGTATCTTTAATTTTTTAAAGTACAGCAGTGTTTTGACATACCAATTGCTCGCATGTATTTTATCAGTGATCATAAAATAGGACAAAACTATTAGCACCACCCCGCCCCTCCCGCCTGCGATACACTACACAAAAACACTCTTAAGTTGGAACAAATCTTGAACTATTTAGTTGAACTGCACAGCATAAAATTTGATCCAAGTTTGTTGCCTTTTAAATTTTTAGTTTTTTAATCCTACACACCTTGTTGGATCTGCCTGAGTGCTTTGTTCTTGCTGTTTGTTATCATAGAATATATCAGCATGTTAGCATTTTATCAAGTGTCATATGAAACACTGTCAGACTACAGGACACAGTGTGGACTCCTTCCTCATTGTTTGTCCCTCTTTATCCTTTCACACTTTTTATTGCATGCACAATATTTCTTCCAAACTCTGCAGACGTACAACCGTTTAAAAAAAAAAAAGACAACGGGTAAGATGATGCTACTAAATTTGGCATCACTGTCGTAAACATCAATACACATACAGTACACACACTCGCCTAGAGGACATGCGCACAAGCACCAGTGGATTATTTTCCAAAGCAAACAAAGAAAAGAAAAACACATTGTGCACACGTTTGTGTAGGGATTTACACTCCTACGCATGTACATCATTCGCATCAATAGAACAATGTTCGAAGAACTTACTGCTCAGGATGCCAGTGCTGACTTTGCAAAACAAAAGCCAAAGTTACATTGTTAGGCTCCTAAGATGGGGGGAGAAAAAAAAGGCACCCTTTAAATAAGTATGCTTTTACCAAAGTATGTTGGTTCCCGGGCCATGTCTTCTCCTCTTGATGGTGATTGTCTTCTCTGTGCTCCGTGGCATATTTAAAGCCTCGGAAATTCTTATGAACCCTTTTCCCGACGGATACCTTTGTACAATAAGGTCCTTCTGATGCAACGAAGTCCTTTCTGGACCATGGTTTATGCTTTATGATGTGATTCCCCCAAAATCAGGAAAAGCCTACAAAATTTGAACTTTATTTGGGGTTTATTGGAGGCATTTGTAAGAGTGGCAGGTGTGTGCTTATTACACCCATTTAACAGCATGTGAATTGTAATTGCTTAACTCTAAATGAAGACCGCCACATGCCCAATTATTAGTAGGCACATTTGCGCAATTACATTATCTCAGTTATTTATTTTACAGGTACTTAAACCTTGATTTGTCTTGGTGCTTTCTGTACTTGCTGTCTTGCTATATGTTTGCACATCAACTTTTAGAGTGTTACCGCTTTAGCTAGTCTCAATTGTATTTTGAAATGAGACTTTTGACGAAATAGGATAGCTGCAAAAAGATCACTGATCTGCCTAAGTCTTTTCTGTTATGTTAGCATGCAAACCGGTGTTAGCATGATAGCATTCATCCGTTCTCATGAAATGATACCTGACCACATGGAATAGATATTAAAAAAAATAAATTCAATAAATATGCCTTGGTGCTCGCCATCTTGCTACAAGTTGGCGTACCAACTGTTAGCATGGTAGCATCTTGTATTCTCTCTCACGTGAGTCGAGCAGTCAAGTTCCACAAGAGTCAAGAAACTGTTGAATGACTACCTCTATGACAGTGTCAGTCTAAATTGAGCATTGTAGTCTTTAGAAAGGCACATAAGAGCTTTGAGGTGTACCTATTTTTGTGTCCTGCGTGCGAGCGCATTGTTGTAATTTGTGTTGATGAGTTCGTGTTGTAATGATCAACAGTGCTTTTTAATTGCAACATCTGCGAACCTGTTGGTCCTCCGAATGACAACAAGCTCTCAGCAACAAATGAGCGGCATCCTCCTGCCTTTTTTTTTTTCCTCTCGGAAGGAGTTCATAGAATCTGGTCTCAAATTGAAATTCCGCCCCTGTAAAAGACTCCAATATGGAGTGGAAATATAACGTGCTCACTCCTAATCTGCCTGCGTGTGTGTGAACAAGTGTTTGCTGTTTAAAAAAAAAAAAAAAATAACAGGACAAGGAGGAGCACCAAAGCGCATTGCTTCATAAATTCAGTCATTTCATCCTGTCAAATGACCTCAAAGCTATTTTGCCGTTTGAAAGGCGAACTAACACAAACGTGGTGGCGCCCTCCCGTTTAATGTTTCTTTTAGAGCTGCTCAGAATCTTTTTGATGCTGTTCTTAACAGATGCAGCGCTCTGGGTATCAATTGAGTGGGAAAAAGCTTTTAGAGGTTCTCATCAATTTGAGAAAGGTTAACAGAGAAAATAAAAGTGACTTTAGCTCAAGTGGCCCAAAATAGTTTCTGTCAGAAGATACTGGAAGCACCACGGAAAGAAAATAGGGTTTTGTTTTTGATGGAAAATTCGATTTGAGGGGCAAGTGGAGGCTATGTGAGCCGCTCCGCAATATCTTTCCCATCTAGACCAAGTGTGCTATCGTTCATTAAAAAATAGACTTTGGCCGTTTGTAATCGAAATTCTGCAAATATGTGCTCATGGAATCACAGCTTTCTCAAAAAAAAAAATTATGGGATATGCCTCAGGGATTCATAAAGCAATCAAATACTGAAACACTTTTTCACATGCGACTTTGAAGACTGGGTAAAAACGCGGCCTGAAATTTTTTGGGGCAAACTCTTTGTGCCAATGTGAACCCACCGATGCTAATACAAAACATGCAGCAAAATCGTTTTTTTGTTGCAAAATCCAGCTGTACCAATACAGTAAACTGGAGCCTCATCATTAGCACCCGACATTGTTGCTTGTCTCCATGGCGATGTGCATGTATGGCAATTTGTGTGTCGCAGTCTTGTAGCAGAGTTCGTGTATCGAGTAAAAATGCAAAATATTTCATCAAAGCACTGCATGCGCCCGGTTTTAATCCAACGTTCATTTCCAGATGAGACAGTCACGGAGGGATATGTTTATGAGCTGAAAACTCTGATATTGGAATACTTTTTGCTGTGCTGCAGAGAAATGCGTAATAGTCATATTTGCTTGGTCACATCATCACTAATATTTGGAGCCTGTGCAGGATGCAATAGCCATAAACTCTGAAGTGAGGTTTTTGTACGCGAAAGAAATGATCAGACAAGGATTTGTATTCATATTATTGTGGTGATGCATGAGTGTGCTTCTGTAATGAGAAATAGATTTGATTTCACTCTGCAGACATTCTCCGAAAAGTGCAGTTTTCTCGAACACAGACACACACATAAAAAAACAAGCAAAAAAAACCCATTTGGTGTCTGCATATTCTGTGAATGAAAAGCCTGCGCGCAAGCCATGGTGATGTTGTTGCCACGGCGACAAATCGAAGGTGACACTTTTAAAACGTCAGGTGATATCCCAGCAGACGACATTTTGAAATGGGCGACCATATGATGCTGTCTGTCGTGGTTACTCGTGGCGCATCAAGCGATTACTTAGGCTAATAAGTTGAGTAAAGAGAAGAGTCGTCTGCCTGATCACTTATTAAGGACCGTTGAAATATTTTCGACAGCAGGATGAAGCCCTCACAGGGTTCTGAGTGTGAGTTTGTAAAGAAACACTCGGGTGACACATTTTTTCACATACAGGAAGGATCTGACTGGCTGACCATATATCAGATTGACTTTCAGTTTGTCTCACTATCTTACTCCAATAAACCCAGATTTGATATTAAAAACGAAAGTAGGGAGCCACAAAATATCGTCCTGCAAATGCCCCCAGGCAGTGAGTTTGAGACCCACGATCTACAATATCAGACCCACCATCAATCACTGTGTCTGACAGTCTATCCACCCATCTCTGACCAACCGATTGATCACCACAACCAATTTTTGTGCTAGCAAGTGCTTGCTATCTTGCTGTATGTTTGCAAATTAACTTTTAGAGTGTTAACATGTTAGCTCGTCTCGATAGTATTTTGAAACGAAACTTTTACGAAAAGGCTACAAAAAGCGTCCTGATCTGCTTCAGTCCTTTCTGTTATGTTTGCATGCAAGCTGGTGTTAGCATTCATCCATTCTCATGAAATGCTATCTGACCAAATGGAATACATATGTATATATACCGTATATATATATATATATATATATATATATAAAATCTGCCTTAGTGCTCCTTGCACTTGCCATCTTGCTACATGTTGGCGTACCAACTGTTAGCATGGTAGCATCTCGTATCTTCTCTCGCGTGTACAGCAACATGTTGAGAGTTGGGAGACTTATTAGTTCCACCAGGCAGCTTAGACCTATTTTCTGCATTTCTCGACAATAGTCCTTGTCATTTTTGTTGAAGCTTTAAGCATTATTTCAACATGAAATATTAAAGCAATATACTGGTCACAAAGCATGGTATTATTCTGAAAATATTTTTAACCCCCCCCCCCCCCCCCCCGCAAAGACCTCGCGCCATGTAGTCGCCTGCTTCAAATTGGATTAAAAGGAGCCTTAAGGCGACCGCCCCCCCCCACTCCCTCCAGCTCCTGAAATCTGCTTCTGTATTTATCATAATAATACAATTCTGTCAATTCAAATGAGCACAAATATAAAGTGTTTGTCCGTTTTGAGTGCCATCTGTATGTACACTTGCAGTCGCACATGTTGTTTGAGTGAGGCATGATGGAACTGCTGCCTCTGCCTTGTGAAGCGTAAAATTGCTGCAACTGCGTAAAAGCTTTCACACGGCAAAATCCGAATTCAATGACTGCAGCATCTGGTGTAATGTACAGTCAACCTATACCTGTTCACAATTTTGTTTTTGTTTTTTTAACTGAAATCTATTGACTGAAAAATTCACCTGTTAATGTGCGTCCACTCATTTTTGTTCTTTCTTGTATGTGTGAAAAGCAAAGTGCGGACATGATGGTGGCTCATAAGAAAGTAGTCATTGATATTTTCCTGGGTGTAAAGCGACCACATATAGGCCAGCATCCTTGCCTTAATATTGCATTTGTTTTGAGAATATCGGTTAGTCATTCATTTTTAGGGGTAATGTTGTAAAATGAGTTGGTATTGTGTTCCAGGATATTAAAAAAGTGTTCCAGGATCATTGTTTGGTGTAGGGCCTTACCTTTTTTTTTTTTTTTTTTGTAAAATGTTGCTGTATGTTTTGGGGCCTGGTCCCGAAGAATAAGAAAACCTTTCGTCTCACAATAGAGAAATTCCCAATTAACAGCAGCAAAGTTATGAAAGATTATAGCTGTAAAAACAACAGGAGTGGAACAGAGGGGTTGGGGTGGGGGGAGGGGGGGTGTCAAGTACCCATACATACATGGCCCGCCTCAGCTTCTGCTCTGATCCCGCATCTGCCAGCGGAAAATTGAAGCGGCGACTTCCCTGCGTTCCATGCCTGCATTATACTGAACAGTGACACGGAAAACAAATCTGATGTTCCTTCGAGCTTTCCTTTTGATTATTCCAATGCAACACATTGAGATGTGACTCTCGTCATATGCGGCTAATATGCAAATGAGCCCTCTTGTTCAGCAGACTGGTGGAAATGTTGTGTTGCGATGGCGCGCGCGATGCATTCGGCTGCCCCGAGGCTGTGTTGTGCTGTTTGACAGTCATTATTGGCTCTTAAGTAGTGGGGTGTTTAGCCTCCAAGGCTGCTGCCTGCCTCACAAACTGACTGTGTTTAGGTAGGTGAGGAAGCCCTGAGACACACACACACACCTACACACACACACACACACACACACACACATTCCTTCAGGGTTTTTGTGGGTCGTAAAGACTCGAGAAAAAAAAAACACAACGAACCTTGGATTCAGTTACATGAGCACAACCCTATCGGCCAAACTCACTCAAATGTTGTTCCAAAACATGCTTTGAAACAGTTTTTTTTTCCTGCAGCAAGTTTGTTCCTCACTATTAAGTGGCCCCAACTTCCACAGAAATGATCGTAAACTAGTTTTACTTGACAGATAATGGAAAAATAAGTTCCTCTTGGAAATATGTCCCCTTTGTTAAAAAATAGTCCTGCTCACCACCTTTTATTTGCACTTTTCCAACATTTTGTTATGCATCATGCAAAAAGGTGCGCACACATGTGAATTGGCAGCCCGAATGTTCTCCTTTAATTGGTACGTTTCACTCCCCCCCCCCCACCCCATGTGCGAAACTTACTCACTTCTTTGTTCAAACTTAAGTGTCCGTAAGGGCTTCAGTCACAGTATAGTCGCTCAAAGGCACCTGATTGGGGATTGAAGTTGGTCTCCATCATCCGCAAGTGCAGATCTTGCAGTTCCTCATACACGTACTGTGCACATGCCAATCTCCTGCATGGACTTCAGCGTGTTTGTTTTGCTGATGCCATTTAGAACCCGCTGAATTTAAAGGGAAGGAGGAGAGCCACTTTGATTGGCTAGGAATCAAGCCGGTGTTCAGTCCCACGACGACGCAAACACCCATTTCGAACTGCACCCGTCTATGAAAATACAGAAAGAAAAAAACCCCACCCATGCGCACAGTTGGACTGCACTTTGCGTATGCACAAAAATAAGGCCCAAAATATAATTGGAATGAAACTACTTTTTTACAACCCCTTTATACAACTTATTTTTTCCCCCTAAACCAGGGGTTGGCAACCCAAAATGTTGCTAGAGCCATATAGGACAAAAAAACAAAAGCAAAAAACAAATATTTCTGGAGCCGCAAAAAAATAAAAGCCTTCTATAAAACTTACAATGAAGGAAACACATGCTGTATGTATGTGGGAGACTGGACTGTCTCAGAATTGGCATTGGATAATTAGCATTAGCATTGGATAATTTTTCACCAAATAACTGAAAGCATGCTACAAATTTGTATTGTTCATTTGTTGTGTTGTCGTCCGAAATCCAACATTAACATGGCAGATTTTCCCCGATAGTTTTTCATCACATAGCATTCTTCACAATGAATCAATGGACATGCTGTCCACTCAAAGAAATAAATGCCCCACCTCAAATAAATGCTTTGTACTCGATGCACTTCAGTCAATAAAACACCCCAGGCCACCAGTTCAGGAAACGGTAATCAACGTGAAATGGTTTCCTGGCTGGTGCCGTGAATTCAGCAGCGGCAGGGAAATTAAATGTTAAAAAAGACAAATAAAGAAGTAAAAGCTGTAGAAGCAGTTTCTGCTTCCAATCACTGACCTCGCTATCCCGCAGAGATGAGCAAGCAGACAAATGAAACGGACTGATTTCAAGGCGCACAAATCGTCGGAGAAGACGAGCTCGCTTTGTAAGCAAGAAAGCCAAAATCTGAGAAACGGTCGGCTGTTAGATTGAAAACATCCGCTTAGAAACAAACAAAAGCACTCGCCGGTCAATTGTTAGTAAAAGCATGATGATTTTTCTTACTTTTCCAGCCGGCGGCAAGGTTTTGCTGGCGCTGTCGGCCATCGTTTCTTGAGCCTCGGGCCACGGTTATTCGGAGGTGTCATGCTTGTGTGTGTCAAATTACACTTTTAGGCCGTTGCCATCGATTTGTGTGGCGAGTTCAAGATGCCATACTCTCAGTATTCTCCCTGCTCCCGAGCCAGTTGCCTCACAGTCGATGTGATGTGAGCAGCCATTGTTAGTCATGCCAATCACTGATAACCGCGCGTGTGTGTGCGTGTGCGTGTGTGTGTGTTTTGGGCATATAAACTGTGTAATTTGTCGCCTCCTACAAGCAGCAAATGGCCAAACGGAAACCTACTAGCAAATGGTCATGATTCACAGTTCTGGTGCGACAGGTAAATAGTCATTTGAATTTCAGTGTGAAGCCAGTCCTGGGAATATGAGGCACTGGGTGTCACAGTTCCTGGGCGGATGAGTACAAGCATTTATGCAGACAGTCTTGCCTCGCTTAGGGCTGGGCAATAATGGTGGCTGAGATAGTTTTCACAAAATTCCAATTGACAATGTTCAAAACGAGTTTTGATTGGATTTTTTTTCTCGATACAATGTGAAAATAAGCCTCTGTGCGTCCCTGCACTTGGGTCCTCCACTTTTTGCTCCCAACTTCACCATGCAAACCTGCATAACGCATCCGCTCCGTTAGTTTATTAAATGGCAAAAAGTGTGAAATTAACATCTGGTTTCTTCTTTTTGTACTAATTTTGTTTGGTGGTGTGCCATCCATCCATTTTCCATTCCACTTTATCCTCACATGGGTCGAGGGGGGGGGGTAGCTGGAGCCTATCACAGCCGTCTTTGGGCAGCAGGCAGGGGGACACCCTGAACCGGTTGTCAGACAATCGCAGGGTACACAGAGACAAACAACCATCTGCACTCACACTCACACCTAGGGACAATTAAGAGTGTTCAATCAGCCTGCCATGCATATTTTTGGAATGTGGGCGGAAACCGGAGTACCCGGAGAAAACCCACACAGGCCCTGGGAGAACATGTAAACTCCACACAGGGAGGCCGAAGCTGGAATTGAACCCAGTACCTCTGCATTATGAGGTCGATGCGCTAACCACTGCACCACCAGGCCACCCTGGTGCTGTGCCGTGTAAATTTCTTTTCAAACTTAAAATAGTGCTTTGGCTCAATAAAGATTGGGAATCACTGCCCTAAAAAAAAACAGTCAATTTTCGCATCGAGATTAAGCCAACATTTGATTTAGTGCTCCTAAATTGCACTCAATTAGGCAGGATTTAAAGTGAAAAGCATCATGTGAGGAAAATCTTAACGGTTCCTTTTTAATTTGTCGACGGCCACATCTGAATACCTGAACATTTGTGGGATTTTTGTGAGCGGCGGTGACGTACAACAGTTCACATTGAACTGAGGGCTCGCACTCCGCTGGCCCGCTGAACCGAGGTTTTCTTTTGTATTTTAGCCTTGGAGTGGATGGAAATAGTCAAAGCAAATAGTGTGGCAACAAAAAGCAGGCTTCAGTTCTTTCACGCTAACCCTGAATGTAAAATAAGCATTGGCACAATCCTTCACCATGTTCTTCATGTATGTTCGCATTCGGGCGAGGGCGGGAATCGCATTAGAGGACTTCAGACTGGTCGCTTTCATTTAAAGCCCAAACCTCCAAAATTGAAGACGATCCGTTCTGTGATGCTGGTCGGTTCCCAGACTTTAGACTGCATCTAGATGTGCCTTCTCACCAAAGTCAGCTGGGACAAGCTCCAGCTTATACGGTAAAAATTGAAGGGATGGATGACTTTTCAGGTTCAACTATGGTCCCCTGCTGTTTTGTGTGCTAAAATCCTTCACGTGGTCTGGCGGCGCCGTGGCCTCGTGTGCCAAATTTTTGATGCCGGGACCGGATCCACGCTAGGTGAGACGCTTGATGAACAACGCCCGCGGCTCTCATCAGGAGCGGCAAATGAATGACCTGACAAATAGAGATGATTCATCACGTTAATGCACAGAGTGGGCTGTTCATCACAGGCACAAATTAGTCGCGGCCTATTCATTTGCAAACATCTCGGCAATTCCCTGATCCGCATGCTATAATTGCGTCTGATTTACTTCGTTCGGCGAGGCGGACAATCTGGCCAAAAGATCACATGATCCCTAATGTTGTCATGTGATCTGAATCGTGCACCCCTCATTAGTAACACATGAAAAAGGAAGAAAACTTGTTTCATTCCAACCCCATTTCACATTGACATTACAATCCATACATACCTGTACATACTAACTTTCACATCCCGAATGGTCAACTCTGACCTATACAAGTCCTACAAATATATATAGTAGATTACAGTGGTACCTCTACTTACGAACGTCTCTTCATACGAAATGTTACGAAACGCCTCAACAGGAAAATATTGCCTCTTGTTTCGAAATAAATTTCAAGTAAAAATACAGTGAGGGCTGCTGATCGTAGCGCCGAGTTTCCTGAACGCGAAAATACTTCTAGCCGCTCTGCCATTGGCTATTACCGAGCATCATTCTGGCATCCCATTGGCTAAGAGGGACTTTGACCATACGTGTGTATGTCCGTAGATAGATATGTATCTATGCAGCGTCCTTGTCATTTGATCCTCGGGCCATGAGGTGATCCGATAGTTTTACGTAAATGTGAATTGTCCAGAGAAAGTGTTCAGCAGTCGGGCAATCGCTCACTTTGCTGATGTTTGCCTTGGACATTTTCGAAGGAAAGCTGACAAAAGCAAGCGTCCTTGGATCGGTTCGTGACAAAACGCCAGGCAAAAACCACTTCTGAGAGAAAACTTGAACAAAAGAGGGCAACTAAAATGATGAGGACGCAGTCATTTTTATTCTTTGTTTTTTTACATTATGTACAACTCTCATTTATTGTGCTATAATTGGATTGGATTGGATTGGATACAACTTCTCGCGACCCTAGTGAGGATAAAGCGGTTCGGAAGATGAATGGATGAATGAATGGATACAACTTTATTGTCAAATGTTCTGTATGTGTAACATACAACATAAAACAAGAGGAGCCGCTGCGGGTGTCCGCGCCGCCATCAAACATGTATTTGTTACATATTTTGACCCATTTTTATGCTTTAGAAAACATGTATGTCTGAATTTTGGGGGTCTTGGAACGGATTAGGGCATTTACATGGAAAAAGCGTCTCTACTTAGAAAATTTTCTAGTACAGAAATTTCTTCCAGAACATATTAATTTCGTAAGTAGAGGTACCGCTGTATGTGTATTACATGGAGTTATTTGGTAAACAACAAGCACGTACCAACTAGGCTATGGAAATGACACATATCAACATGATAAACAACAAGAAGCACTTACGGACAAAGCTAAGAAAGAGCCAGTGACTGAGCAGGTTAATGCTAAGACCCGCCGTCCTCCTTGTACTGTGACCAGACCATTCGTTTGGAAGACACTTTAAAGCTTGGGATGCTGCGATTGGCTGGCAACCAGTTCAGGGTGTCCCCCGCCTATTGCCCGAAGACAGCTGTGATAGGCTCCAGCACCCCCTGCAACACTCGTGAGGATCAGCGGATTAGAAAATGGATGGGTGAAAATGTTCGTTAGTTTTTAAAGATCCGTTTCTCAATTGTGGGGCGCACAGTCACCACCGAAGCGACGGCTGTACTATCCTCTACTTCAGGGGTGTCAAACTAATTTCATATTGTGGGCCACATACGGACTCGGTAGATGTCAAGTGGGCCGAACCATTAACATTATACCATACTGTGCTATAAATCACCAAAATATCATCTCTTTCCTTTGTTTTGGTATCAAGAAGCATTGATTGGCGCTTTCATATCATTTGCTGCGTTGGGTCTATCTTGGTGACAGAGTGAGACTGCTGTTTTCTTCCCCGATCAAAAAATGTTGTTTTCTACTGTGATCAAAACAGTGTGCCCCCTAGCGGATAATCCACGAATTGCATTTTATTTAAAATATTCATTCTGTCTTTAATGCAGTTTTTCATTTTCAAATGATCCTGCGGGCCGGATCGAACCTCCTTCAGTGCCAGTTCTGGCCCGCGGGCCGTATGTTTGGCACCCCTGCTCTTCTTGAATCTTCCATTATGCTCCTGTTCACTTTCGACGCAGCCAACCATCAGCTTGGTGGCCAAAGCTGCTTAATGGAACAGCAGAAAAATACATGTCAGGAAGGAGATGGGCGTGAATACGTGTAGCTGAGATATCACTTGTTTGGTCCAAAACAAAACATTGCAAGTAGGCGCATTGTGAATCAGCAGGGGATTCACTGCATTTTTCTCTGTCTCGATGTACTTTAAATTACATTTATATGCTGCCTTGGAGCTCGTGCCGTCATATCAAGGCTTCCAGATCAGAGTGTGGAAATGTTTTGGACGTGACGGCACAGGAGTGAAGTTCATTAAGGTAGCGCATCGGAAAGGAGAAGCGGACTTAAATCCGTAGCCTCCCCCAGGGATAAACCGGTAACCCTAGCACATCGGCATAATTTGATAAGGCATGGGGGCATCATTAGACATAACGCTGTACATGGGCGAATGTTGTTTCTCGGCTCGCGCTTCCCACCAACCCCGCTCACCGAAACAATTAGTAGCACTTTGCAACAAAGCCTGGTGGTTTGTCTTTATTAATCACGCTGCCAGGGCCGCTGATTGCAACCACAACAATCAATGAGAGACTTTGCACACAGAGCGGGGAAAATGAAAAATGAAAAGTTCACAATGTCTTTAAGGGATTCATGACGGCGAGATGAGAGATTTTACGTTGTCAGTCCTTGTAATTACATTTTAAAGCGGCCGTAAATTTTGTTTGTGTGTGTATGTGTGTGCGCACGCGAGCACTATTGGCAAGACATCAGGATGAAATATTAGTATTGTAGCGGCGAGGCGAGAAGCTGCTTGTTTCAGCATGTTGTGTATGACACCCGTCCTACCAACGGCCCCAATCTATAACTTCTTGAAAAATCTCCCGTCCATTGAAGGGCGTTGGCCGGGCAACCCCAATCCCTCCTCCCAGCCCGTGAGCGTTGGTGTGATGGACACTTGATGTTCATTCTTTCACATCCCTTGTGTTGTAATGTTCCAGTGGAATGAGCTGCTGTGTTTAAGCAAACGGTGCTGGGCAGGTTGTACTTTTTCATAATGTTTCCAAGCATCGGACGTGAGGTGGGCCACGAGTGTCCCATCGGAAGCATTGTGCATCGAGGCGGTGCAGTTGACATCTATTACTGCAAGATGGCAGCCGTTTGCGAAAACAATATGAAACCGGGAAGGTGGTTAGGCTTCAGAGAGTGAATCAATGGTCTAATATACTTCTCTGAGCTTATATCGACTTCCATGAGGGATGCATTCAATATATGCCAATGGCAGATGGAACTATGTTACCCGATGAGAAGCGCTGGTATGAAATACACTTTGCTTGGCAATCCAGGCACATTTAGTAGAGTGCACTTCCGCACCACTGGAAACGTTTACAGCAAGGGTCAAGTTAAGGAATCTATTCCTTATTGTGATTTTTTTTTTTTTAGCCCCTCTCGGTTGTTGGTTCTGTTCAAACACTTGAAACAAAGAATGTAGAATGCTGTTGAAGGTATTTCCTGCTGTGATGACAATCACGTTTAGTTCCCCTTTACCCCACCTCCGGAGGGTCCCTGAAGGCCGTCAAGTTACCCGAGGGAGGGACTCTTATCTCGAGGTCTGGACTTTCCCAACATGCCCAGATCGAATTGCAGCGACCTGTCTTTGTTTCCGGGATTTGCATGGAGGCGTAACTCCCCGCCTCTCATTATCATATTGTCTCGATATATTCTCATGATGTATTTTTTCTGGGCTTCCTGACGAAATCTGAAACTGTCAGGAGCCCGAATTGATTCGTAAACTGCAGAAAAGAAAAATAAAACCTTTGAAGGTACTGTTCATCGTCTCCAGCCTGTATTTGGATAACCAACATCCTCACCATCCGAAATTCAACGAACACGCGGAGGAAAGAAGGCCACTTTCCCTCAACAGTCTCAAACTGAAGGAATCAACATTTGAAACAGTTTTAATTTATTCATGTCCATTGTGCATCAAGCAAGAATTTAGTTTTTTTTTTTTTTTAACTCCTCCTGAAATTCTGTGACGGAAGTTTTGTTTAACAGCAGTGTGCTGATCTAAAGTACACAATTTGAAAGTCTCAGTCTACACAGGGTAAATTAGGGTAAAAAAAAAAGTCAATGAAACCTTGAAGTCGTCGTCATAGAGCTCATAGATGTGATAGCTTTGTAAGTTCGAGAAGTCACGATGACATAGTGGCCCGTCTTCTGAAGTCATTTTACCTGACACAGTCTTGTTGAAATACTGTCCTAAAGGTAGCTTAAAGAGGGATAAATACAAGGTGGTGGTGACCTGGAGGAAGCGGGTGTGAGCGAAACCCCTTAAATCAGTGTGCTAAATATATAAATCCTTGTTAGCTCATGAAAATTACTGGAGCGCAGATGAAAACGTCGAGGCTGCCAAGGGTGCGCTGGAACTTTCAAGGTGATGACAGAGTTCCCGCATCAGCGGCGGAGCGTTGCCGCGGTGGTAGAATGATACTTGAACGTCGAGAAAGAAAGAATGTCTGACAATCAAGCGGTACATTGGGATGGGGTGGGGGGGTGGCGTTTTCCACCTCTTCTACGGGGGAGGTTGTACTGAGTTGCTTCACAAATTCATCGAGCCGCATTATTATTTTTCTCCCCCCTTAAGCTTGCTACACACACACACTCACACTAAAATCTGGCCAGATTTGAGCATTTTCCCTGTTTTAGGATCAAAGTCAGAAGAATCTCAAAATGTCTCCCCTCGATTACCTGGAGTGTGTATTTGGAGGGCAAGGTGTGTTGGGTGATTTTTCGCTCCCTGATCTGCTCATTAACCCTTTCATGCACAAATAATGATAACCTGAGAAGCCGTCCACCGTAGTAACCGCTGTCCCTGAAAGCGTTCAACAATCAGGGCTGTCATTCATAAATAACACACATGCACAAGGAAAAAAAAAATATGGGTGAACTCAAAATTTCAAACATGAGCGCTAGCTATAGATAGCGTCGTAATTTGCTATCTTTCTATTCCATGTCGCGATCAAAGAGTCCGGGACTCACCCCAAATGATTGTCGTCGATACACATGAAGGGTTGAGATTGCTAATATTGAACATGTTAAAACATCTAAATCTAAAAATCGTAAATCTAAAAAAAGTTCAAAATGTGTGTGACAGCAGGGCAACTGTGTTAAAAAGATTGCATCAGGTATATATGCGCCATGACTTTTTTTTTGTGATTAAAATATTTTATTATTTTCGCAGTATAATTTTTAACAGCAGTTTACCTGATTTTTAGTTTTGTGATCTTATTATCAATGGGAAACACAAGGGATTTGGAAGCATGCGCTACACCAGTGTTTTTCACACCCTGTGCCAGTGTGCCAAGAGCCATTGTTAAGTTGTGCCGCGGGAAAATATCCAATTTGTATGCCTGTGCGGTCTATCGCCCAGAAAGTAATCGTGTAGTATCCTCCCATTCCGCCAGGGAGCAGCAACAGCGAGCCAATTGCCTTGTGTTTCGACCACTCGAGACAAGCGAATTTGTGACGCATGAATACAGGACGACGGTGAAACAATAAATATGAAAGATGAGAAAATACGTTTTTCTTTGTTTATTTGATTCCAATTCAAGCTGTTCTAACGTCATTCTTCAATGTTAAAAAATGGTTAAAGTAACAATATAACACGTTAATTGTTCAAATAAGCGTTTTTGTTTTTCAC
The DNA here is from genome assembly GCF_054856545.1 of Hippocampus guttulatus. NCBI lineage: Eukaryota > Metazoa > Chordata > Actinopteri > Syngnathiformes > Syngnathidae > Hippocampus > Hippocampus guttulatus. Next base: position 13,677,298 of record NC_141272.1, on the reverse strand, counting down.
ATTTTCAGCTAGTGGTGTGCCGGGAGACTTTTTCAATGAAAGAAGTGTGCCTTGGCTCCAAAAAGTTTGAAAAAAACTGTGCTACACAATGACCAGTCAATAACCATACAAACATGTTTTAAAGTACACCAAGCAATACTTCGTCGTTTCTACGAAATAAGTCCCAATTTATGATTACAAAGCATTTTGTGAAGAAATAACTCCCGACTGGCCAAAAATTGGAAAGCAGGTCAGAAGCACCTGACCTTACTGAGATCTGCTCTGCTTTTTTATTTCAAACACATACATCAAGACGATCTTTTTCATCTTACTGTTTTTTAGTGTGCTGTAAAGCTTTCACACGAATGAGAACTTTGTCCTTTATGAATGTAATGATGTTCTCTGCTTTGATACGACTTGAAAAAGGTGTTGTTGGGCATGAACGATAAAAAAAATCCTGATTTAGAGCGCGGGGCACTGAATAATGATGGGGTAATCATGATGGGGTCGCGGATTTTCTGCATGCATCTGATACGTCATCTAATTGGCAGCATTACAGGATAAAAGCCATCAGAAGAATCTCAAAATATGTTGCATATTTTTAAAGTGGATGTTTTCAAGGATTCTGTGAATTTTATTGTCATCCCAAAACACATTTCCACTTGATATGGTAGAAAATCTGATACCTAAGGAACTTGTATGAACTGGTCCATAGCGTAAAAACGGTTGGGGACCACTGCGGGACTTTCCACTGCTTTCCGAACATTGTACGTAATCCAAAGCAATGCAACATGTGCTCCTATTTCCTGCTGAAGACAACATGAAAGTGTGCTTTTAAGAGCGTGTCTTATTCTTTCTGAAATGGTAGACATTTCCCAGTGTTGGAAAAAGAGCCCCCACTTAACCACGAAATCCATTAAATTAATAACCCCGAATGGATTAAAGTTGCTCAAATTTGCCTCGATGTGCTCACCCATTCGAAGGTTCATGATTTTTAACGCTCTGAAAGGTATTAAATTACTAGGAACTAATAGACGCTCCCACACGAGGGTTTTTTTTTTTTTGGTTAGATTATATCCCCTAAAACGGCTTTTACTCCCAAGTACCTCTTCATGTTAGCTTTTTAATGTCCCTGTGCAAAACCTCCCCAAAAAATGTGTGGGCCGCTTGTATTTGGCGACTCGGTTGATCATTTAAGAAATTAGTTTTAATTTAAGACACAATTAATCAATAGTCGTATCTAGACAATAGCCAGGGTAAGCATCAGGTTAAACTCTTACAAGTTGTTTTTCTAAGATGGCAGTCAGCATTAGTAGTTAGCATACCCTGAGGACTTTGCGATTAAAAAAACAAGAACAAAAGAAAACCACATATTCGGGTTCTGAAACAAGCATTTGTTTGTACAAACTCTGAAGCATCCTTTATTTTAAGACACCAGTTAGCATTAGCTGTTAGCAAGTAAATACATTTCTTAAAATTTCTTTTTCGCTTCTGAAGCTATAATCTGTTTGTTCAAACAAATATTCCAAGACCGTAGTTACCAATCACGTTGTAATTGAGATTGAATTACAAAATTCCTTTAGCTTTGAAAACAGCATTGTCTTGTACAAACTGCAGTTTACTCAAGACGCCAGTTAAAATTAGCTGTTAGCATGTACATTTGACATGTTGATTTTTTTAAGCTTCTGAAACTGTCATTTGCTTGTAAAATCTCGGTAGCATTATTTGTTCCAAGGCACCAGTTACCTTTACTCCTCAGCATGCACACTGATTTCTTGTTTATTTTGTTCATTTTTGTGGAGGAGCTTCTGAAACGTGCATTTCTTTCACCTCAAAATTACCTCGACATTTGATATGTATGTGTGCTACTCCTGAATTATAAATAAATGAAACCGGAATACGCAATATAATAAGGTTGAGCCCTCAGGGAGTGTTTTTCTGGTTACCAGGAAAAAAAGGCATCTTTTCTGTTATCATGTTGGTGGAGAGATTTCAAAGAGTAGATGCAGAATACAGGTTACAAAGTCTTCGATCATCGCGACTGCTGTCACCTGACTATAAAATAAGAGCCATCTGGTCACAACCATACCATTTAGTTTCTTACAATAAGCCACATGTCTGCTTAAGTGTTAAAATAAAATGTAATTGCAGTCATCTCTAGTAATATTTTCTCCGTTTTGGAAGGACAACTCTGTTTTGTGTGTCAGTAAAAAGAAAAAACAAACAAACAAAAAATCACTGGCTGTTCAATCGGCACCTCTTATTTCCAACAGTCAGGCCTCATTTGTTTGCCGCCTTAATTAAATATTTCCACTCGGGAATCTGATGGAGCCATGCTCGTTCCGCTCTTTGATCCGTTTTCACATCTTAGCCACACCAATTTGACATGTGAGTCGGGTTCATGTTTGATCATATTTTCTCCATCTCATCTTTACAAACCAGGTTTCTGTCTTGTGAAAACTTGGACAGGTTTTTAGGGCGTTACAGCCACGTGTTGCGAAGGCCTTCTTGGAATCGCTGTGTTTATGATTCATCTTCTGATGAATTAATTGGCCCATATATCCTGGTGAAAATGAAAGATGTTTAAAGAAAGATTTTTACGGAGCTCAATAAGTCACTTCCCTGGAAAGTTTATTAAAAAAACAAACAACAACAAAAAAAAACATCGATGCCAGTTTGTCGACATTCCACATAATTCTGTGAACACGCCGATCTTGGCAAGATGCACAAAAAAGCCCCAAGGACCCATGCGTGAAATTTTTTCAGGAAGTTAGACCATGTTGATTTTGAAGAATGGATTCAAGGCCTCGTACTCGTGGGGAATACAGATCGCAATGCTTGTTTTGTGTTGGAACTGACGTTCCAGTCAATCGCGCCAGCAGCAAAGTATCTGACTCGAGCAGATACAACTCATCGCCCTTCCATCTTTTTTCTTTCTTTTTAAACATTTTTTTCGCTTCCCCTTATGACTCGAAACCATGTAACCTCAACTCTGAAACCCCGGGCCAGTCCAATGCGCAACGCAGTCGAGTGGCAGCCTGCCAGCAAGCTTTACCCAATTACAAGACTGTCAGAACCAATTAGCCTAACTGCAGATGAGCCAGCGCGAGCGTCAGTTATCCGCACTCCCCGTATTGTTCCGACTCGAGAAAATGCTCCAATGCTGCAATTACCATGAAAGATTTGTTTAGTGTGTTGGGTACCCGGCATAATCGTTAATCATTGGCAGTTTCGACAGTTCGTTGTGGCGAAGCAACGTGGCTCTTTTCATAATTTCCCAGCAGCTGTTCTCCAATGAAAAACCCATCACGAGAATACAATTTATTGGGGAATTGGACAATGTGGCTAAGTTACTGCTGCTGCTCTATTTGCATATTTGTTTGATATCTAATCTGCAGAAATCAGCAGTTAAAACCGGCAGTGTCTAGCCCAAATGCGATTAGAGATTAGATCACTGGCTGGTTATTGGGGCACTGACCGGGATCGAAGCTGCAATGTCTACGTGAAATGCAGCAATTATGTAACCAGTGCGCCCCAAAAGGAAATGACAATAAATAAATAAATAAAATTACCGTATTGGCCCGAATATAAGACGGCCCTGATTATAAGACGACCCCCTCTTTTTCAAGATTCAAGTTTGAAAAAAGACTTTTTGAACACCAAATTAATTTTTATACAGAAAACAATTACAGTACGTCTGAAACAAATGATTATAACAATATATTTGAGAGGCGGCCCGGTAGTCCAGTGGTTAGCATGTCGACTTCACAGTGCAGAGGTACCGGTTTCAATTCCAGCTCCGGCCTCCCTGTGTGGAGTTTACATGTTCTCCCAGGGGCTGTGTGGGTTTTCTCCGGGTACTCCGGTTTCCGCCCACATTCCAAAAATATGCATGGCAGGCTGATTGAACACTCTTAATTGTCTCTAGGTGTGAGTGTGAGCGCGGATGGTTGTTTGTCTCTGTGTACCCTGCGATTGGCTGACAACCGGTTCAGGGTGTCCCCCTACCTGCTGCCCGAAGACAGCTGGGATAGTCTCCAGCACCCCCGCGACCCTAGTGAGGATGGAGCGGTTTGGAAGATGAATGAATGAATGAATGAATGAATATATTTGAGAGAAAAAGCATGTTATTTTGCCTCATTCAAATCTTAATATCCAAACATTTAAATATGTAAACTAAAGTACAATCACATTCGTAAATGAATGGCTTCTGGTTTTTCAAATGGAAATGACATCATAACTTCTCCTGAGCTGCCGGTTAACCTGGCCGATCTTCAACCCACTTTTCTCCAGATTGTCGCTACGTTTCTCCATTTTCTGTTATCTCTTCTATTATTTTCTTCTCTTTTCTTTCTTACCGCTATTTTCATTATTATTCTTCGTGGCAGGGGTTCACTTTGGCCTGGGGAGTCAAGTTCAGCATGTGCTTCAATGATATCTGGCGCCATCTAGCGTTGTGAATGGGTATAACCATATTCGGGGTCTAGACGTTATAGTATAACGTCTAGACCCCGAATATATAAGACGACCCCACTTTTTCAGTCTTATTTCAATGCAAAAAACACCGTCTTATATTCGGGCCAATACGGTATACATTTTTTTAGACAGGGCATTTTGTGTGATGCAATTATAATATTCTATCTATGTTATGGCTGTTGTCAAACATCGGCGAACTGTATGATCATGAATAGAATGAAAAGTCCTGACCCGATTCCATGACATCACACTAACTGTGCTTGTGTGAGCACGACTACCGGTACACACAGAGCTGTCAAACTTGGGGGTGGGGGGAGTGGCTGAAATTTCTTGCTCACTCGCAGGCAGATTGTTAAGATACATCTGACAGCTTCCCCACTTTCCACTCTGTGATTCTTGCAGCTTGGGCCTCGCAAACTTGCGACTGTGACTGGGCGTAAAAGAAAAGCTCGTCTTTCTGCAGGGTTCCTCCATGCTTCCACGTTCTGGGAGTTTCAGTGACGACTCCTCACTTCACAGAAACGGGACTTTGTTTGTGATGATTGCGCTGAATGAGTCCAGACCTCCTTTCATGTTTTACACACACACACACAGACACACACACACACACCCACACACACACACACACACACATCTCCTCCCCATTGCAGATGGTGATGCGTGTTGTGGGACCAGCATCTGTCCAACAGATGACACGCAGAGAACAAAGTGCTCCGTGTTTCCTGCGACGCTAACTTAGCTCCTTCGAGGCATCTCGCTTGACACAAAACCGGTGCTCCGACGCCGCTGCATAATATACTGTAGATTGGTGCATTCCAAAAAAAAAAAAATCTAAGCGGTTTCAACAGTGTTATTCGTTGAAGGCAAATGCATTTGACCATGCAGTGTTGCATAGATTTAAGGACAATTACATTTTGTTCATGTTCAAGCATAAAACTATTGAAACTGTCCATCCATCCATTATTATCATGACTCCTCCGGAGGAAGTTTTATACAAACTGTTGAGCGGTGAACCCCGGCACAATTTTGTCCCACCAGAAGCGCTATCGCGGATGTGCCCAGATAGCATGCGATCTCCGACTTGCAGCTAGCCTCGTGATTATCTACAACGATTCAGAAAGATAAAAGCGTTTGCTGATCGCATGTCCCCTGACTGTTAAATATTACGTACAAGTACAATCGATGCTATGCTAATAGCACAATATTATTATTTAATTTTTTATTAATATTAAAAGCGGCAGCGCTCTTGGGTAAACGTCAACGTAAGCGGTGACGTTTGGATGCTTTACGATCATGTAATGACATAGCTCCAACTTGGCCTTTTTGCCGGTGGAAAACAAAACACTTTCTTCGTAAGAAATTGTTAAGCGCCAACTAAGCACAGCACTGGCCCCGGTGCCGAACGAGCACAGTTATTTTTTTGGGGGTGGAAAAGTGGTATCAGAGAACTAGCGCGAGCAGAGCCAGACCAAAAAGCACGACCAGATTTGGACAAGAAAATGATGTCTTTCAGGTAAGAGGATGCACAATAAAAAACGGTCGAAAGCAACCATGTCCTCGTTTGACTGAGAACTTCACAGCACAACACTTTTCAGTCCTTGAAAACACTGTGACTTTTGACCACAGACCCGACCAAGAGTCTACAGACTTTGATTGCCTCAATCAAACCTGTTAAAGTGGCCATGCAGTGCCACGTGGCGACATACATTTGTTGTCACCTTTTGTTCCCGCCTGTCTAAAGTCACGCGTGTAAGTATGCGTGTGTGTTTTTGCGGCCACGAAACAGCAGTAACCATGCCGTCACGCAATTTCAAGGACATTTCACACCGACTCAACTATCATTAGCCTGTTTAATTGCTCCAAAGAACTCCTGTGCCATCACACCAATGCAGGATTAAACGGCGGTGGATTTTCCTTGTCATTGCTCGTCGTCCTCTCTGATTGGAACAATAAAGTAAAACTCACCAGGGAATCGTCCTTAGTGCTTATTCATCACCTTTTTGCCTTGTAAAAGTAGGCCTTTTTTTTTCCCTTTAGTCCGTTTCCCTTTTTAATTTCATTTGATATTATTCTAATTTCAGAAACATGGGCACGGTGAGTGTGGCGAGTGTTCGTGTTCGTTCAAAGCGGTCTGCATAATTATAACCGAGGTTTTGTTGCAACGTGTGCAAGCAGTCCTGAAGTAGTGTGTGTGTGTGTGTGTGTGTGTGTGCTATAATCAGTGCAATAGAGTGTGTGTGTGTGTGTGTGTGTGTGTGTGTGTGTGTGTGTGTGTGTGTGTGTGTGTGTGTGTGTGTGTGTGTCTGTATATAGATAGATCGATCTATCTATCTAAGTGGCTGCCTTTCCAGCTGCTCCTATATTTTGATCTTCGACTTCTTCCTTTCATAACTTGGCTGCTGTGAATTGGGAATTTCTCCATTGCGAGACTAATAAAGGTTTTCTTATCTAATACATCAATCTATAGATATATACTGTATATATACTGTAGATATCGTATAGATATATCTCTATCGATCGATCGATCTCGATAGATAGATACAGTCAAACCTCGGTTTTCGAACGTCTCTGTTCTCGACCAAATCGGTTTTTGACCAAAAATTTCAATTTTTTTATGCCTCGGATGATGACCGAATTTCGGTTCTCGAACAAACTGAGCGCACTTAAATGCGTCACTTGACTCCTCTCACCTTCCTTACACGAGGAAGTGACGCTTCCTCGGGTAGACGAGGAAGTGACGCTTCCTCGTGAAGCGTTCGATTGTGAACAGACGTGTTCAATGAAGATTTTTTTTTTTAAAAAGAGCGTGGTTTCGTTTTTCGAACAAATTGGTTTTTGAACAGCCTTCTGGAAGAGATTATGGTTGAAAACGGTATATATATCTATGACTGTATATCTGTCTATCTATCTATCTATCTATCTATGTATATATAGATAGATATATATCAGGCAGTAGGTGGGGGACACCGTGAAACTGTTGTCAGCCAATAATTTTGGATGTTTTTTTTCTGCATTATGCATGCAAGATGCTGGCATGTGTCTGAAGGTGTACTAATTGGTGACAAATTTTCTCCGACTTGGCGAAGGTGTGCTAGTTGCCAGTCAAGTGATGTTTGTAGGCAGCGTTCCAGAGGGAACTCTTGCACGGGATGTCATTTAAAGGTTTAGCGTACCTAATCAAGTGTCCGCTGTACCCTGGAAGAATACATATTAAACTAACACATTTGGTTTGTGTCTCAGTATGAAAACAAGAACTTTCATACCTCATGCTGGTCTCTCTGAGCCGAGGCCATTTTCCAGCTCACACAAAATCGACCTGAGAAAGCAGTTGCTCCAAAACTCTTGAATAATGATTGATCATCCCCAGGGGAGATTATGAGATATCAGAGTAAAAGGAGCTCTCTCCCATGTATGATTGACATGACAGTAGAAAAATAAAACGGGCAACTGGCCAGAGCTGCTTTTTGGTCACGCATTGAAGTTGCCGAGCAGCCTGTGCCCAAGGCCCCCCTCCAGTGTGCGCTTGAAGAATGGAGTATGGAAACGATGACAGCTCTTTAACCTGCAGCACTATTGTCAAAAAGGGGAAGGGGGGCGGGGGCGGGGGCGGGGGGGATTGATGGATGGAGTGATGCAACTGCAGAGAGTCATCCCAGCTCTTTTTTTTTTTGAATCTCCAGAGTTCAACATTCCAATTATGAGGGGTGCAGGGACAGCTGCTTGCGAGTTTTCACTCAGCCTAACTTTCAAAGTGCACAAACAAAACGACGGCCTGGCTCTGAAGGGAAACAAATGACATGACACAAGGTTTCCCATCTTAGGTAGGTGATTGTTGATACGGGCAGCGATGAAAAGACCTTTGAACCCTCTTTTTCCATGGTAAAATATCAACGATTATCAATTTTGCAGCCTCTCCCATTTGTCTCGGATACCGACTTCTAAATGGGGCTCATATGGGTGAATCACCCATTAGCAGATTTGGCCGTTTTCATTTTTATCACTGGTAAAGGCTATCCCCCTCCCAACTCGACAGTGTGTGCTTCTGTTTATGTTAAGGTTGTTCATTAGTCTTCTTTCTTTCTTTTTTTTTTTGTGGGCCTCAACATACCCGGAAACTCGACAATTTTTGTTTTCTGAAGAATGAACAAAATTTAGCTGGAACTCTGCCATCTTGAGTATGATAGTCAATATAATCTACAATGTTCTTGTCCCAAAGTAGCTGAGGTTAATTAATTAGGTGCTTACTACTACAATGAAAACCCCTCGCCAAAGTTTGAAGACTCATTCATACTTATTTGACCTTTTGTGAGAGATATGACTGAAAACGACCAGGGTTCCTGCTGAGATGAGGACCAATTCTATCAGAGGCTGTGGAGCAGATAAGAACCCTCTTTGGACAGAGTGGAGCAGGACAAAATCCGATGTAATCCTTTTTGCTTTCACGGGGATTAGAAGTAATGATTTGTGTGCTTTATCAACAGGACCATCTTAAGTGAAATTAAAATCAGTTATCGTTATGTTGCGGATTCTCCATTGGAAAGTGGCTGTTGAACTTTTCCATTGTTGCCATTTTCCCACAAATTAAAACGGTGTCTTGTTAAATTGTCGGGCGCATGCTTCCGTCCAAATACCAGAGGGATTAAAAATTATAAAGTGGTGCTTTGACATACAAATAAAGTGATTCAATTTTTTGGAGAGAGTGCAGACAATTTTTTGTGTTTTTGTTTTTGTTTTGCTTTGAATTGTGAGGGCAGACATGGGACAGTAGCCATGTATGGTGACAGTGAAGGATCACCATACATACAAACCACCACGCAGAATAGCCTTTCAGTCTGCTAGCTTAATGCTAATATTAATCAGCATCTATGTTGCGCTGCAATAACCCTTTAAAGAACGGATAAACAGACACAGCAAAGTAACAGATGTAGCAAGAAAACATAACAGTACTCATTCACATTCTTTTTTGCAAAGAACTAATATCAGTTAATATTAGTGCCGTATTGATGAGCTGAGAGGAAGGGAGACGTGTCAATAAACCGCGTATCCATCCATTTGGCATTTCTCCCCCCACGTGTGGCCATTCAGCAGATCCTAGTTTTTAATTCTATGTATGCCGCAGTTTGTGTGTGTGTTTGTGAGAGAGAGAGAAAGAGAGAGAGAGATTGCCAAATGCAAGTAGCCGTCTGAGAGACAGCCGCAGCGACGCATGGTGATTGCCACTTTGGCTTGTGTCATTTTGAAACTGAGATCTAGGAAAAGGGAGGCGGGGGAGGGGGGTGGGGGTGACGGGCTGGCCAGTGGTGAGAAACAAGTCCATGGACAGAAGGTGTTGTCAATATGAGAGCTGCCCACCTGGCATCGGCGTGGCAATGATCTGGTGGTGAAATGAGCTGCGGAGACGCACAATCCTTCCCTTAAACCAAAATGTTGTCGCGGTTTCTTAGCTTGTGGACTCACTCCATGAGCAGGACATATTTGCACAAATGACGGCCACAAACAATAGCAGATGATGCCTCTGTGTGTGCAAGCACTCTTCCAATTGCTGTAACAAATTGTCTAGCTTGTAATCAGCCTGCTGTTCTCATCAAAATTCTTCTGAATGTTCCGTTGCCATGGCACCTTGAAAAATGAGCTGCTGGAGACACCCCCTCCTCAACCACCTCCTTTCTTTTACCCTCCCCACCCTCCCCTGATATGTCAGCTCTCATTTTTCTGGCCACTTACCTCAAAGACATTGAGACTCGCGACCCATTTGGGACCAAATTAGTACATATAATATTTACCTCGCATCTCATGGTGTGTAACACCAAGGCAGGGAACATTGATTGATTAATTTCCATGATTTTCTTGGTTGGGAAAGACAAAAGCGCAGATTACAATGCTGGTACAGGGAAACTTCTAAGGTATATATTCTGTGTTAATATTTGGAATCCCCCGCCATGCCATTAAAAATGATACAAATAGAAACATTTTTAGTCGCCGTTATAAAAACCGAATTAACTTTTACAGGAAATGTAAAGTAATGTATTTAACTGTCATAAAAGTGTAAAAAAATATTCAACCATTGTTGGTAATTAACATTAACCAAATTACAGGCGCAAACAGACATAAATGGGCAGCGTACAAAGGACTCAAAGTGAATCTAGGAACTTAAAGGTAAATTGATCATGAGGATTGGCATCATCGCACACATATATTTCTGCCAAAAAGGGGGGGGGGGAGCGTGCAGAACTTGGCCATGTACTGTGTTCTTTGATGAGAGTTTCTCCGCCATGATCCCCCCAACACACCACCAAAACTCACAATACTGGATTTGCATTTTTGGCATGGCTCATTTCTTGTGTGTGGCTGAAATTTGGTAGCAACTAAATCTAAAGGACCAGTCGATTTTTTTTTTTATTGTGAGGTTTTTGTCACCCATCTGTCGTAAATCTTTGGGTAAGCTCTGACCTTGTGAAGTAGATTTAAGTTTTGGGTTTTCTGTCAAGTCATTATCTTTGCCCTAAAGTCAGCATCCGCCATCTGCCTCGTAATTGTGGTTCAAATTTGGTAGCAATCAGACAAAATCTCTCAGTGAGGTCAATTTTTGGAGGTATACCAAAAACTTCTCCTTAAGTTGCCATTACAAACCAACATGGTGGGCTTCCTGTGTATTTTCAAGCATGTGTCTTGAGTATTTTTTTTTTGTGTATGTTCTTATGGTAGATTCGTCTACAGGATTTCATATTCCTAAGAAATTGGCATCATTATATTTCAAACAATCTCATCCAAGCCAAAGTGGGCTTTTCAAAGCAAAATGGCAGACTTGCTGCCTGCTCAGGCATTGGTTCTCGAAAGCTTTTTGCAGATGAACTCATGATAGACACATCTACAAAATTTCATAGTAGGAAGGGAAACTGACAACGACGTGATTGTTCTTGAAGCATGTGAGCTGGAAATTGCCATAATGACTTTCAAATCGCCACTTCAACCCAAAATAGCAGGCTTCTTGTGTCTTCTTTGACGTGGTTATTGAGGACTTTTGGAACTTTGACTTTGACTTCATGAAAACGGTAGATTTAATGTTGCTAAAGGAAATTGGCTGAGATGAGGTTGAGTACATAGATAGGCGTTAAATGGCTCAAATGGTTGGGTCAAAACAAAAAGTGGCAGCCTTCTGTCAGTTTTCAGGCATGGCTTCTTTGAGGGGAAAAAAAAATGGGGGTGAACTTAAGTTAGACATGCTTAACAAATTTAATATTCCTATTAAAAATGACAGAGACCATTTAGTTATTGACTGACACAGGAAAAATTAATATAATGACCGTAAGAAAAAGTCCGCCTACCAAATTTCTTGGTACTCAAGTCAAACTGGCTATGCGGGGTGAATTTTTGAAAACTACCAGCGGTGATGCTAAGCCAATTTTGAAGTTGTTCAGCAGGGTGAACGCGCCTGTTAGATTTTGAATATGATAAACCTTTCATAAAAGTGATTTGTAAGTATAAGAAGCGCAACAAGACAGAGCGATATCAAGATTTTGGTATGCCAAAATTTTTTTGGTGTGACTGCTAGTTTTTTGACGTGTGGAAAATTCTGATGTGTGTGCGTGAGCGCATCAAAATGCGCTCTCCCAGCAGGCCTACACCTACTTGACTAAAGTTAGCGACTTGCTTGTGACGTCCCATGATCCAAAATAGTACTTGAAGACCGACTTTTGCTCTAATCGTTTGTCAGTATCAAGTTCTGCTTGGCATCGATGGGATGTGAGAAATGCATATTAAGTTGTGGGGAAAAAAAAAAAAACATTAATGGAGGCGGGAAAAGTAAATTACAGCGACATTTCAGATGGATTAATGCTGCCTCTTCCCTGCTGTATTTAGTTTGTTTTATCATGTGAATACACTATTTGCAATACAAATGAGATTTTTTTTTTTTTACCTCAGCCCTAACACATTGACTACATGGCATCAGTTCTAGCGTTAAAAGGATGGAAAGTGTGTGTGTGTTTGAGGTGGCTGTAAAAAATAAATAAATCCATGGGTCATGATCAAAAGGATGAAGGGGGAAGGGAAATGAAACGTCTCCCAAAACATTCAATGTAGTCTTCAATGTCCAAAAAGCGTCGGTCTTGGCCCTCGTTGAGCGTGGAGAGTAATTTGAAGTCAGCAGCCACTCGTACGCCATTCATTTTTTTCTTTCAGGACACAAAACCAAAATGTCCACTTCCCAGCATTCACTCAGTGAAAAACAATGGGTATGATGGATGATATCATAGTTCCCTAAATGAAATAACTGCAGACACTCGCGAACATATTGTCCGCATCCACTTGAAAGCAGCCCAGATGTTATGTGGGCATCTTTTATTCCATCTGAAAATGTGCCTTTTAGTCCTGCAGGAAGCGATTTAAATTTCATTACAAATAGCACAGAGCAACCTGGGATCGTCATCTTAGCCGGTGACAATGAAAGGACCCCCCCCCCCCCCCCCATTTAGTGCCAGTCACCGTTACTTTTATGATTTTTAAAGGCCAACTTGCACTGACATCAAACTCTAAGAAGGCTACTCTTTTATGTATGAAGTAAAAATCTATTCTTAGGATCGACATTATCTTGTAGCTTAGCTTGTCCAGTATGTCTTTAGTTTACTTTTGCCTTTTAACCAGTTTAGCAACAGACTGAACACAAATGTTTCAGCAACATGTAGACCAGGGGTGTCAAACTCATATTTGTCGTGGGCCACATTTTAATTCGTTTCCCTTGGAGGGCCATTATGACTGAAACCAAATAAAAACGGTTTCTTCAACTATTGTTTAAGTTACTGTAGTGAGTGGTTTGGTTACAAAAAATGCTTACAATATGTCTCTTGTTCATTACATATGATAATTTAAAATGTTTTTTAATCATCATGGAAGTTGACATGTTTGCATGATTTGCTTTCGCGGGCCATATAAAACGATGTGGTGGGCCAGATCTGTCCCCCGGGCCTTGAGTTTGACACCTGTGATGTAGACACTATAAAAATACTCAGTCATGCACTTTGTCCTTTGTGTGTTATGACTAGCATTCGTGCCGCACTGATGAGTTTAGTATCTGAGAAAGGAATTCCACTTGCATTCTTGGCAGAACAAGCCCTGCTCTAATATGACTGGTCGCTCCAAACAGGCAAGGATTGCTTCGAGATCGAGTGGGATTCCGACACCTCCATGAACAGTATATCAGTCTACACTGCTCCAGTTGGTTAACATGGCAACACCAGGAGGAGGAGTAAAGTACAATATAGACACCAAATAAATGCCTCTGACACCCCACCTTGAAACCCTTCATCCATCCATTTGATCCTCACTAGGGGCGCGGGGGGTGCTGGAGCCTATCCCAGCCGTCTCCGGGCAGTAGGCGGGGGACACCCTGAATCAGTTGCCAGCCAATCGCAGGGCACACAGAGACGAACAACCATCCACGCCCACACTCACACCTAGGGACAATTTAGAGCATCCAATCAGCCTGCCATGCATGTTTTTGGAATGTGGGAGGAAACCGGAGCACCCGGAGAAAACCCACGCAGGCCCGGGGAAACTCCACACAGGGAGGCCGGAGCTGGAATCGAACCCGGTACCTCTGCACTGTGAAGCCGACGTGCTAACCACTGGACTACCGGGCCGCCCCACCTTGAAACCAAAATGGCAAACTTCCATCTTGGTTCAAATTTGGTCACAATTTGGTAGCAATCGGACAAAAATAATAGACTGAGTCAATTTTTAAAGTAGTCCCGGATATGGCCAAAATGCCACTAAAATAGTCACTGTAAACAAACACAGCTCAAATCCTGCATCTTTTCATGCAAGGGTTCATGAGACTTTTGGGGAGGTCTCCTCATGACAGAAAAGCCTGCAAAATATCCAGCTATGAGGTGAAACTGGCTTCATGGGCTGAATTTTCAAAACTGTGTAGTCAAACCAAATTTCTCGTGTCGTTTATCTTAGTTTGTTTTTTTTGAATGGAGATTGAAGCTGCAGTACCTGGTGAAAACGTTACTTCCTCTGGTCCATTTTAAGTGTAGTACACACCATATCACCGAACAGCACAGTCAGTACTTGTCACCCTGTAACTAGGCCAGTGACTGATTGCAAGTTTGAAGTCAACTGTGATGCTTATTAAAGGTCACCTTAGTTGATCTGTTGCCCCCCCCCCTCCCCCCAGAGCAACAATATGGTGTACAAGCCAAAAAGCACACCTTAACAACAGGAGTGCAACAATACAAAATGTTTTCATCACCAATAGCATGACAGTGAGTTATGGGGCTTGCTGCCCATACATGCATACATTTAGAATTTCGAGAGACATCGAGTGCTCACAAACCCTGTTCAAGATGCTGACGCTAGCTTTGCGTCATTTCTCAGCTGCATATAGGCAGCTGCATGGAGGGTAAAATGCAAGAGGGCGTAGTATTGAATAAGACTGTAAATCCTCTCTCGGGCTCAGGTTTGTGCCATAATTACAATGAAAAAAAACCCTGAACATTTTTTATTATAATTCCCATGTGTAAATAAGGGCCAGAGGCGTTCTTTTCCTCCACCACTAAATTGCCCACCTCTGGTCCATTGCCTCTGGGATGCCTCTAGGGGAATTTCCTATTGTGTGACAGAGGTTGAGGGGCCAGCAACAAGAAAATCTTGCTTGCTTTGATTATAATGCGATTTTACTTGCAAAAAAAAAAAAAATTGACATTGTAGCAGGACAAAAATTACATTGTGTTATCATATTATTGGCAGCACAGTATAACGTCTTTAATGTTGTTATAAGATATAAGATATCCTTTATTTGTCCCACACTGGGGAAATTTACAGCCTCCATCATGACTGTTTCAGTTTGACCCTCGGGTAAGGTTAATTGAAGGCTCTAAATTGTTTGTAAGTGCGTATGTGAGTGTCAATCAAGGTTATTAGAGTAATGAAAACTAAAAAAAAAAAAAAGTTTGAAACAATAATTTTCAGGAAATAAAATAAAAGGGAAAACGGCACGAACAAAACTAGCGAATTGTCCTTCGTTTTCATCTTTGTCACAAACTCCCCGCCCCCAAAATATTTCAAATGATAAAATGAGCAGGCTTTCATTTCATGTATTAGTTGAGTATTTTGTGTGTTTGAATGTGTAATTCTTGTTTTACAGTAAACTTGAGCTGTGAGTGACAAACAGCTTGAGCTTGAAGAAGGGAGTGACAACAGGCACTGAGGACTACTCTAGTGTGTTTTAAAAAACTTTACATTTGTAGGCAGACTTTAAATCTGACTTTGCTACGTGGACCTGGGGTATAAATCTTGTCACAGTAACTTGCAAGTCATTTCTGAATGGCACAACCTCAGCAGCTATTGATTTTAGAGGTTCATTTGTATTTGGTGACACAGCGGCCTCAAGCTTGGCAAAATGGGTCAAATTCGGAACAATCAAGATCGCACCAAAATGCTCACAGTTGGAGCCGAGTCGTTCATCTGAGGTCCAGTGAAGTGGACGGACTAGAATGCAAAGTGCATTGCGTCGAGTTGGCTCAGGCCAACAAGCCTGAGGCACAGATGCGCTCTTGTCTTTTTTTTTCTTCCCCTTGTTCTTTTTTTTTATTGTTGTTTTCAAGTCAGTCTGCCGACTTTGTATTCTGCTGCATGGGTGTAAAAGTTATTGTCATTTTACAACAGTAGTAAATATTTCAATGAAAACTGTTGTAGGCTATAAATTTGATACACTGAAATGGAAATCGGTTAGCATGGTGGTGAGTGCATTCTTGCGCAACGTGGCGTGTTCATATGCTGCTACGCAAACGTGTTCCTTGCGCACGTACTTTTTCGAAATGTCATAATTACTGAAAATATTTGTCGTAAAAACACGTTTAGGCCAATTGTACAGTACAGGATATGCATCCATCCGTTATTGAAGCCGCTTATCCTCACGACGGGAACAATCGAAATAACAGCAAGTACGCTAACCGAACATGCCTTTTGTGCCACGTGACCACACCTTAACACCACAGCGCAAACTTCAATTCCATATTTATACTGTATGTAAAACAAAGTCGTAACTAAACAGCGAATTTAAGGTATGTATGAACAGTCGGTCATGCAGTATGTGTGCCGTTCAAAGCAGGCAGGCATACGACAAATCCTCTCTTCGACCACTGGGGGCAGTTTTGCTCACGCCACATGGATTCTGTCCAGCGACAAGTGACAGCCATAAAGAAGCAGAACAATTTTGTAAAATGAAATTGCTGCAAGGTGTAGGAGTGGTTATCCGCCTCACAGCAACACTAATACTGTCAGGGTCAGTGACATAAAAAAATGGAAGGATGGATTGAATCCAGTATTGTCTTTGCTCTCCAATTAGCATTTTGTGTTGGATGTGAAGCAATTATACGCTATAATAAATTATGGTCGTCTTTGATGTACACCTGTTTGCATCTTTTTTTCCCCTGTGGACGCTATCAGCTGTTTGCTGAAGAGCATTTGCTGGTTTTTGTAATTTTGCTGCAACACCCTACAATGATGTCCAAGCTCTCTGGCTTTTAGGAAAGTAGTCACTGGTATCAAGTAGAAAAGTAAAGTAAGCGGAGCTAAATTCAGCCTGGGTTGTTAGTTGAAGTTACGGACAGTTTTTGCCTCATGTGCACTTGGGCTGCAATTTTGTTCGATATCAAATTATCTGCAAGCCGTTTTATTTTGACAGCTCTCAAATTTTACTCTGCTCAAACGGGGACCAGATCTTGTCTTGTAAGAGTAAAATGTGCACTACAAAATTGACCGTGTAATTGCCATGCACTCAACTGCCATTCGAGTTCTTTCTGTTTTCTTCGAGTGTTTTATCTTATGCATGACCAAAAAATAATAATAATAAAGAAATAAATTGCAAGGTTCTGCAACCTGCGTACAAGTTGTAAAGTCAGTGTTGATCTGTGCCACGAGGCGACCCCATTCCTCTAATCCGCGCACTAATTCTCCCCCGGAATCCACTCGAGACCGTTCACTGACACGCTGAACTGATGGAACATCGCATTATCGCTCCGCTGGGCTCGGCCCGAATAGGAGAAATTGAGGAATTTCATTCTCCCTAATGGAAATTGATTTGTGCAATTTGTTAAAAGTGTGACAAGGGCAACTGTGTTGTGTCCCCGGGTAAAAAAATAAATAAATAAAGCATCCGGGGACAGATAGACACCTACGTCCGTGTATGACTGCGCTTCAGTTGAGCAACTCGCCTGTGTAATACGTTCCGGGTCATTAAACATGCCCCCCACTGAGAGCTTTAGTGGGCTGCGTCGGTGTGTATGGATTGTAGGTCGTAGGGCAGGACTCTTCTCACTTAGGGGGGTGTGATCAGGCCAGTTTCCTCATTACAGTGGATAGGTCTCACTGACCTAATCCGTTACTGGGATTTCGAGTACAAGATACATGTCCTTCGCGTAATTCATCCATAAATGACCATTAGGACAGCTCTGATGTACTTTATTTTGTTCATTAAATCATTTTTTTACATTTCAATACACTCTCATAATTGCTGAATATTCATCAAATAGTTAGTTAGTTAGTTCCGCCCGCTCCTATTTGGAACATTGGGCGACGAGCCTCCTCCATTTGTTCCGGTCACTGGGGACCCTTCTTGCTCCATGCCAGCTGACACCCATCTCACTGAGGTCTTCTTTGGCAGTCTGTCTCCACGTCTTCTTTGGCCTACCTCTCTTCCTCTTTCCACCCTCTGGCATCCAGTCCATGGCCACACTTGCCGGTCTCTCTCTTGGCAGCCGGAGTACGTGGCCGATCATTTTCCTTCTCCTTTCAGAGACAATGTCTGACAGTTCAGCCACTCCTGCCCTCTTCATCACCTCCTCGTTGGTGATGTGGTCTCCATGAGATCCTCAGGATGGATCTCAGGCAACGGCGATGAAAGACATCTAACTTGTTGGTAATGTTGGCTGTCTTCATCCATGTCTCACAGGCGTAAATCGCTGTTGGGATAACCACTGACATATAGAGGCGTAGCTTGGTGGTCGTAGTGATGGCTTTCGATGACCAGATGTTGCGGAGGCGTTGGAACACTCCCGCAGCTTTACCAAGTCTACTGTTGACGTCTTTCTCCACACCACCTGTATTTGAGATGTTACTCCCAAGATATGTGAAGCTGTCAATGTACTCTATGTCATGTTGGTGTAGAGTGAGTGGTTGAAGGTGCTGGTGCTGTCCGACGGCCATGGCCTTGGTCTTTTCCTGGCTAATTCGTAAACTGACCTTAACTCCGTGCTCATGCAGATTGTTGGTCAACTCCTGGAGTGCGGGCTGGGTGTGACTTAACAGAGCCAAATCATCTGCAAATTCCAGGTCAGCTAGTCTACTCCCTCCCCACTTGATACCAACTTTTTCCCCTGTGATGGACTTCCTCATCACAAAGTCAATTATGATGATGAAGAGTAGGGGTGACAGAATGCAACCCTGTCTTACACCAGTGACAATGTCAAAATCATCAGTTGTGCCACTGTTGGTTTTGACACAACAGGTTGAGTTGTGGTACAATGACCTGAAGATGTTGATGTACTTGAGGGGTACACCATACAGCTGGACGATCTGCCACAGTGACTCCCGGTGGATGCTGTCAAAGGCTTTCTTGAAATCGATATAGTTGATCATGAGTGGTGTCTGAAGTTCTTGGCACTGCTCTATGATGTTTCGAAGGGTAAAGATCTGTTCGGCGCAAGACCTTCCCTTCCTGAAACCGGCTTGCTCTTCCCTCAAGATGTTATCCACTTCATCTTTAAGGCGATGTAGCAGGACACTGCAGAATACCTTGCTGGGGATTGACAGCAGTGTAATGCCCCGCCAGTTATTGCAGTCTGCGAGGTTTCCCTTCTTAGGAAGCGTGACAATGACCCCACGTCTCCAGTCGGCAGGAACCTCTTCAGCATGCCAAATCAGGTTGAACAGGTGGGTAAGGCTCTCCACAACAGCATCTTGGCCGTGTTTCAACATCTCGGCAGCTACCTCATCGAGTCCCGGTGCCTTGTTGTTCTTAAGGCCCTTGATTGCTTTGGCAACCTCAGTCTCGTATATCTCTTTCGATGTAATATTTAGAGCTGGAGCTGGTGTCTCTTGATCGAAATTGAAGAGCACGGGAGGCATTGGTTGGTTGAGAACCTCCCTGAAGTGTTCCAGCCATCTTGCTTCTTGCTCCTCGTCGCATAAAAGGGGCCTGCCATCCTTGCTCCTGATTGGCACGCTAGAGCTGCTCCTGGAGTTGGTTAGCTCCCGCACGATCTTGTATAGGGTCGTCGTGTTGTTGTTCTCGGCTGCTTCCTGTGCCTCTCTTGCTTTCTCTTCTAGCCACTGTCTTTTATCCTTCCTGCAACTCTTCTTCACTGCCCTGTCCAAGCGCCTGTAGTCCTCGTCTTCCATCCTCCAGCTCCGGAGCCTCCTCTTTTGTTCTCTTTTTATCTTGGCCACTTTCCTTTCATCAATCAACTTCCAGGTGTTGTCTGTTATCCATCTCTCTTTGTTGGTAGCCCTCTTTCTGCTGATAACTGCCTCTGCAGTTTCAGCAATGGCACAAGAGAACATACTCCACTGCTCCTCAATGTTTGCAAGGTGTTGTGATACCTTGAGCTTCCTACTCAACTCCTCACAGAAGCTTTCTGAGATGTTGTTATCCTTTAGCTTGTCCACTGCGTAAGGTCTCTTGGGCTGCACCTTTTTCACCTTCTTCAGCTTCAGCTTGATTTTACTCACCACAAGGAAGTGGTCTGAACCCACATTTGCACCTCTGTGGGAGCGAACGTCGAGCAATGACGAGCGCCACCTTGTGTTGATGCAGATGTAGTCCAGTTCGTTCTGGGTCCCGCCACCAGGTGAAACCCAGGTTACTTTGTGGATCCGCTTGTGCTCAAAAAAGGTGTTGCCAATGCTGAGGCCGTTGGTACTGGTTAGCATCAACAGTCTCTCCCCGTTGTCGTTCGTGGAGCCTGCAGACCCATGTGGTCCAACTGTGGCATTCAGGCCCCTTCTGTCATTATCCAGTTTTGCGTTGAAGTCTCCAATCAGCATTTTGATGTCATGTCTGGGGATTTCCTCAAGCACGGTCTGGAGCTGGTTGTAGAAGGTGTCTTTATCGTCCGCTGAGGCAGCTTCGGTTGGGGCATAGACTTGTACGATGGTTACTTTGGCATATCTGGTGTAGAGCCTTGCTGTAATAATCCGTTCATTCACCGGCTTCCATCCAATCAATGCTTTTGCTGCACTATTGGAGAGGATGATGCCGACTCCATGGGAATGGTGGTCTTGCTTCCCAGATTACAGAAAAGTTGCTCCATCAACCACGAGACGCCCTTGCCCCGTCCACCTCATTTCACTAACGCCTAAGATGTCCAGGCGATAGTCCCTCATATTCTTCAGCACCTGGTCCATGCGACCAGACTGGAACATTGTGCGCACATTCCAGGTGCCTACTCTGGTGTTGGTTTTGGTTCCAAAGATCGGGGTCATCAGGGGTCGGGCTTCCCGCTGGATTTCACCCGGCCCCGTCATAGATACATCCAAGGATGTGCCGTCTCTTCTTCGCCGTGGTTTACCGGAATGGCTTCCTCTCGTCGTTTCTGTAACAGGTTTTGTTTTACAGGGTGAGGTTGTTAACCTCACGCCCAACCCCCAACCTGGAGGACCAGTTGGATGCAGTTTAACGTCGTACCCAGGACATTCATCAAATAACTCCCCAGAAAACCAAATCTGGCCACACAGATCATTTCTGTGTGTTTAGTCAAGAGAGAAATTAATTTAATAAACAAAGAAGTACAAGGGCAGGTGCTTAAGCCCACTTTGGTTTCTCCTACATGTGTGCATGTGCCTGTGAGGATCTTATTTTATCCATAATCATATTTGGAAAAAAACATGTCCGGGTGACGGTGAGGGGAAGTCACACATTCTGAATGTGTGAACTGCTGTGTGTGTGTGTGCGCGCGTGTGTGCGTGGGACTCGCAGTAGGTTCAGGAAGTAAGTTTGCTTTCTGGGACTGGCGTGAGTCATAATTTCATCACTTTAGGGAGCTGCAGCCAGTCAAGACGTGCAATCACCAATCTGGTTGTTATCAATCACTTTTTTCCAGTGCATTACCGCAAGAGTGCACGCTGATATAAATAGCTTTCATGCTGCATCTACTTCCGCCGCAATCCCTATTCATCGCATGCGGCACGCGCACCCCAATACGTGCACACACTTGTAAATTGAAACCCTTGAGGATAACGGTATCAAATCCTGATGCACTCCATCAGGATGCTCTACATCTACATTACCTGGACCGATAGATGGGTAGGTAGGTAGGTAAGTGTGTGTATGACTATTAGGGGTAAGGCGTTTAACAACAGAGAAGCCTGAATTGACACAAAACATTTTTTTCTGTATTTCTGCATATAGTGGTCTTGGGCCTGCTCAACTACAGAGAGAAGCAGGCGTCTATTCGGGGTAAGGTGTTAATTCGAAGGAGGCCTAAATTTGTTCACTACGGGTTTGGATTTTTAAAAAAAAGTGCTCCAATTTCTCAGATAGCAGCCATGGGTACTTGAGCATACAAAGCATTTTTTGTTGTAGTTGTTTTTATGGAGGAGTACTATATTTATATATGTTGGCTACTGGTGTTCAATAGTTATTTTTCATATTCCAGAATTTTGTGTATATGACAGAGTGCCAGGCGTCTATTTGAGGAAATGCATTTATCACAGAGGAGGCCTAGATTTTCATATGGGCTACACAACTGCTACAAAGCACATTAACACAAGTTGTAAACATGGAAAGGCATTTTTTTTTGACATAGACAACGATACCTGGTCTACTGGAGAAAGGCATTCATTCATTCGGGGGCAGTCCGTTTGTTTACATTGCATTCAACCCCCCGCCCCAATATGTTCTCACAAAACAAATAATGATATTAAAATATCCACACGGCTTTGTTTGTCCCACTGTGCGTTTTAGCTTTCCACGTCACGTCTGCTGCGCATGTGCGATGTGCTGTAGCCATCACGCTGTGCAGCACATCATAGCACAGGTTATCAAGGGCAAGGCATTCGTGATGGGGATGCCTCGATTTTAGGGAATAAATTGAAGCAGCCACAAGTTCTCCTGCTGTAGCTTTGGCCTTTTCTCCCGCAATAACACGCAAAAGCAAACGTTGGAGGATTTCTTTGTAGATGTCCTGGTTGTTGCCACTCGCATGGAAGAACTTGGCTTTGCCGTTGCACTTCTACTATCTTGCTTTCTTCGTTCTTGATGACGTCGGACTCTTCCACTGGAGGATCTGGCGCTTGGTCTTGAAGATCCATGACTCATCACCGGTCATGGCTCTCACTTGCAATTCTGGTTTCCTCATCATCACTCACCCTGCTCATTGCTTGACGACCTGTCACAGGGGATATTTGTTTTGAAAAGCTGTGGAGGATTGAACGGGAAAGCTTTTTTAGTTTTGAAATGTAACGGTAAAGGTAAACATTGCATACAGCTTGTGGCTCTACCAGTTGGGGTTTTTTTGTTTTTAATGTAGGCCCAACTGTTCATCAAAAATGTATTCCTATAACGTATGTTTTCTAATATTGTAAGCTTCTGTAAAATTAGCACAGGTTGAACAACTTCACTTAATTACAAGAGGGAAAAAAAAACATAAATTCACTCATTTATAATGCTTGACATAAAAATTGTACAGAAATGCCTGTTTAAAGCAAACAGTTCTTAACAGTTAAATACAACTGAACTGTACTTAAAACATTTCCAGTGGTATGGGCTGGCCCACGGAAAGCATATAATTGACGTCTGTTGAAATGCATGAAACATTTGGTATTTATATTTGAACCCCCTCCCCCAACCCCCCCCCCCCAAAAAAAACCCCTTATCGACAGTTAATATATTTTCCATGAAAAAAAGGTGCTGGCTCCACAAAAAATGAACCCTCTGCAAAACGTACAAAAAAAAAACAAACAAACAAAAAAAAGGGATTCTATGAATAGGAATATGAACTGTATTTTTCAGTTTAAACAGTCTGCATGGATAGCCACAAGCTCCATTCTAATATTTGATTGCGGTTCATATTTGAAAGTTCAAAACCAAAACAGACTTTTCTAAATTCTAATTGTGGCGGAAGAAAAAGCGCTTTTTGCTCAACCCCCCCCCCCTCCCCCCCCTTTGGTGTCAACTGTGTGTGTGTACTGTATCACTTTTTGTACACTCAGTTAAATACAACTCTACTGTACCTAACACATGCACGGTACTGGGGAAGCAAGTTACTGTAACATTTGCGTGTTTAATTTTGTGATTCTTGCGCACCACTTTGAGAATCTCTCAGGGGTGTGACAGTTGGGGTCGTGTAATAACAACAACAAAGTACAATCGAGAGTGGGGATGACGTGTTGTCTGATGATAAACATTGACATTCAGAATGGAATGATGTGAGCAGCATCTGTGTTTTGCACCCCCCCCCCCCCCCCAAATCGGATGTTAACGTCCGAGCATAAATACCCAGGAGGTGCTTGGCCCATTAAAGATCGCCCTTTAATTACAAGGGGCCGCACGCAGACTTGCACATCAGATAACACTGACAGTTGCCACGGCGCACCGAGGGCAAGATAGCAGTCGGCATGGAATTTACTGCGAATACAAACAAGGCTTGAAGGGAAAAAAAGACATTCCTATAAAAAGTTTACTGCGTCTACACTTTGTCCCGTTTTAAGCATGTAAAGCGCGCCTGCGGAGCCGTAACGAGCGCTGACGCCGTCATTTCTCGCGCTTTTATTTGCCGGCGTTTCCGTTTTATTGGAGGTTTACATTTGGGACCTGTTGTGCATCGTAATTTCATTGCAGTCGCACCTGCGTAGCCATCCTTTTCTCACCAATTAATTTGTCACGGAAAAGACGCGCCATCATTAAGCGGGAATGCATGTGTTCATATTCACACCTGACTTATATCTAATCGTGATTCTCAAAGTGTGGTACGCAAAGAAATTGCGGGATTAAATCGACAAACTCGGATGTATGCCAGTAGATTTAAGAGTATTTTGGTAAGTTTTGAGGCATATTTTGAGGACTTGAAGAGCAGCTGGGTAACATTATTACAGTATTTTCAAACTTTGAGTATTTATGGAACTTTCAGGGAGTATTTCCGTAGAGTGAAGCATGGATGTCTCGATCAGATGCGATTGCTCTAAGACTGCAAGGGAAGCTCAGCTTCCCCTAAAATGTCAAAAAATAAGTGATCAAATAAATGTGTGTACATACAATTGTGTGTACATGTCATTGACTAAATATGCGCTACAACGTTTTTTTCGAATCAGCTTCTTATTACTGGTTACGACGGGAATCTCTTCTCATTCATTCCCACAGCTTCACTGTGCTTTAAAGCAGGGGTCCCCAACCTTTTTTGCCCCACGGACCGGTTTATGTCAGACAATATTTTCAGGGACCGGCATTTAATGTGAGGCGGAAATAATACGACAAAATAATATGGTATGAGCTGCATGAAAACGGTGATGTTTTCGAAATATAATAATAAACACAAGGAGCGTCTAATCTGGCCGCAACACTCATTTCGCGATGGTCATGTTTAATGCCTTCAAAATACGATACAATGCAAATTCAAAGTGCATGAAAATGACGACTCACCACAGCCCGGAACTTGATTTCTCCAACCAGACAGTCCCATCTCGTGGTAATAGGAGACAATGACACCTCAAGTGTGTGTTTTATGTCCAGTCTACTTCGTAATTTTGTTTTAGTCACCGCTGCTGCAGAAAACCCTGCCTCACACAGGTAGCATGTCTGAAATAGCAACAGTGCTATTGTGGCAATCTCAGAATATTCAGCCATAACTTTAATCCAGTTGGCTCGAACGTACTTTTAAGGTCGCCGTCATTTGCGATCTCCAGCAGTTTTTTTACTCATTGTGTTTTTAGCATAATCGGTCACATGACGCAGAAGCATGGCTTGACGTGTGTCAAGCGTGACACAGACGGATGTAACGGAGAATCCGGTAATTTTTCAAAATAAAACATATTTCGTATTCTGAAATAAATAAAACGGAATGAAGCCAAGTTCTTTCAGTGCGGCCCGGTACCAAATGCCCTGTGGACCGGTACCGGTCCGCGGACCGGCGGTTGGGGACCCCTGCTTTAAACTGTGTGGACGCTGAGCGTCTACAGCACGGACGCTGGGCGTCGAGAGTGTTCAGGGTAGGTTGTCCCAATGCATTGAAACGAGACGAGTCATTGGATAAATGCTGGTTTTGTCCCGCCCATCGGACGCTCAGCTTCTCTGCATGATGATTGGATGATCTGTCTGAGGCGGAATCTCTTTTTCATTGACAGCGAAATGAGCCTATCACTGATCTTTTGGTGGAGGCATCCGCGGGAGCATTTTTCAATTCTCATTCTGTTCTGAGTTGAACTGGAGACTTCTTCTAATCATTTTAGCGACACTCTTTGTTGAAAACGACTAGCGATAAATTAATCTTTTATTTTTGGTGGGGTTTTGTTGTAGTTGCTGTAGTTGTAGGACACTAGTTAAGTCTTTGGAAAAGACGCCTTGTTGGTATGACGGGGTCACAGATCATTTTCTTGAAAAGGAACGGAGAGTAGAATTCACGTATAAATAATCGGACACATTTTATGATGTAGGCCGAAATTGAGCTTCCCCTCCTTGACAGACCAGCATCCGCCACTGGTCTTGATCACATTTATTTATTTATGGTTTTACGTCCGAGTCCAAGTGACTTGATTTTGCTGAAACCCGAGTTTTGATATAATCAGGTCTTCGACTACATCCAAATAGTCTCAATGATTGTATTTTATTTGAAGAAAGGTATCCTGAGACGATACCTTTGTCTATGGCTGTAAACCAGCAGTGGTTCCAATTCAGTAAACAACTAAAATGTTATTCCTGATTTTAGAATGAAGAAAATGTAAAAATCTGATTTTTTTCCCCCGCCAATACCAATCAGCTGAAAATCATGCTGCGGTCACTTGCAAGTCTGCATGCCATTTTATGGAAGGGTTTTTTTTTTTTTTTTGAAACGTGTCATTTTCCTTATTTGAACAGCAGCATGGATACAGAGCATCTGTCATTTATTTATTTCGTGTGTGTGTGTGTTTTTCCAAATCTAAGAGAAGATTATGCACGCTTGTTTGGTTGTTGTTATTTTTCCTTTTCTCCCCTTCCAGTGGGTGGGCATTCATGTCTTTTATCCGGCACACTGAATATCGTCTTTCCATTGATCAGGGCCAAGAGGAGTATGAGCGCTTGGCCCCAAAGCGAAGTGACGCACGAGGCGATGCGTGAAAAAGATGTGGGTGGCCAGCCTCTTTTTCGATGCAATAACATGGGGAGCCATTACAAGCAACAATCCTCTTGATCCCCCTCCCTCGCTTCCTCTCAAGCCCCTGGTTGGGCCTTTTAGCTCAGCATTGCACATCCCAGTGGGCATCAGGAACAACCCCCCCGCCCCCCTTTCACCTCAGACAAGCTACAGTGGCTCCACTTACAAATGTCTCAAATTACAAGCGTTGCAAGTTGCGAGCATTTGCTTGGGTACATTTTATTTTTCTCAATTTGCTTACGAATGAGACTTTTTTTTTTTAAACTGAAATGAATTAAATACAAATAATCTGACAAATCAAACAGGAGAATGACGCTCGTAGCTATGTTCGGTGCCTGTATAAACCTTTTTAAAGCGGATTTTCTTTTTTACAATGCTCTATGACCCCCCCCCCCCCCCCCATGGCCTGAACGCATTCTTCTGGTTAATATTGTGTTTGTGAAATATGAATTAAGGAGCAAAATTTCCCCCCGTTTTTATACATCTGAGGAGGCAGCCATTCTGCTATGTTCCGTCGACTGAAAATGACATCACGGTGCGTCAAAGGTCATCTTGCGAAAGTGACATGACCAAACCCAGAATACGAGGTGAGCGGTGAGGTTGGTTATCTGAGCCATGAGGCACTCTGATGTCCTTTTCTGCTACCAGCAAGTGGCAAAATGGCCGCCCACTGAGATGGATAAAAACAGGTCGATTTTGCTGCTTAAATCAAATTCCACAAATGTATTAATCACAATACAATGTTTAGACTAGTTGGGGCACATAGAATATATTTTAATGAAAACTTTTGACTTGGCTTCCCTTTTTAAAATCTAGTAGGCTACTGTACTGTTAAAAAAAAAACTTTTCTGCACAGTGCATTTTAAGAACATTTCGGTTGTATGTAACTTAAGTACAATACATTTTTATTTAATTCAAAAGAACTGTTTTGTAATATTTAGGGACACATTTTTAAAAATGTGTTTGCAATTTTTTAATCAAGTTTTTTTTAAAAACTGCAAATACAATTGCTTTGTTTTGAATGAACACTTGGGCCTACTATGTGACTGTCCTTGATTCATTACGGTGGTACTCGGTATAAAAAGTTTGAGAACCAGTGTTGTGGGCGGTAATCAGAAGGAACACAACGTGACGATGAACTCCAAACGTAAGACTGAATTCGGGAAGGCGTTTGTTTTGTGAGGAATCACAGTTGTTAAAATGCCCGTTTTTATAAAAATGGACGCACCATACTGTTGATAAAGCGTTGATGATGGTAACCGTTGGACTTTGAGGCATCATTACTCTTTAATTGTGGAGATCTTCCACTCTAACCAATTGGCAATGTTTTAACTGCTGCAGTGTGCTTCGAGACACCAACGACCGTCCACCAGCGACTTTCTTCCCACACTCTGCCTCTTCATCCCCCCCCCCCCCCCCCCCCCCCCCCCCGACATGACGCGTGACAGCAGCTCCTCGTTGTCTCAGGTGAACACGCAAAGCGTATTTTAGTGCGCGCGGAAAGATTCGCCTAGGAAGCCGCGTACTACCCCGAGATCTTCTTCCCTTTTCTCCTCCTACTTTTCCTTCGTCCTATTGATCGTCCCGGTGCACGAAGCACACTGGTTGGGTGTTATTTATTTTTTTTGTGCAAAAACTAGCTGCGCGCGCGGCGACGCGTGATATCAAGGGAGAGAGAGAGAGAGATAGAGAGAGAACACTGTGCCACCAAAACCTTGGGCGGGATTCCATCATGGTTGCGCAAAGGAGAAGTTAGACTCGAACACTGACTGCGCCCTTGCTGCTTCAGTTTTCTCATTTGCGGGGTTTTTTATTCCTCGAAGCTGATTTTTGTGTTACCGTTTCCGGATCCCTCTTTTTCCCCTTGTTGTTCTTGTTTTTTTTCGATACACTCTTTTAAACGCGTGGGATTTATCGGGAGGCAGCGAAAGCAAACAGCGTGCGTGGCGGAGCAAACGTGATGCGCATTGGTCCTTGAATGCACCTCGGACGCTCAGGATCCTCGAAAGGACTCTGGGGGAGCTTTTTCGTGTCTCTAATCCTCCATGGGTTGGATTTGAATGCTTTTTCCCCCCCTCCCGTTTTTGGACAGACTTAACTGTGACACTGTCCGACGCGTCTTTTGGGATCTTTTCATCAGCTTCCATCCCTCCGCAACCACGCGTCGATTTGGAATACATTAACTCCCCCGTTTACCCGACGCGATTCGCCCCCACCCCCATTTCAAAAAAAGTGGAGGCAGCCCGGGAGGGAATCGGGTGCAACTCTTCATTAGTGTCACTTTTGGTAAGTGGGAGCAAACACACACGCGCGTGTGGATCGCGGAGGGAGCTCATCTGTTATGTGACGCATAGATTGTGCACGCGAAATTCTCAGGATGTGATGCATGCGAGCGTGTTCGACGACTTCCCAATGCAGCTCGATGGCTTGTTGCTATGAAGCCATCACAAGGCATCAAAGCTTCTATTGATGGTGTTGGTTACGCTCAGTTAGCCAAGGTCCGCTGGGCCCCGACCGGTCCGTCTGCATCACGACTCGGGGTGTTGAATATACTAAAACAACGCATTCGATGCACATGGTGTCCCGAGGAATGAAGGTTTTCCCCGGGCGTGTCTGAATCAGCACCGCGCACAGAAACCGACTGTTCCTTAAATGAGCGGAATCTTAGAAATCCTCTCTGGTGGTGCACTGGCTGATGGTGTAGTCGCACAATAAGGCTCAGGGGGCTGTGCTATTTTGTACACTAGATAGGTAGATTGTTCATTCGTAGGTATAATCACAAATCTATAAACTGTGTTATGGAAATTCTTCTTATAAGAAGTTTGATCCCGTCCAATTTCGGCATCTTAGGGAAAAAAGTGTTAAGCAGCCGGTCTGGGTAAATATCTCTCCATCACCCCAGCATCAACAGACGCCTGCGTGGTGGAAGCAGCGGCGGTGTGGTTGCAAATCAGTAAGAGCCAGGCGGGGGTTAGATGTCAATAAGCTCACGCTCAAAGGCGAGCGAGCGCCGCCGCCGTGTCGTTTTCACCGGCTTTCGTGTGGCAGCGATTCAGCCGTAATGAGACCATCCCAGGCGGTAGGAGGATGTGGCTCGAGGCACCGGCTGGCTGCGTTCGCACCATCAGGTGTGCTGCAGCTCAGGAAAAAAAAAAAAGGGAGAACACACACACAGCGGCGCCAGATGGAGAAAACATTGTTCTAAAGGACGGCATGTTTATATGGCGGATCGAAGCCTGACAGTTGTCGCCTAGAATTACGCAGGAAGGTGAAAAATGAAAGTTGTCACAGGGTCTTGGCACGGCTCGATGCTGTGACACATGCCTCTTTTGCCCGCTAGCTGTAAAACATACATTGGACGTCAACAATCGGCAAAGGTCGAGACTTAAAGACGAACGGAACGTCGTACTTGCGTAAACGTTTTAACAGATTTTGACAGCTTGCAAATGAGTTGAACTTTACATGACATTCAGGTTAGTGATGGTGAAATAGCGTTTAGCATGTATGCCTCACAGGTCTGAGGTTTGGGTTCGAGCCTCCTCTCACATATTGGATTCGCTGACTAGTCAAAACCCTCCGATTACAAAACAAAACTTGAGCTGCGAGCAACTATGAAGGACCTTTGGCACGTTGAGGTACTGGCACATGAATTCTTTGAAAATGAAGTACATCTGAAAATATGACCTCTATAAAGGGCCAAAAATGTGGCAAAATTTGAAAAACAAATTTAAATGGTGGACTTCCAGTTCGGTTTAGCGTAAGGCTCTACGAGACTTTTTGTCGGTCTTGGGCTGCCTGTTACATTCGCCAACCAAATTTTGAAAACCGACCGCATTTTCATGACCAAACGGTGCATTTAAAACTCTTACGTTTCCACCAAAATGGACGGGGGGGCTAATAATGCGGGCTGTCATGCTGTTGTGTGGCTTCGATGAGGGGTCCGCTTGACTGACTCATGTTGTGCCGACACACTGCTTATATTGAGGAAAGGCGGACGTAACCGAGGACAGCATGCGGACATTAACGTGGGAAGGCTGGGCGTGAAAGAGGACGCTATAGGCACGCCCCTAGTAGGTACAGTATATCTAGCACGTGCATTGTGCAAAACAACATCCCGAAAATTACACTGATGAAGAGAGACGCTTACGAAGCCCCGTTGACACCGCAAACAATCAGTTACGCGGAGGGCCATGGGAATCGAGCAGCCGTGAGAGAATTCAAGATCAACTAATCCAGGGGTGTCAAACTCATTTCACATTGTGGGCCACATACGGACTCGGTAGATGTCAAGTGGGCTGAACCATGAACATGATACCATACTGTGCTACGAATCACCAAAATCTCATCTCTTTCCTTTGTTTTGGTCTCAAGAAGCATTGATTGGCGCTTTCATATCATTTGCTGTGTTGGGTCTATCTCGGTGACAGACTGAGACTGCTGTTTTCTTCCCCGATCAAAACAATGTTGTCTTCTACTGTGATCAAAACAGTGTGCCCCCTATCGGATAATCCAGTAATTGCATATTATTTAAAATATTCATTCTGTGTCTTTAATGCATTTTTTTCACTTTTAAATTATCCCGCGGGTCGGATCGAACCTCCTTGGGGGCCGGTTCCGGCCCGCGGGTCGCATGTTTGACACCACTGAACTAATCCATGGTGCTTGGTGCTTTTGTTTTATGAAACGGCACCATCTATCCATCCGGGCAAGGACGACCGTGCCGCAGCAACATCCAGCGGATTACAAGGAAAAGATGGCCGTCCTTCGCTCCGTAATGTTCTGCATTACATTAAATACAGACGTTGTCTTGGAGATTTTAATCCTTTATTCTGCCGTTGTGCCGGCCTCACTTAACTTTCATTACCGATTATTCTCTTGACCAATCTCCACATTCCGACCTACCCGCTCGGGCTACGGAAAGTAATGAGGGACAAGCATACTTTGCATTTTGAAATACAACAAAAAGATTGTCGACTGACACATCCAGCTCGAGCACATCACCAACGTGGACGAGATGCCGCTCACTTTTGACATCTTGGTGAACAAACAGCGTAGAGATGAAGCGGCGGGGGCGAGCTACGCCATAATTTGTGAATGGATTGTGGAAGCTTTGGCTAACGTGTCTGCTTGCACTGTTGTTCGAGCTTTCGCAAAAAGCCGGCATCATTTCTGAGGAGCCGAACGGCAACAAGACTGGCTCTGACAATGAGGCGAAGGAACCTGGCGTGTTTGACTGTGAACCTACCCAGTTGTTCATTTCGGATACAGAATATCAGGGCTTTGATGGATTTGACGATGAGCATAGATCAAAAAATTACGCGAGTACATTCTTAAATACTTCAATAAAATACACCCGAATTCAGTTATGCTCCCGTCGCCTTTTTAAAAACATACGCTTGCGTGCATGCATGCTACCGTATTTTTTAAGCGTACGTATCGCCATGCTTGCGTCCAATAATACAATCCGTCTTGTGTATGTGTTA
Source organism: Hippocampus guttulatus (assembly GCF_054856545.1). Taxonomy (NCBI): domain Eukaryota; kingdom Metazoa; phylum Chordata; class Actinopteri; order Syngnathiformes; family Syngnathidae; genus Hippocampus; species Hippocampus guttulatus. The sequence continues at coordinate 13,645,014 of NC_141272.1, read as the reverse complement.
AATACAGAATTAGCATCTGTAACTGACACTACACCTTTTGAGACAATGTGCCGTATGGTTGTGAAAATAGGGTAGAATAAATTTTAAAAAAGCCCAATAACCCACAACAATATTGAATTTAGCCCGAGGCTGATGTGTGCAAAGATTCATCGGTTATCACGCACTCAAATTTTTTTTTTCCACCCGGCCCGATGTGTGTGCAATATTTGGTGAGCGTTTGTTCATGTTGAGTGACTCTGACTGATTCATTTCAGAAAAAAAAAAAATCAGCAAAAACAATTGGAATCTACAGTAAATAAAAAAAATCTCAGTGTTCGCTTGTTGGGCCCTAATTCAATCGTGAACAACCACAAGTAATTGTCATCCACCAAAAATGTTTCTCTGTGCCTATTTTAACAGTTCAAGCCATAAATGATGATTCTGGAAAAAATAAATAAATAAAATCACCGGAAGTGCATGCATATAACCGGATGCCTCTTGCATTTTTATTCTGCTGGATCACACTTTTGCCGCATTACATCTTTGCACACATTCAAACTGTGAATACGTTTCTCCCTTACCTCTTTATTGTATTGATTTGATCTTATTGTATTTTTATTTTCACAAGTCTTGAAACTTACTGGGCTAAACTTCAACCATGAGTAACAATTTTGCGGGAATTCATGCCGTTATGACAAGAAAAATACCTTGAATCCTTGAAAACTCAACTTTATATAACTCGAAAGCGACACCATGACCGCAAAATAAATACCCAGCAAAGGAAAATAAGAATCTTCTAAATATCAATAGCAATTGAAAACAAATGAATAAATAAATAAAACTAACTCTTGGCTGTTCCTGCTGCTTACCACTTGGGGGCAAATGGAAGTTGGTTATCGCTGAGCCTTGTTAGCATTAGCAAACGGCAGAGACATCCTTGTCAAGTGTGGCTGACGACACCCACTCGGTGTGTTGCGTGATGTTACAGCAGAGGCTCCCAGCACTTCCTGTCATTCGTCGGCCTAATGCAGTCGGGCAGGACTCTGGTTATCATTTCCATGCGTTATAGCTAAGCCCCCTTTTTTTAAAAATTTTATTTTATTTTTCAAAAACATCTCAGCATTGTTCTGAGTGAATGTCCGCAGAGAAGTTGCCACTTTGGAGAGTCTTTCCATTGGCCGCGAGTGCGGAATTAATGGCGTCTCTCGCTCGCCGTTCTGTTGCATTGTGTTTCAGCAGCTGCCCGTGGCGCGGGTGTCATGTGTTGGCCTTATGAAATCGGCAGACTTGATGAGGGTTATCAGACACTGCAGGAATGAGAGTGCTGCAGGAATGAGAGTGCAGCAGCTGGCACCTGCTATTGATCTGCCAGTTGAGAAAGACTTCGCAAGACAATGTAGCGACGTGCCTTTGTGCTCATTGTGCAGCCGTGGACTTTTGATGCCGCTTCACCCGCGCACGTTCGTTTCCTCACTAAAAACATTGTTTTGGGGGATATTTTAATAACTCCCGGCAGATTTTAATGAACACAGTGGGGCTGTATGGTCATGAAGGATTTTGCATTCAGTCGAGTGCGCTATCGACATTCCCCTTGTTCTTCCCGACTTTTGTACAAATATCCTGTCTATATACCGTACGTTGCAAGATTTGTTGTGAACATTGCAATACTGCTAGCATAATCATCGCTGATCTCTGCAATTTCACGCAACCAAAGAAAACGCCCTCACCCGCTCCACTCAAAAGTCATATTTCATCCATCCATCTATTTTCCGCAGACTGGTTCTCATGAGGGCCAACTAGAACCTGTCACGGCTGACGCTGGGTTGAGAGGTGGGTTTGACTGAACTGCCGACGGCAGAGTGAGATCTCAAACTGAGTTTTTTAAAAAATATATACCTTATTTTCCATACTAAAAGGCGCACCTAAAAGCCTTCCACTTTTTTAAAAGCGCACAGTGCGCCTTAAAATCCGATGCGCCTTGTGTATGGTCATTACGGTAATATTTCGACCCCAAAATGGCTCCTTGCTGGAGATATGCTTCCAATGCAGAGTTCAAACTGAAGTCGATCGGTTACGCAGTTTAACATGGAAATAGAGCAGCGGCAAGAGAGTTCGCCCTTAACGAGTCAATGTCATAACTTGCTGGTGGTTAAGTGAACTGTGTCGCTGCTTTATCAAATAAGGTTTCCTGACATCTGATCGTTCTGTTGGTGTTTCCTTGAGCGTAGCTCCATCTAGTGGATGCATTGTAGATTGCGTCTTATAATGCTGTGCGTCAAATGTATGAAAAAAAATACAAAATAGGCCATTCATTGAAGGTGCGCCTCATGATCCAGTGCGCCTTTTAGTGTGGAAAACGGCACAAAAACCAGGAAAGAAAATTCTGATTCTTAACAATTTTGCCTCACCTGATTTGTTATGGCACACCCCTTTTGGGGTACCAGAGAGAGGTTAGCATACGTCGATACTTTATTAATCCCAAAGCACAAGTGTGTAACACTAACAGCCAACAGCAAATTTCTTTATTTCAATAATGATACATTTTTGAAATTAAGGCTTGTGGAGACACGTTTACCTAGTCTGGACCAGATATACAATAATTTTGGACGTTGCACCATCGCTCATTTTTTATTTTGTTTTGACTGTCTTTTTTAAAATTAAATTCAGTTGATTTGAAATAGTTTCTACAGCAAGTTGTTTCTATTTTTTGGAGAAATGCTTCATTTTCATTTGGTTTGCATTAGTTTTAATATTAGTTTCAGATTAAAAAATACTGAGTATTTGTCGATTGTTCCTTCTGGATGGACTTACTGCAATACTGAAATTAATCAAAGCCTAAGATGTAGTTTCAGTTTTTTTTTTTTGAATCCGTTTCGTCTATTTTATTTAGTGAACAATTTTTTTTTTTTTCAAATTTTAGTTAGGGTTAGTTTTCGTTAACTATGATCACCTTGGTCAGGACAAGAGATGAGCATAATAATGTTCATCAATAATAGTTATGGGTTATTTTGATTGTTCACTTTTGGCTATCTTGAGTCAAAATACACAAAGGAGGGCAAATTATAGCACACTTAACATCCTGTGACCACGTCGTAGTTAGTCTTTCTCTGTTTTGGATCTGTTTGGTCCGCTTGAAAGTGGAAAACCTTGTCAGGAGCCGTTGACTCCGTCGCAACTACTTTGCGAAACACAGTAACTGAATTGTGGGAAGGTTTTGTACCTGTGTGCAGGCACCAGCACAAAAACAATTTGAAGGAGGTCATTGGCTTTGTTCTGATACAGAAATTAACTTGAAATCATCTCCCCGCTATTTAAAGCTTGTTTTGAATTCAAGTGCAGATAAACAATGGTGGATTAGTGAATGTTACACTACGACGGCCTTGGAGGATGCTGGCAGGGGGGCGTGGGGGGGGGGGCGAAATAAGTCGACACAACCAAATAGCTGGTCCCCCACCCTGTAGGCAGAGCTCCAATTGCATGAAAAAAAATGTTGCAGGAAAGTTCTAATTACAATCAGTCCCAAGACCAAAAGAATTAACCCTCCAAAGACATTTCTGTGACAAATCGACAAAAGCATCCCCATAATAAAGCCTTTTAAAGTGACTAAAAAGGTGGCATAAGGTGAATTGAATTTAGGACTCAAGGCGAGTGGTATAAAATTCAAGCGCGGAAAAAAAAAAGGATCTGACTGAGAGGTTACCACTGTTAAACGACACTGGCAACATTTGCCAAGGTCGTTTGCTTGAAAGGCTTTTGAAGACTCATTGCCTGTACATACGTGAGCTGTTGGAATGTGAAAAAGCATAAAATGGTCATTGCAAATATTTCAGCTCTAATCCTGTCACATAAGTGATATTATTACGTTGGGTTGACCTTTTGACAGCATTTTAATTCATGGATTGACTTTTTTTTTTCTCAGTTGCACTTTTAACTGGAGAAATCTCGAGCTAAATGGTCATGTTGTCCTTCTATTGACAGCAAGCAAGTTGAGACTTGAATCAACAGTCCCTCAAGTAATGCACTCAATTTTGTCTCCGTTGTTTGGGACACGATTAATCAGAAATCAGTTCCACAAAATTCAAGGTTGTCAGCTCACTGATACCCTGCGACATTCAGGAAATGATGATGAGGATGTTCTCAGTTTTGTCTTGTGTCCTCCACACCCCAAAAAACATGTTTCGTTGATCAAGTAGAGACTAAATTGGCCTGAAGGGAACTACTGCAGAGAGTGGTTTTTCTGATTTACTATTAAACCATTTTTTTTATCACCATTCCCACAGATCCTTTAAAAAAACCCTAAAAGGAACTGAAGCCATGAATGTAAAAACGAGGCCTTAGTTGGCATTAAAATGTCAAATCAAACTTTCATAAGTCTTAAAAATGGTCACACAAGATGATTGTAAATCTCAAAATAACTTTCTTCCACAAATAATTTACCAAATGAGTGTCGGGGGGACATAACATAATCACGAAAGTGGAACCAACAAAATGAGCGCGTTTAACAACAGATGCATGTTGTTTATGCATCTGTCGCAACTTTGGACAACGTGACGACATTGTGAAGTCAGTCTGAAATGTAAGTTATACGTCCTATCAAATGGAATTAAAACGTTTCATAAAATGTTGCTTTTGATCGCAACTGTTCTGGTTGTCTTAAATCTCCGAAAGAATGACACTATTTGTGGTTTGGACTTGGAGCTAAAGTCATTGCCTTTTCAGGCAACTCAGGCTGGTCCTCCCCAAACCTTGTTGCATCAACTGATCACCCGAAGAAAATCCACAGTAGCGCAGGCAGATCATCCAAACTCCACACAGGAAGCTCATAGCCCAGACTCAAACCTGTAATCTTCGAACTATTTACCACGTGTTACAGTGAAACTCCTCTCCAACGAAATCATGTTTTCAGTAAGAAATTTTTCACAACGAGGGGGTTTTTCACTGTAGCAAATTTGATCTCAGATGTAAACACACACACACACACACACACACGTATGTGTACACGCACACGCAAACGTATGTGTACTCTTTATTTTTATTCCATAAGTATGAGCATACACTTGTTTGACACTTCATATAGTCAGTGTAGAAAGGAAAACAAGGGAAAGAAATTGCGAAATTTATGATCAGCATTCACTTTCACTTACATCAATTTCTTGGATAATGTCTTTTATTTTGCTTCCTCCGTCTTTCATTTTGATCACTTTTACTCTCTCTTCCTGCGTCAGAGCTCTTCTTGTCTTAGCTGCTTGACATCCAAAGGTCCGTTTGGTAGCCATTTTAGCAATGCAACGTTCTTGCTGCGTCTGAAACTAACAATAACAAATACTTCCTGGACTACTGCGCATGTGTAAACCAGTGTGGTGGTTGCTGTTGCCGTTTCCGAACGGAGCAGTAGAGGTCGCCGTTGGATTAGACTTCGTTGTAGTGAATCTCGTTGCGAGGCAAGAGCAGAGAAAAAGATTTTGTATAACGCAACAGGGTTTTTTTTCGTTGTATGAGGGGTAGGAAAGTGGGAATGATGTTAATGCATGAAGATTTTTTCACACTGGGGGGTATTTTCGCCCATCTAGGTTTCGTTTTAGAGGAGTTTCACTGTACCTACTTGACCGCTTTTCTTTCGCAAACAACCCCAAAATGTGTCCATCCGAACCAGCCTTGTGAGGATGCTGGTTCGTTAATTTTCCACCGGCCTTCACATTTAAAGTTGTCAGGAAAAAGGGCTATCCGCCAACCCGTTTGTGCTCTGAACAAGTCAGGCGCCGTTCTAAATAAAGCGCAGTATTTATCTTGCGTAACTGGAGGTGTCGTTAAAATCAATTGATCAAGCACGAGGGGGATGCAAATGCACGTGGTTAGTCGATTAAACGAAGCTTAATGGGAGAGAAGCGTAACGTCTCTCCACGAGTACTACAGATATGTTTGCTGGATTCAGGGCTGGGCTGTTTGAATTAAAGAGTCATTTAGTGCCACACAGAGCGCGACCATGTGCCGATTCAGCCAATGACCGATGAACAAGGTGAGCGGCCGCAGTGGCGGCGCTGTTCCGAAAGTGAGACACTTCGCTGCGCGTGATAGGTGTCGCATGTCAAACGGAGCCACGAAGGTGTGATTGGAATTGGAGAAGAAAGAGGGTGTTTATGTGTGTGTGTGCGGGGCGGCGGGGGGGGGGGGGGTTGATTCTGAAAAACGTGCAGGAAGATGCAGGCTGTCGGAGGGATGCAGATTGGCATTAAATTGAGTAAGGAGGCGATTGGGCCGAATGCTTTGAGGGATGACACTGAGCACCAAGCTGTGCTCAGCGAGCGGCCATCCTAATCCAAAGATACAACATCATTAAAGCTGCCCACTGCCGCTCGAGGCCTGACACAAATATTCAATTTAGAGGATACATGCTGCAAAGCATATGGACAAGTCCAATAGGCTATCATTTACGTCAGGGCTTTCCAAATAGCGGGATGTGGACTGAGACTGAGAATTTTCATTTTTCCATACAGTGTCATTATTTACTGTATATTTCTGGCAACCTTCACTTTGACTGCACTACATTTTCTCGATGAAATGTCGAATTTTCCTCTGCTACGGTTGCTGTCATGAATGAATCGCGGAGTACCAAGAAGAGTACTTGTCTGTACCAAGACATTACAGATTGATGTGTCTTGTGTTGTTGTCTTTAGTGAAGTTTACAGGCCCTTCACCATTGATCTGAAGGCGACATTGATTTAAATCATCCTTTCGGCAGCCGTATCTGATCTTTGTGATCACTATCTCCTGACCCGAGAAGCATTTCCTTTTGGCTCTCTTGAGAAAACCAATGAAGCTCTCCATAAGAATTTGAAATGCAAGCAGCACCATTAAATAATGCATAAGGACAATAAATATGACTGTATAGATAGCGCTTGCTTGTGCAAGTCCGACTAGTTCTATTGTACTCATCTCAGAGCCAGTGGACAAATGTGGAGCGATTAATGCACTCGTCATCCGAGTGGAGGAGCATTAGGATGGAGATAATGCCTTTGTGAATTCACTCGACTTCATATGCCCACCGTGATGAGCTTTCAATGGGCCCCCCCTCACGCATTGATTTATTTTCCAAAATGAGCGTATGTGCTCCTCATCAGACCCTCTCGTTCTCTGTCTCACTGGACATATTGAACTCTGCGGCCTATTAAGAGGCTGTCAGACAGCAGAAGCACTTAACTATTCCGGCGAAGTGAAGAGCGGCGAGCGTCAACTTTCTCTGTTTGCTTCAAAGTCCTCCGCGTTAATGCAGACGCATGCATAATGTAGCACCACCTCGCAAACTTGAGGGAGAGACCGTAAAGTCTCACTACGGACTTTATTTTTAGCTTCTACAAAGTTCATCGTTGGAAAGTATCTTTGGTTTAGCATGGGGGTCGTATGTGGCTCTTTAGCGCCGCCCTAGTGGCTCCCTGGGGCCCTTTCAAAAATGTTTGAAAACGGAAAAAAAGATGGGGAGGGAAATATATTTTCGTTTCAACATGTTTTCTGGAGGAGGATAAACATGACACGGGCATTCTTAACGTTTTCCAATGCTGTAAAAGTGCGTAGAATCGATATTAATTGTCAACATTTCTGTCAATTAAGATTTGGGTCATAGCCTGCGACACGTTTCTATTAACAGCACGGGATGCCAGGCAGGTGGCTGTTGTAAAAAACAAACAAACAAAAAAAGGCGTTTCATGTACAATTCACCGAGGGCACTGGCAAAAAATGGGAATCTGAAGGTCTGAGAGAAGCATTGAAGACACATGAGCCGCGAGAGTTAACACATCGCAAAAGTGCGCCCATGCCTCTGCGGCAGGTCTCGACGAAGGAAGTAGGCAGTGATTTTCACAAAATCTTGTGTGTACTTTATTTTTCATTCACCTGAGAGGCCGTTGCGGCTGTTGCTCACCATGGCATGCGTGTGTAAGTGGGTGCGTGGTGCGTACGCGCGCGTGTGCGGTAACGGGTCGATCGCAGGAGGTTGTTTGATCGAAAAGTAGATCTTTGGTCAAAAAAGGGTGGGCAAGCCTGCTCTTCAGATGTAACGCAGGGAAAAAAAAAGGCTCATTGTGTATTTGTAGCCAACTTTGTAATTTTAATAGTAGGCTAATATGGCAAATATAAATACATACAGCAAGTGTTGCCTTCATTATCAGGCTTCCATAAGGCTTTTATTTTTTTTGCGGCTCCAGACATATTTGTTTTTCGTTGTTTTGGTCCAACATAGCTCTTTCAACATTTTGGGTTGCCGACCCCTGGTTTAGCATGTTAGCAGTTGGCAGCAGCATCGACGTCCCACGAGGAGCGTGGATCATGTGCTTGAGTGATTCCTTTTAAAGTGCACTCTGCTGTTTGCTGTTATATTGTAGCCTAGTAACTTGTCCAAATAATTCTTAGTTCAATATCAACAAATGCCAGTTCCTCTCGATTTTGTGTTTGTGCTGCTTTCTCCGCTTGTTGCTCGTTAAACCATAGCTACTTCCTATTTACATTTACGTATTATTGTTGCTCAAAATGTGAAAAATTACAACGTTAAATCGGTTGTCGTTATTGTTGAAATGTGACTGTGAAGTTGTAAAGTAAAAGTAAAACAGTTAAAAAAATCATTGATAGAGCACTTCTCACAGAGAGGGCTCACAAACTGCTTCAGTTAGTCAAAATACGACAATATACAGTAATCAAATATCAGCACAAGGGGTGACTGTTGTCATGGTGAACACTTGAAAGGCTGCAAATCAAAGGGCCATCCATGTTTTTGTCGACGGGTGCCAGTTCGCTCGACGTAAAAATCTTCATTTTCGTTCCGGGAGCAAGTCTTGTTTACCTCACCGATAAAACCAAAGCATTTATCCATGATAAATCTGATACTTTAAATTTTGATGAAGATTAATTTATTGCTCGTATCTGTTAAAAAAAAATACATGGGAAGCGGGCATTGACAAAATAATTAAATCCCAATATTGAGGAAGAAAAACCGCAATGAGATTATTTAAAAAAAAATTCAGTCCTACCTCAGTCAACCTTATTGACATGCATGTTTGTGGAACATGGGAGAAAATTCAAGCAAGCACGGGGAGAACATGCAAAATTCCCACAGGAAGACCAAAGCTGATATCAGAACCCAGAATCTCATAGCAGTCCAGCGAATGCGCTGACCACGAAGATCACGATGCACCTGCCCTCCCTCAAACATTCAATCAATAGAATAAGTTGTAAAACATAAAAATCGAGATCCACATCACAGGGTTTTGGTTCAATAGAAATATTTTTTTATTTCCACCCCAGGAAGCCGTGATGGAAGATCACCTTGACCGAGCAACAATTCACGATCCTCACGTTCAGTTCGTTTTTTCCGACCTTGCAAAAAAGCCTCTGGCTGTTTGCCAATTAAGTGATGCAACGCTTTTGATATTCACCTGCTATTGCTGTGAGCCGATTGCATTGCTCTAAGCCATATTGATCGATATGCGTCCACTATTTCATAAGCCTGTAACGAGTCTCTTTAACCAAGCAAAAAAAATAAAAATAAGAACAGGAAAGCCGACAAAAGTCATGAATGCATGAGTGTGTGAAAAGCAGGACCAGTGGGAATGAGGATGTTGGGATTACATGTGTGCCGGCCTCTTCCATATCGACAGATCGACCCAAACAGACACATTCAGTTTTGGGACGCCAAATGGTGTGCAGTTGTGAGAAATGCCCACCCGGAGTCACATAAGTGACACTATTTCCGAAAAGATGCAGCAGTCGCCTTGGTTGAAATCAAACCTGTGGCTTACACAGACGGAGGTGGTCCAAATTGAAAAGATGAAGCTCAGTGTGGTTTCTGACACTCACACTGTTAATTGCAAACACATCTGAGTCACTGATCAGCAGAGACGTTGGACTCGACCCAGTTTGTGGAAAGCTGAATATGATTCTTTTCTGAATCTCCACTTTTTGTTGCAACCTCGGATTTACGTGCTACCGTTCGACTCTCTTCGGGGGCCTAAATATGGTAGCTTCACCCGGTCATCTGGTATAGGGGAGAGCAGTGCCATCAAACATGTGAACAGTCAGTCAAAAACCCAATGATCCAAACAAATAACAATCATTTGTAACACTCATGTATTTTCACAAATGATGTTCAATCAAAGTAGCAGAAAAAAAATAGGCTTTGGTTTTGTCCATGACTGGTTTGCCAGCTGGACCAAGGAACATGCCTTTGAGACAAAGAATCCGGGTAATCCCATTTCATATTATTCATAGATTTACTTCTGCTGAGGTCAGAAGTTGGTAAAATTTGGTTTTGTTGTCCTTGTTTAAGGTCAATACCTGCTGACTGTTGTTCATGATGTCCGTTAAGGGCAAGTATGTAACATCCGCTGCTGACCTTGGGTGAGAGGCGGGGTGAACCCTGGCAGCAAGCCAGATATAGACAACCATTGACACTTAGGCCTGTTGTCTGAACAATTTGTCTACAATTAAGCCTACAATAAAACAAAAACAACAACAACAAAAAACATTCTGGAATTGGGCAGCTGAGTGGTCCAGTTGTTAACGCGTTGACCTCACAGTGCAGAGGTACCGGGTTCAATTCCAGCTCTGGCCTCCCTGTGTGGAGTTTGCATGTTCTCCCCGTGCCTGCGTGGGTTTTCTCCGGGTACTCCCGCTTTCCTCCCACATTCCAAAAACATGCATGGCAGGCTGATTGAACACTCTCAATTGTCCCGAGGTGCGAATGGGAGCGCAGATGGTTGTTCGTCTGTGTGTGCCCTGCGATTGGCTGGCAACCAGTTCAGGGTGTACACAACTATTGCCTGAAGACGGCTGGGATAGGCTCCAGCACCCCCCGCGAAACCTTGTCAGGAGAAGCGGATCGGAAAATGGATGGATGGAATTGGAGGAAGCCAAAGTACCTGAACAACTTTTGCAAGCATGGCGAGAACATGCAAAGCACACACAGGGAGGCTTGAACTGAGAACTCAGAACCTCTTGGCTTTGCAGAAAACCACTAGCACACCATGCTCTCTTGTTTTTACCAGTTCTTTGAAATGATGAGAGAGAGCGAGAGCGAGAGAGACATGCCAACCGACTGAATGAAGTTTGCGTGTGTACGCTTTTACTGCAGCGGCACTTTTCTTGAGGTCGACAGAATAAAAGGTTGTTCAGCACAATGCTCTACATTTCCCCATGCAGGACACTTGGGCAGGTTGGCTTCTTGCTGACGGTGTGTGAACCGCTGCTCACGAAATCCGTCTGTCAGATCAACATCGATTGGACATTTCTATGCTTGATTTTTGTTTGAGTTTTAAACACTGTGGCTGATTGTTGCTACTTGTTCCCTGCCTGTGAAATTTGTCCGCTGACTCAGTTGACAGCAAGGCATGACATTTTCCAGTATCGCATGGAATCAACAGCTCATTTTTGTCATTAGCATAACACTGTGGCCGTTGTATCGCAGCAGTGTGTCATCTCCTGTCAACCCTGTGTGTCATTTTCAAAACCCATTCAAGCATGTTTAAGCTAAGATATGAGACCCCATTAAAAAGGCAGCCGGACCACTTGGCTGTGGCCCAGTTACATCTAGAATAATATTGTCATTGATACAACGACTTGGATCATAGTACTGAATGATCATCTCACACCGTCAGAACTCAAACTCAGTTCGTTTGAGGAGAAAAACCCAAATCTCCAGACTATGAGGCAAAGGTGTTCAGCACCTGCCCCACCGTGCTGCCCCGCAACAGAAATTCTTCTTAACTCATTCACTCCCAAAGACGTTTTTAAACGTCTTTTCAGAGCGGTCTAGAATTGGCTGGTACTGAATGAGTTTTTAATAAATAATGAGAATGCCATCAATCTGTTCCAGGGGTTAGAGTTTCATCATACAACTTTGAAATAATTGGTCCATCCAGCAAATTGTGAGTTGTCTAATTGTAGAGCTAAAAAAAAAAACGGCACTTTGACATCAAGTGAAAGTTACTCTGCAGTACTTTGAATTACTTTGTCATACCACTACAGTGCGCATTTTACTTGACAGCTCCCCCTCCCACCACCACGACCACCAATCGCATGCTTTTATGGATTTGTCTCGTTTTCTTGTCTGCATTGCAGTGCGCCATTCTGAGTCACTTTTTTGTCGTATCACCATTTGGATTTCCAGTTAGAAATAACATTACTGCATCAAGGACATTTTTGTGTTTGGGTGGCAGGTCTGCGCGACTGCTTTCAGAATCGACGACAAACTACCCTCTTTGTTTGACCGTATGTTGATCACAAATTCGAGTATGCTTTTACTGGAGATGAGACTGTTCAAGGACGAATCTGAGACCACTGTGACAACCGCTCACCTCTATGTTCATCCATACGATGCATCTTTGTTGTCGCCGCAGTAACGTAACACTATTTAATTTTCAGTCGTGACACTGCGGTGGTGGCACTGCTGCAAACAGAAGCTGAATGCAATGTGTTAAAGGCAATTTAGTGGGCTATTGATAATATCTGATGTGTTATAGTGAGGAATACGATGAGGAAAGAGCACACTGGCTTGTACAGCGATATGTGTACTTATACTTTTCAGGGTCACTTTCCCCAATGACCTTTAACTCTTTCATTCCACAAGACATACTCGTACGTCTTTTTAAAATTAGGCCCCGCCTACCAAGGACGTACTTGTACGTCTAAGTCTTTTTTTTTTTGCGTCATAGAGAGGAGGATGGTCTGATGCAATCTGTGAATGAGAATAAGCCGTTTGCATTGTAAATCATGTAAAAAAAGCGACCAGTAGGTGGCAGTGGTGCCTCACGTGCTTGAAATGCATGCTTTTACTAAAAGCTCTTTTTCTCCGTTTTTTGCCCCGGAATCGCCATTTTCATGAAACTTAGCCATTTTGTAATGCCGATTGCGGAAGAATGGAAAAAGATAGAAACAAGATTTTTTTCGACTGAAAGAAGAAAGTCCAAACTTCAGTTTGGTAGGCTCCATGTTTATATAGCATTAGAACCAAATAGTCTGTGGGCCTTGCAAGATCAGTCAAAATCCAGTAAAACGCTGGGATTGAGGGGGTTGCTCCAGTGAAAATGGCTGGGATTGAATGAGTTAAGTGTATCCTTTCCAGACTAGTTATAATACTGGCTACATTCCTCCATCTCCTGAGTACTGATATAATGCTTGGGTCTATTGCAGACACACGGCCTCACACCTCCCATCCCACATATGACACAGTTGTTGCAGAACTGTGAAGAGAAGTACTCTCACCTCAGATTTGAACCAGAGTGCACTGGCATGAAATTCAACAGAAGGGCATAGCACATTCTGTCGCACGGAAATCTGGCCCATGTCAGACACGTTTGCCCAATTTCTTGTGAGCATCCTTCCAACTCGAACGTAGGCACAACACAGATGGTCTCTATGCTCTCGTCCTACTTCTGATACTCTTAGTTACGGAACTCGGAGAAGCAGTCGCATCAACTTGGGAAGTAGTTTTCCCAACCCGGATTTGAACCGGTCTTCCAAGTTGGTATAACGGCAGTAGAGACAGCATATTTGGTCATACTAGTTTTTTTTTGTTTTTTCCAACTGCAACATGTGTACATCACAGATGGCACCTCCGCTATCTTCCCACTTCTGGCACATTTTTTTACGGAACTTAGTGAAACCGCACCCTCAAACCGGACTTGAAGCTGGGTTTACTGGGTTAATATGGTCATAAGAAAAATCAATCCTGTGCACTAACATCAACACTGCCCAGCACTTGGATGACTTGAATCAAGAACACTACTCAGGATTTTTAACTCGGGTCTAAAAAAAAAAAAGTATTCTGACACTAAATCATACCACATACAGTCACACAACCGTCCAGTTTCGATCCCTTCTTTCCCGCACATGTGTAATCACTGTCACTCTATCAGGCATGGATAACCTGCACCAAGGGTTCCTCCAACAAATATGACAAAACTGTCCTCCCACTTCTGAAATCATCTCACTTCTGACTTTTAATAGAACTCTGCAGACTCAGGACTCTTCAACCTGCCCCAAACGGTCCTTCCAACTAGAAACTTGGCACACCTCGGATGACCTTCCCACTGGTCGGAGGATTATGCACTCAGTATTTGGACCTGGGTGCATTGGGTGGAAAAAAATCTAGACGGACCCGGACATCAAACCATAGCACATTCTGTTACGGAAAAGCTTCCTGTCGCACACAAGTGCCTGTTTTTGATCACCCGAGTGCCTCACCCATAACTGGGGTCCATCAAATTGGGATAACCTCCCCCAAGGCCCTTCCAATGCTTCAGATGGCCGTGCAGCTTTCAGACTATTTGTGACAGGACACCGAGGGCTCACAATCCTTGGGGAAATAAATAACGAGGGCTGGACAATTAACAGACGGGAGATGAATCGACAGTCAGTGTGGTACAGGTGTGAGTGTCTCCGCTTTTCATCGCTGTAAAGGTCAATGATAGAGCTGTAGTTTTTTTGAAAAATTGTACCATGTCGGTCAAGCACACCTCGTTTACCCTTGCTCTTTATATGCTGTTGGGTAATTTCTCAAATTTGTGCAGATTTTTAGCATTTGCAGGCACTCCCCGAAGCCAAGGCAAAAGTGCTGCTTCAGGTATCCAGAGCCCAGTTTAGCTTTCTTGTTTGTCAAATGACTTTGTGGCGCTTCAGTTGAGTCCACGTGCTCAGGCCAGGTGGGTGACATTGACTTACATGAGATGTGACCGAATCGAAACGTTTGCAGCATCATCCCAAACTTCACGGTTGAAAGACAGAACAGCAGCGGCGCGTCCTCGGTGCACCTGCCTGTCAAGAGACATGGAAACACGCCAGCCTGTCTGGTCCAAAACAAAGCGACGCAGTATCTGGTTGAAGGTCAGTTTTGTATCTCTGACGTATGAGAAAACGCTGCGGTTTCATGGCGCTTGACTTTTTTGGCAGCGAGACGAGGGAAGAATCGATTAAAAGCAACGAAATGTAATTGTTTGGTGTGATAGCCGCTTCTTTTAATCTTGCAGATGGTGGCTTGTATTAACTCATTCACTCCCAAAGACGTTTTTAAACGTCTTTTCAGACTTGGTCCAGAATTGGCTGGTACTGAATGAGTTAAGAATGAGGTGTCCTTCATCTTTGGTGATCTTTGTAGATGTTGGACCAGCCGGGTCACGCCACTTTGGTTTATGTTCTTATCAATGTTGAATGACTCGACAATGCTGTAACGTAAGACAAACTCGGAGGAGAAAGCAATACTCTTACGCTATGCGAACATTTGATGCTATCGTATCTTCTTTGAACTGTGCTGACGGTGTTCCGTTGACGTGACTGACTTGACTTGTGTTTGATCTCGGTGGACATGCCCGAGATCAAACTCTTTTTGAGTTGCGTTAGAATGAACCGCAACGGTACCATAATTAGACAATGCTTTACCGCAGACAAGTTGACAAGACAAGCCGGCAGGGCATAAGGAAGAATATATGTTAAGCAACGGTAAATCAAGAAAAAAACATTTGATGCTCTTGCCTCGTTTAATAACGGTGACTTGTAATATGAATGATATCTCTTGATGGCGTGTGCCGTCACCGCTCAAGTTGATGCGACTGCCGGAGAGGTCTGTGCCAAACCTATCTTCAAAATAACGTGATTAGACAATGTTGTAAGGCAGACAATGAAACAATAGGGCCAACTTTTGCCATCTCAAACCTTTTCTTGATGAACATAATTTTTTTCGTGTCATTATTGTCACAAAGTCTCTCTCTGTTTGCCTACATCCGCTGCATTTGAAAAAACGTCTCGGCGCGTTTACCGCTGTGGATTGAGTATTAATTACACTTCAAAACCTGCAGTAGCAATACTGGAGCCAAACAACGTTCACCCCCACTGCCGCTTTCGAGAGCGATTATCTTGCCAACTGTTCCTTACCGCTTCTTTGAAAAGTGATTATCGTCTCAAAGACAAACAGCGCGTGTCCTTTTGAAGCTGTCCCAATACTTGCGTTTATCGACTCCTTTGACCAGCTTTGGCGAGATGATTAGATTGCGATGACGAATTGCTTTCTCTGTTGTGAGACGTGATGGATGTTAGTCATGCGGAGCCGCCGCGGGCTGGATGTGTATTGACCGAACGGCTCTCATTTGCGGTGGCAGGGATTAGCCATGTAAGGACATTCGTTATGCATGCCGGCCTCCTTCCTGCATGTCGGATGGTTCGGCGGGGGGCTGTGGTCCGCCGCCGAAGGCCATCATTTATTATCGTACTCGGTCGAGGCGGGTCGTAAAACAAGCATCCGTGTTCATAGTATGCCGCAACTCTCCCTCCGGTTTTACTCCCCCTTTGACTGGTCGCAGTTCACATCACCGTTTGTTGGGCTCGCTTTGAAAATGCGCCAATTTAGCAGTCCTGAAGGCCAAAGGTGCACGATGAGCAGTTTTAGATCTCATAAAGAACATTCCATCTCTTCATTTTATGTTTTACCGAAGTTATTGGCCAGGATTAAATGTCAGGGCTGTTTTATTCAGTTTGAACTGATGCCGCCTGGCTTGAAAAAAACAAACAAACAAACAAATGGGAAACATATTCTGTGTGGATGGAAGGATGAACTGTCACCTTGGCAAATAACTTGTATGCTTCAATCCAAAGAGAACATTGAAGCGGAAATGTAGCGTGAGGAGTCCTACTTTTCATCAATGCTTTTATTTGTAGGCAGCATCATTAGTGCCCTCAAGGGAGGTGTTTCCCCAACATTGATCGAGCCAAGACACTCATTTTACGTGAGAAATTCTCACGGAACAAAAGAAACCTATCCTTCCCGAGTGTTTACCTTTCTCAACTAAGATCTCGGGGCGCTGTACATACGGCGAGTACCGACAGGCCCTTCGCTCTGTATCCCATGTTCGTCATTGTTTTTCATGTTTCTTGTGCAGAGCGTGCCTGTTAAGTCCAATTACCCCATGGGGATAAATAAAGTTTTTTGAATCTGAATCTGAATAAATGTTGAAATAATTAATATACACGCTGAAATAATAATGCTCTCCTCTCAAGTGACTCATTTTTACTTATTGGGGCACACAAATTAGTTATTGTGTGCGTGGCATTGGGTGAAATGTATCTGTGATAGAGCATTTGACAGTTCTGCCTGTCACTGCGCACCATGAGCATAGCTGAACAAAGACACATTATTTAGGGTCCATAATAGTTACCAATTACTGCATAATAGAACCAATTACTGCATTTTCTGCACTAAAAGGCGCACTGGATTATGAGGCGCACTTTAAATTAATGGCCTATATTTTAATTTATTTCATATATTGCACGCACTGGACTATAAGGCGCAATCTACAATGCATCCACTAGATGGAGCTACAGGGATGTCTTTGTCCGTCTCCGTGCCTTCTCTTCTTCCGTTTGACTCGAGAGGCGTTCATGACCGCCTCCCAAAAACGTAAATTAACGATTACTTCAATGAAACTATGAAAGTTGAAAATACAGTAATGCATCAAAACAGAAAATCACAAAATAAATTCTATAGCACCGTAGCTGCAACAGAACGATCAGATGTCAGTAAATTTTCAACTCCTTTTTTCGGAGCTGCAACAAAAACCTATTTAATAAAGCAGCGACACAGTTCACTGAACCAACAGCAAGTTATAACATTGTAAGCATGTCTCCAGCAAGGAGCCCATCTTGGGGTCGACGTATTACCGTAATGACCATACACAAGGCGCACTGGATTTTAAGGTGCGCGGTGAGCTTTTAAGAGAATGGAAGACTTTTTGGGCCCCTATAGTGCGGAAAATATGGTAAGTGAAATTGGATTTATTGGAACTGGAGTTAGAACTCAGTGGAAATGATCCAATTTCACGTAAATTGTTTGTTTACTGGAAATAATGTGTCTTTGATCATCTATCTATGCCATTGCTGTACATTGACAGTCAGAGCAATTACATTTTTTTTTCCCACTGGATGGCGAAAAACTGTATTCAACATTTTTTGGGTGATGTTTTTGTTTGCTGTATACCTTGAAATTCCTTTTCTAATGTAAAATATGTGCTTTTGGAAACAGAGGTTGGGCAATGCAAAAACAGTTGTGTAGCCTTAAAATGAAAATGCAAATTCTTCATTTTGTTGGTAGCAGAGAGCGGACACTGGAGCCCAGGGGCATGCAGAGACCTTTGAGTGGCAGGTGCCAATTAAAAACGACCACTGTATGTTAACTACTATGTCGTCTATAATGTGGCCACAATAAAAAAATAAAAAAAATTGCCTGGAACGGTATAGACTTTTTGGCCTGTTTATTTATTTGTGACTATAGATTTTTCGACCTATTTATTAATTTATCGTGACTTTATTTTAATTTTTTAAAGAAATAAAATGGTCCATCTCACTTTCTCCATTCCAGAGTGAAGCATTGCTTCTCTGCGCTCAATACCTTTCACACAGAATCTAAACTCAAGATGTCAAAACTTTCCGCTCCATTTTAAATGTTCGTATGTTCTTGGTGAGAGGCTGTTTACTGAAATCTAATGAGAATTTATTGATTTATTCTGTACTGGCTTAGGGGGACCTCCGCTTTTCGGTCTTTTCTTTCGCCAAGTGTGCAAATTCGCGAGAAAGTGACTTTTATTCGTTGGCTTCGGCTCATTCGACAGTTTTAAGAAAGCCATCCAACTTAAATATTCATCAGTACATGTCCCCGCTTTTGGGAGCACATCTCCAAACTCACAACGTTTCAGGGGTGATGGCCACATGTCTGCGGTTAGATGGGCCAGACAAAAAGCCTTCAACACCCCCCTCCCCCTGCCCCTCCCTCCCAAATCGACTGTGATGACATCATCGTCCCCAAACCCTTGTTTATTGTGGAAGTTCAGTAAGCATGAGACAAAACCTTGACCACCACAAAGTTCACGACCTCGACCTATAAGAAAATCTGTTAAGATGCACCGCAGCCCTCTCACCAAAAGTCAAGAAAACATTTTGGTCAAACGCGGGGGTGTCCATGAAGAGTCTGAAACAGGTTTTGGAAGTTCAGTCTTTAATTATGCATTGAAATTAGATATGCTATTCTAAGGTCTTATAAAGACAAATTTGTGTCAACCAGGCTGACATGGCATGAAAAGTCCCTACTTAATTTCAATTATGAACATGCAAGCCAAACTCCATACTCCCACCCCCCTCCCTCACCTCCCTATCCGAACTCAAAACATGATTCACAACAAACTTTCTTAAATTAAATACTAATAAAACTGAAGTCCTCCTTCTTGGCACCAAATCCACTTTATCCAAAGTAAACAGTTTTTCCTTCAACATTGACAGCTCCCTAGTGTCCCCCTCCCCCCAGGTTAAGAGTCTGGGTGTCATCCTGGATAGCATGCTCACCTTCCACTCACATATCAACACCATCACCCGCACTGCTTATTTCCACCTCCGCAATATTACCAGACTTCGCCCTTCCCTCACCCCCCGCACCACTGCTATTCTTGTCCACAGTCTTGTCACATCCCGCCTTGATTACTGCAACGCTCTCCTCTTCGGCCTACCTCAAAAGTCCCTTCATTAAATCCAGCTGGTTCAAAACGCCTCTGCTCGCATCATCACAAAAACATCTTCCCAGCAGCACATCACCCCCGTTCTCCAACAGCTCCACTGGCTCCCTGTTCAACATTGCATCAATTACAAACTGCTTCTATATACATATATGGCCATCCACAACCTGGCCCCTCCTTACCTATCCGACCTTCTCCAGGTGCATATCCCCTCTCGCTCCCTCAGATCCTCGTCCTCCCTCCGCCTGTCAGTGTCCCCTGCCCGACTGAGCACCATGGGAGCCAGAGCCTTCAGTCACGCTGCTCCAAAGCTCTGGAACAACCTACCTCCGGACCTCCAAAACTGCACACCTCATTCCACTTTCAAGTCCCGTCTAAAAACACACCTGTTCAGGATTGCCTACAACACATAGCTCTTCCATTTCCTATGTTTTTATGATTTTATGTCCTGTTTTTATATAATATCTCGTTTACTAATTTTTACATTGTATTTTCTTATTGTCTGTACAGTGTCCTTGGGTGGCATGAAAGGCGCTTTTAAATAAAATGCATTATTATTATTATTAACATTTAGCTTGATATTCGGCGTGGGCTGATAAAGGTGTGATAACCATGCGCAAAAAATATCACGGTATTAAAATTACAGCTCTAAATTATTTGATTAAGTAAACAAAGTGTCCCTCCCGGCCCCGTTTGAACACAATCAGTTAAACAAAATCTCGAAATTTCGGTCCAGAGGAATTGTGTACCCTGTTAAGTTAAACCCTTCCAGGGACAGCTGTTACTGCAGTGGACTGCTTATCATGTAATCAGGTTACAGGGTGCATGAAAGGGTTAAATTACGAAATAAATAAATGTTAACCTACCTGTTCTTTTGGAATGGGAAAGTAAGAGTGTCTCATCACTGGTGAGCTATTTTTCAAACAGGCCCGCGGGCTACTGAGGGCTATGTTGTCCTTGGGGCTAATGAGTACATAACGGCACCATTATAGTCATCATCATCATTATTTTAGGCCATTAGAGTACATTACAGAGCGAAAAGGCATCTGTGTTTGAATTGTCTCTTTCGTCTTGCTCCCTCCCTCTTTCTCCTGAGCCCTCCCCTTGCTGTTTGCTAGGAGGAGGGAAAAAAAAGCTAATTGGAAGCAAATTGGTTTACTCAACTCTACGAGCAGCCAATCATATTGTACCCCGCTTAAACCTCCGCTTAAAAAAACCCAAAAACAAATGAAGAGCTCATTACCGGTGACAGGCAGTATTCGCGGTTCTTGAAAGGTTGATGTTTTTAAAATCATGGTAAACCTTCAAACCGCTAATCGGCCCATGCCTGTTTGGTGTATTCAAATACGTCTTAAACATTTTAAAAAAGTGATATAATATTGAGCCCGTACACCTTAAAAGGGACATGTCACCTTGTCACGACCCGGTGGTATGGCAACGAAAGCTGTACATGGCCCTGCAGTAGAAGTCGGGTCAGATGAGCAGTGGCTCATTTGCATGAGACAAAACCCTGTCAGTGAGGCAAAAAAAAAAAAAGGTGAAAGGTGCGCCGTAATTCTTGCTCCTCTCGGTAGTTTGACAAAATCATGCCCCAGACATGTTAAAGTCTACTCTGACAGCAATGAAAGCCCGACACGACCTGATTGTGCATATTAAATTTCTATTAAAAGCCAGTCAGGTCACCGTTCACTGAGCACCGACAGTTTTGAAAAGAGGAATAGCTTTCTAGGTATAGGAAGGGAAAAAAAGTCAAGTACTCCTTAAAGGGGATTTATTGAGGCAGTGATAATATAACTTGCCTTTTACTTCTGTTGGACCAGTCGCGCATACGTTGTGAATCAAGTTAGTGATTCTACTCATCGTCGAGTGTAATGGTGCGAACGTCTGAACCTTTACATGTGCTTCCAGCTGTACTATTTACTGCAGACGCGCTCTAAGTGCTGTTTTACGATTCGTCACA
Source organism: Hippocampus guttulatus (assembly GCF_054856545.1). NCBI lineage: Eukaryota > Metazoa > Chordata > Actinopteri > Syngnathiformes > Syngnathidae > Hippocampus > Hippocampus guttulatus. The sequence goes on along the minus strand of NC_141272.1, from coordinate 13,623,546 downwards.
GCGGAATCGGCGTCGGTCAGCCCACAGTTACCCGACGCTGTATTTATGGAAGGTCTACGACACGTCATCAAAGTGACGGAAAGCCTCGGAGAGCTCACGGTCACGTTGTCATATGTCTTGTTACCGCCGTCTTGTTACCGTAAAGGTGAACATATAAAGTCAATCTTTTCATTGGAACTGCTGGACTACTGGAATAAACTGCTCACGCGGTAAATTAGTTTAATGGTGATTGCTTCGTAATCTGGATGTTCACTTTATGTTACAGCATATTTACACAGGGATAAAATGGTGGGTTTAACACTTAAAAGTAAACTTGATTTGATTTGTTGTCACGACCTACTCCTTAAATGTCGCTGTACGCCTCTTAATAGCCAGGGAGATGTCTTTCGGAGTATTGTCATAACTTGTTCTCTCTGTGGTGATCTTCAATCAGTAATCTAGAGCAGTAGTTCTTAACCTGGGTTCGATCGAACCCTACGGGTTCAGTGAATCGGTCTCAGGGATTCGACGGAGCCTCTGCCATGGAGGGCAAGACTCATATCAATTAATTAGGACACGCCCGCTTGGCCATCACTGGCTGCAGATGATCACATGACGTTGCATGTTCAATCAGTGCTGTGGGAAATTTAGTTCGCTTAGTCGTCAACGTGTGACTGTCGTGATAGTACGTCGTACTATATATATATATATATATATATATATATAGATAGATAGTACGTCGTACTATATATATATATATATATATATATATATATATATATATATAAGAGCGGCCCGGCAGTCCAGTGGTTAGCACGTCGGCTTCACAGTGCAGAGGTACCGGGTTCGATTCCAGCTCCGGCCTCCCTGTGTGGAGTTTGCATGTTCTCCCCGGGCCTGCGTGGGTTTTCTCCGGGTGCTCCGGTTTCCTCCCACATTCCAAAAACATGCATGGCAGGCTGATTGGACGCTCTAAATTGTCCCTAGGTGTGAGTGTGGGCGTGGATGGTTGTTCGTCTCTGTGTGCCCTGCGATTGGCTGGCAACTGATTCGGGGTGTCCCCCGCCTACTGCCCGAAGACGGCTGGGATAGGCTCCAGCACCCCCCGCGACCCTAGTGAGGATCGAGCGGTTCGGAAAATGGATGGATGGATATATATATAAGTACACTTATCGCTTGAAATTTTATTAACTTTTTTCTGTTTTTAATAAATGTGTTTTTTTTAAATATCTTGAATTGGTAAAAAATTTTTTTTTTTTTTTTCACTAATGAAGGGTTCGGTGAATGTGGGCATTAACTAGTTGGGTTCGGTACCTCTAAGAAGGTTAAGAACCACTGATCTAGAGTATGAAGAATCCAGGAGATTGTTGTCTTATGTCGTACAAATCCAGCCAGCACGTTTCAGAAGTTCCTGCAGCTTCTTGTATGTTGGTGTAGGTTTTGGATTTGTCATCACAGTGTGTTTTTCTTTCAGTTAGACTTTTATTTTTCAAATTCGGTTAGTTTCAACAATTTTCAACGGGTTTGCCTATTTTTTTTTTAAATATACAGTAGTTTAAATTAGTTTTAGTATTTTTTTTTAAATACATGAGGTAGTTGTCAAATGCAAGGAAACAAGTTGCTCTACTTATTGTGAAATAAATTGAAATGCACTTCCCAAATGCCTCTTCTACCAAGATTTTACGCCCGTCCGTACATCTGGACAACAATACCGGAATCAATGCATTTGAAATTAATCCCAAATGTTTTTCCGTTTGGAGTTATTTTGTTCTCTTTGGTGAACAAAATAACTGTAAATAGTATTGGCCTGTTCACAAATGGTCCGAGGTCTTTTAGTTTGCCGTAACAACTTATTGTCTGTGGTGTCATTGAGAGTATGAAGAACAAAGTCGATTTTTTGCCGCTTACGGGACACATGCCAGCAATCTTTGCAGCTCCTTTAAAGTTGCTGTTGGCTTCTTCCAAGCCACACCAAAGGCTTTTCAGGTTATGGTCGTTCATCAAGCACACGATTTGTTTGGCACGGTTTTACCCAGATGCCCTGATGTCGCATCCATTCAACACTTGCCAAAAATCTCTGCAGCTTCTTTGTTTTTTAGCTCGGGGCCTCGGCGCAGCCTGGCAGAGGACCTTTTGTTTCGATCTAATGAGTTATTGTCCGAATTTACACGAAGAAGCATGCGGGAGATGTTTGTCAGTACGCAGCCAGCTGTTGAATTTGGGACTTTCGGCTCATCTCCACAGCAAGTCACTCACATGATTTGTTTGGCACAGTTTTTACACTGTTTGACCTTCCTGACACAACCCGCCAGAAATCTCTGCAGCTTCTTGAATGTTTTTGTAAAATTCGTAACAGCCAGGAGGACGACTTTTGGTTTGATGTACTGAGCTAATGTCTTAAAACAGTTTTTCTGTCATTTGCTGTTTGTAAACGATGGGAGATAATTGCTCAAGGGCGGAGTCACGACCAGGAATCTCTGGAACTCCTTCAACCCCTTTCGGGGACAGCGGTCACTACAGTGGACAACCTATCATGTTATCAGGTTACAGGTTAACATTATTGATGCATGAAAGGGTTAACGATTCTGTCGGCCTCTCCGGAACCACTACAGCCAATTTTCCTTTTCCTCATTCTTGCAACATAATCTTTGGTAGTAGATCTATTTGTATATGTTTGATCTCCAGGAATCTTGTTTCTATTTCTCTTTACACTTTTAAAGTTCCAGATATCCTGCTGCACTCACTAAATAACAAATTCCACTCTACAGTTTCAGATATCAACCGTGAAGGATTTGGATCCATGAAACCTAAATAAGAACACTCCCAGTGCAGAGGGGGATTGTTTGTAGGAGGTGGAATGATGTCTTCGGGAGAATTTCACGCTGAGTGTGCTGTGTAGTAGGTGTTCCAGGAGGAATTTTGCGCCTCGCTCCTGTTGGAAAAATATCCAAGCATTGCTTTGCACTCAGTTTTACATCCCCATAGCAATGTTCATCTCTCCGCCTGACAAAATCAAAGTGATGCGAGTTACTTGTAGACGATGAAAGGCAAGGCAACAAATGAAAAGTTGTTGAAATTCTCATTTTGTGATGTGACTGCTGAAACTTAACTCGTTCTTCAGGTAATGTTGCAAAACAAAGTTGACTTCTATTCATTCCAGCGTTTTAAAAGTCTTCGCGTATGCAAATTTGAACATGTAGGATAATACGGAGTAAATGTGATGCGAATTAAGACTCCATTATATATATATATATATATATATATATACCGGTATATGTGTGTGTGTGTATATATGTATTTATGTGTACACACACACACACATATATATATGTGTAAGTATGTGTATCTATGTGTATGCATCTGTATATATGTATAAGCGGTTTAATTGTGTCAATTTTAATTTAAAAAAACCTGGTAAAGAGCGGCTCCTCTTGTTGCGTGTTGTCTTGAGAGGGAAGACATTTCATCTGTGCTGTACAGCACATTTGACAATAAAGTTGTACTTGACTTGATTTGGGCCGTCTCAAATGTGTCCCGTCATGGCTTAAAAACAGTCCCTTGGAACAAAGATGAAAGACATAATTAACCGTCTTATGACCAAAGAAAAAGATGAGATCTTTCGCCTGCCACGGTTATCAAGCAGTGTCAAAATCCTTGTTAAATTGTGTCACAGTGTGTCTACCTCGAGCAAATATCTATCCGTAATCTGACCAAAAGGAGAACACCATGAAATCATGTCAGTAGCAAATAATAAATCATCGAGGGCTTTGTGTATGGAAAAGTGCTGCAATTCGGCTCAGCAATGACGGGCGGCAGCATGAGGTGAGCTGAGTAACTGGGCTACTGCACATGACAGTATTAGCCATCACCGATTTGTGCACTGATGATGGATCGTTTATCAGCGCAAGTCGTTGCAAGTTTAGTCCTGAAAAATGCTCGTTGGAAGGAAAAACATGGAAAAGGCGCTGCCTCAGCAGAGATTCAACTGTCTGATTATTCATCCTCCCAGCCAAAGGCAACACAAATTCATCCACATTTTTTACAAATGAATGGTGAAGTAAAAACATATTTTGACACCATTAACAAAGAGTACAGAATCGCTCCCAATTGTTGAAATGATGGAGGTCAACATCATGAGTTCCCTTTTTTTGCCGAGTGATTTGGTGGCGCTTGGCGAGCGCACCTCTGAGGAACTAAAGCCTCGGCAGAGGGATGAAACGGAGATAACGTCGGAGATCTCTTGCGTCTGAGAGCGCACGGGGCATTAGTGTGCTAATAGGAGATGAATTCCACCCGTTTGATCCGCTGCTGGAGGAGGACAAGCTGATTGAGTGACTGCGATAAGACGCTCAGCAGCGAAGCGCTGTCTTCCGTTGTGTCTTGATTTCACTGTATTTTGACAACACGGTGCTGTTAATAACGTTTATATCCTAATCAGGGGATTTTTAGCGCGGCCCTGTCGTTCCCGGCTGTGAGGCCCGGTTACATTGCAGGCGGTGGTGTACGGTCCTGTCACTTGGTGGCGTGTCTGAAATATGGAGTGTTGCCATTGTCACTTTAACTATGGGATGCAATAATGTCTTCAGAGCTGTGGTGGTGTCACTCCCTTTTTTGGGGGGTGCACGAGACAGCAAGAGACAGCTGGCTGTCACTTGTCTGTGTCGTCTTAGTCGACATTCACACATTACTGCCCTCCGTCGTGTTTCCTCTGGACATGACACTGCTGTCAGCTGGTATGCTGCGAAACGCCGCCGGAAACAATTTCAAAATACGTACTTATCTCACCCGGTTGTGTTGAAAGCAACTGCTCTGACTGCAAGATACTGTGTGAAAGTTCCAGCGCCTTCATTGGATTCTGTTACAGCTTTCATTATTGGTATGAAAAACGGTCTGGAGCTCTGACAGAGGTGGGTCACTGCCTTTGTATGAGAGCGCTCCGTAATCTTGAGTAAGGGATGTGAAATGAACCGTCATTGCCCGACAGTATTACAAAAAAAAAAAAAAAAGGAAAGATGCTTTTTCTCAAGTTTTTTTGCGCAAGACAGAGTTGTTTAAATGTTGAGTAATTTGAAGAAAAGACAATTTGACGTGTAACTCAATGCATTGGGTGGGATACAATTTAAGGATGGTTCATGTTGAATTGGAACGATTCGATTCGGTGGGATTAAATTTGTGGGTATTATGGAATGAATTCCACGTTGTCATTTTACAATATGAAAGAATTTGTCAGTCATGTAAATTTCCTTCAAATCAATTTGAACTATGTAGTGGGTGTGATATGATTCAAGGACCCTACATTTTAAAGTGGAATGATTCAATCCAGTTCAATACGATGCACTCAAATCACTGAAATCAAAAATGATTTTCGGATTTGTTCGTCTTACATCCCTAGTAATTCTTTGCAGGATTTGTTTTTATACAACATATTTAAACAGATTGCAAACAAGTGAAAAGTTTTGTGCATTATGATCCCATGCTGCCAATCCAATTCATCTTTCTGGTGTGCCCACCTTGGCTACCAGGAGGCAGTCATGCAGAGACAAATGAAGTCCAATAGTAGTTCTGCTTTTACTATTACTTAAAGAGACTTGGTAACATGCTTTGATATTTGTCATTTTTTTGCAGAGGATAAAGAATATATTCCTGTGAGTATTGTTATACTATAGGTCTATGTGCGTTGCTCAACCATCGGATGTTATGTACGTGTAAACACAGGGATATTGGGTATAGATTGCTTGAAATGTGAAAAGAAATAGACAAATCGGGTATGCCAACATGATTTGGTACTGAAACAAGTAGTGTCTATCAGAATCAGAATCATCTTTATTGGCCAAGTATGTAGAACACACAAGGAATTTGTCTCCGGTATAACACGCTGCATTAGTATCATCGTAAACAACAAATCATTGAACCATTTTAGAGTAACCAGTAGCAGTATTTGTAGTACAAGAAGAGTGACTACGTCAGTGACTGTTTAAGGAGTTAATGGCTAGAGGGAAGAAGCTGTTTAAGTGTCTACTGGATTTGGTGCGCATGGATCTGTAGCGTCTGCCTGAGGGGAGTAGCTGGAAAAGGTGGTGGGCAGGGTGCGGGGGATCCAGGAGGATTTTCCGTGCCCTTGTCTTGATTCTTGCAGTGTGCAAGTCCTCAAGAGTGGGTAGGGCGGTGCCAACGATTTTTTCCGCTGTCCTAACTGTCCGTTGAAGTCGGATTTTGTCCTTTTTTGTGGCGGCCCCAAACCAAACCGTGATGGAAGAACACAGGATTGATTCGATGACTGCCGTGTAGAACTGTCGTAGCACCTCCTGTGGCAGGCCATGCTTCCTCAGCAGCCTCAGGAAGTACATCCTCTGCCGGGCCCTTTTCAGGATGGAGATGGTGTTGAATTCCCACTTCATGTCCTGGGAGACTGTGATTCCCAGGAACTTGAAGGTCTCGACGGTTGACACGGGGCAGTTGGATAGTGTGAGGGGCAACTGTGGAGAAGAATGTTTCCTGAAGTCCACGATCATCTCTACAGTCTTGAGCGTGTTCAGCCCGAGGTTGTGTTGGCTGCACCAGAGCTCCAGCTGCTCCACTTGTTGGCGGTACGCAGACTCGTCGCCGTCTTTGATGAGACCGATGACCGTGGTGTCGTCTGCGAACTTTATGAGTTTGACAGCTGGATCTGTTGAGGTGCAATCGTTTGTGTAGAGAGAGAAGAGCAGTGGAGAGAGGACACATCCCTGTGGGGCTCCAGTGCTGGTGGTGCGTATTGATGATGTTGTTGCTCCCAGTCTCACCTGTTGTGTCCGTCCCGTCAGGAAGCTGAGGATCCACTGGCAGATCGTAGGGGACACACCGAGGTGGAGAAGTTTGGGGGTGAGGAGTTCCGGGATGATGGTGTTGAACGCAGAGCTGAAATCCACAAACAGAATCCTTGCATAGGTCCCTGTGCTGTCGAGGTGCTCGAGGATGTAGTGCAGACCTATGTTGACTGCGTCTTCCACAGACCTGTTTGCCCGGTAGGCAAACTGGAGAGGGTCCAGCAGGGGTCCGGTGACGTTCTTTAGGTGGTTCAGCACAAGGCGTTCAAAGGACTTCATGACCACAGACGTCAGGGCGACAGGCCTGTAGTCGTTCAGTTCCGATGTTGCCGATTTCTTGGGAACTGGGATGATGGTAGACTGTTTGAAGCAGGATGGGACCTCACACAGCTCCAGAGATCTGTTGAAGATTTGTGTGAAGACCGGAGCCAGCTGGTCAGCGCAGACTTTCAGGCAGGAGGGGGACACTTTGTCGGGCCCCGCAGCTTTCTTGATCTTCTGCTGCTTGAAGAGCCGTCTCACGTCCTGTTCGTGGATCTGTAGTGGAGAAAAAGAGGGTGGAGGGGTAGATAGAGTAGTTTCTGGTAGAGGTGGGTGTGTGTGGGAAATGGGGGTGTCCTTTTCAAATCGGCAGAAAAACATGTTTAGTTCATTAGCAAGACCCTTATTGTTCACTGTTTGGGGGGTCTATCCAGCCTTAGTGGAGCAAACCCACTCCCTCCCTGTTGTTGATGCTATCATATTAGCACAAAAGCCTGGAGTACGACATATTGCGCTGTCTTGTGCACAGAATCACAGCGACATCGCAGAGAAACAACAAATGCTCTTTTAATGGAAGGATGTGGGCTGAGTGGATTTTCCTTCCGCTCTGATCGTGTTAGAGTCCGTCTGTCTGATGGAATTAAACCCAAAAGGCATCCGTGTGGTCTTGCGGCGTGTGTGCTTGTCTTCGCCGTGCAGGCTTTTTTACAAGTCACTGTTATTTGATGTGGTGCCATGGCAGCAAAACAGCCCGAGAACCCAATTGTGGCGTGGTGGTCTCTAGGCTGGAGAATGTGGCGAGTGTGTAATTGCGATCCTCCTTATTTATTTATTTATTTATTTTAATCCAGCAGTGATACTCGTGTCTTTCTTCTCCCTACTTTCCCCCAAATTAACTTCCCAAGCCTTCCAAGATCCAAGATGATGCCGGGGATGATGTAAAAGATTCCTCATCCCAAGCAGATGCCGCGTTGGTGTTTGACTTGAGGGATAGCGTTTCTCCCAGTATGGGTCTGGTCTAATCACTGGCCCAACATATGGCAGAGTAGCTCACAGCGCTGTCATTTTTGGTCCAAGCGCATTGCACTGGCTTCAATAGAATTGGCTTCAGGTGCATTAAGTTTGCATGTGACAAAGAGTGTGTGGGCAACTCAATGCAGACACAAACAAAGCAGCGCAGTCGCTGGAATGCCCCCAGCGATAGCCTCCGCTTTGGATTTATGCATCAAATAAATGCTGGGAACATCCACTGAGGTTTGGGCACTTAAAATCACAGCGATTTGGACAGAATTTCCTAGTCGTCCCCACGGGGTGCTGTGTTACCACCAGCCTCAGAAGAAGAAAGTTGTATTTTCATTGTGTGTCACAGTTTTGCTAACGCAGTGGTGTCTTGAGGTAGGAGACGTTAATTTTGGGAGACAGTGATCAATTTTTTGAAAAAGAGGTTTCAAGCGCTCCCAGGTGAAGTTTACTAAAGGCAGAAAACTACACATTCTGTGTTTAAAATAGCTACATAACTTTGCCAGATTTAAAATCCTCACAGGCATATTATTTATCCTCTGCAAAGAGTGACTAATATGAGTGCGGCTTACTGAGGAGCTGAGACCGGCTTCATGTACAGTATACCTGCATGTCTATATTATAATGCCCCCCCCACCCCCCACCCCGTGGCCAAGACACGCACACCACAAGGAGCAGCACAATGTCCATTGAATTCAACAGCAAATAAAAAAAATGTCAAAAACATTTGTTTCTTTACATTTTGTTTAATTGTATCATTACCGTTTGTTTTTGTCAAGAACAATATTATTGAGTGCTATTCTTCCGCTGAAAAATATATCTCAATTGTTATGTTTTCTGGGAGGCTGTGGAATGGATGAATGGCAATTCCATTCATTTAAATGGGGTCAAATGATCTTTAAGTGTTAGCAGGGTCATGGAGCAAATAAATCGGGGACCATTTTCAGGTTTATAGTAAAGCTGTTCCTAAAGTGACCTTAAATAAAACTAAACTGTCTCTGGGAATTGTCTTGACTTTTCGCATCCAGTTTACGGTACTAAACAGATGATGGTGACACAAGGACAAGTTTTACCTTTAAACCGTAACATTTTGTGTTCATGATTAAATTTCTCAATTATCGTTGCGACCGTAATTAGCGTCTTCAAGCAAAAAAATGGAGTAAAAGAAGACGGCTTTCATTGTAGAAAGATATGCATGCAACTAAACACGGTGGAAGACAGGCCGGGTGACTCCGGGCAGAAGTGTGGGGGTGTTTTGCTTTTTAAGGACTGCAGATGGGAAATAAATTCAAGATAGGGTGGTTGTTAACAAACTGCACCGCGCTGCTGATTTTATAATTATTCAAAATAAGACATAGCTTCATCTCTTAGGAGTAGGGAACTTTTTTTGTTTTATGGCTGTAAGCACCCAAAGTGCAGTATCAGCTCGAGTTTAACCCTTGATTAGCAGCCTCGCTGTGACGTCAGACACAGCATCCAATAAGCAAGGGGTTGGCGGAGTGATTTCAGAGTGCTAATAGCAAAGGCTTTCGGCAAACTTGTACAGAAAACGGCATGGAAAAAAATGGAGGAAGTTGTAATAAATGCTATGTCCGAAGCTTTGGCACATAATAGAAATGACATACCGAAATCTAAATAAGGAGGTGCATCGATAAATGGACTCGACCACCTTGATGTAAATCTGCATTGCCTACAGGAGTGGTGTATTTAATGTCCAATCCAGCGCGAAAAGCCTCCAGGCTACTTCCCTGGTAGGGCATGAGCAAGCACTTCCAAATATGGATGAGCTTACTTCTGGGCGCCGTCGTCCTGTGGCCTGCCCGCCCGCGGTGAACGCTAAGAATCCAAAAAAAGTGCGGTGTGAAAAGGCCTTCCGACTACAATCGAGATGAGCTTTTATCAACATCGGTAATCAAGTGGTTGCAATACTGCACTCCACTTTGCCACGTTTTCTCAAGAGCCAATACATCAGCAGTCAGCTTAGTGCGTCTTGTATTTCTTCCATAACAGGAAGGGAAGACTTTTAAGGAAAGAAAACTCGCTCAAACTTAGTAAATCGAGGTGAAAACTTTTGAAATTGCATCTCTCTGCCTTTCTACCAAGTCCAATTTGAGACTATTCAGATTTCTGTCCTCATTGCGGCTGCACTCTAAATTTTCTTCTCCCTTGTTTTATCTGTTTTGGACCATGACTATTCATTCATTTGATCTCGCTCAAAGCAATCCCTTTCGCATCCTAACTTAATGCCTCTTCTTTTGGGTGAAAAGCTTTCCAAATTGCCTTTTTGTGTGGAAAAGGTGTTGCACAAATAAACCGCTTTCGCCTCGGAGGCAAAAGGAAACCGACAAAAAAGCCGCATGCGAATGCCACGTTAAGATGAACAGCAATTAACAGAAAAAGTCAGCTTTTACGAGTGCGAGACAAATGCTGGCCTAGAATAAGAGAACGGAAACAAAATCAGAGCCAGTGGCTGACTTCCACTCTAATTAAAAATATCAGGATATCAAAGCTTAGTGAGCCAAGACGGCAACGCGGAATCAAAATGACACAAATGTCTGATGAAACTGTCAGAGTAACAAGCATACAAGAGAGAACAGCTTCATTTATAGCACGAGAAAAGCGTGGATAGACTTGTCTCCGCGGCTTGTGAAATGGTTCATTAAAGAGTTTGAGTGTGTTTGACGATGGAGGTGCTCTCGCTCGGCTTTTTCCCTTTCGATGGAGACTGTCCGTGAATAATTAGCTCAGTTGGAGCTTACTCTTTAAGAAGCTTAGGGCGCTACGAGCGAAAGTATAAGCCAGCTTAGTGAGGTAAGTCATGTACACCAGCCGTTGACCGCATGCTTCGCCGGCAAACAAGGGATGTTTGCCAAACTGGTCACTTTTCACCTTCAATTGCGCTCTTCTGAGCTTGAACGCACGGAGGTGGGTCGTGCTACACAGCGATGCGTTCAACGGGGGTGCTCAAACTAAATTTCTCATTGGCATCAATTATTTGTCATATTTTCAGCTGCACCAAGCTTCATATGTTAACAAAAAAAATCCCCCAAAATTGTAGCCCACCCCTAAATGGATTTGGAGCGTGCCTTGCTCCAGACTTGCAGTGGTCACCAAAATAGAGCCCATAGCGTTTTTAATTTTTGCTATTTCAATTGTCCGGGTTAGTTTGGGCATGGCCCAGTGACGTATTTTTGCCCGTGGCATGAGTCGGACCCCACATCTGTCTGTATGCACAATCAAGTATAAATCTTTATTAAATCAGGCCCTTAGAGTCTTAAATGTACCTTACATGCATGTTTTTGAAATGCCAGGAGTGCCTCGTAGATCGTGACTGTCATTCCCTGTCCTGCAAATGCGATACCTGGAATGGGTCACCATACATGAACTGCGCTCCTGCAGAGGAGAATCCAATTCATTGTTCTCTCAACGCTGGGAATGATTGTGGTTTTGGGGAAGACACTCAAATCAAGTCGCCGACATATACAGCTCGCGCCGGACAGATTCACCAAATGGAACCTTTATGATAGTGTTCCCTTTTTGCCATAGTGCTTATGAGAAAGTAATAAGCTCGTGACCCCTCATGTCATCCTGCCGATGCTGTGATGGCTTTGGCGGCAAAGGAGAAGATTTGTATAACGGCCCCGTTACCTTTTAAAGACATCCAGATTTTCCGCGCCATTAACTTTGAGGGATGAGCGGCAGTGAAGTGCGAAATATCTTGTTTGAGCCGCCACTGACTCACAGGACGAACGCACAGAGACATCGGTGGCAGGGTTTTCTGGCCTGTGCTCTGGTACAAAGATATCAAATGACAACAAAGGATCTTTTTTTTCCTTTGAGCATGACAACAAGGCTAATTAAAACCCGACAAGAATAAGGAGCATTTCTATTTCCAGAAAAGGAAGAATTAACACTTTACTCTTGTTGGAGGAAATGGTGCATTTCATCCCCAGTGTTCAGCTTTTAGCTTCCCGCTAAGTGCCAGTAAACCTAGCCTTTTTTGTGATTCAAATGGAGATTTCTTCATCCGCCATTTCCCCTTGAGATTTATATATACCGTATTTTCCGCACTATAGGGCGCACCAAAAAAGGCTGAAAGTGCATCGACGATGTATCAGATCCCCCCCTCCCACTTCCCTCGTGTGGCAGCATATCTTGCTCCTAATTTAAGTTTTGGCTGACCACGGCAAGCAAAAATAAATAAATGAATAAACATTTAGCTAGCCTCGCTTGTATCTCAAAAAACTCAAGTCAAGCAATGGTTGTACAAGTACCGTTAGAACCCTAACTCATTGCGCATTTTCATACATTTAACAGTACGTGTACGCAGAGTGTTGTCGAGGAGCCGCAAATAACCAACAACCCTTTATCGTTGAAGTTAACGCATCACTTTTCTGGACCAGGCACCATCAAACCGGTCCGTCTGTCCTCAGAAAATGCAGCGGCCACAGCTCATTAACTGAGAGAACCTGCACATTTTACTTTTGGATCAAATCTTCAGTTCGGGGGGCCAACAAAGCAGCGTAATGAAGTTGTTGCCTTTGTCGACCATGAAATTGAAATGATCCTGTCAATGTTGCCAACCATTTGGTACTTCAGTCGTTTTTGGTTGGGAGTCAGAATCATTTGAGTTTGCATTGAAGATTGTTCTTCCGGAACTTTTGTGTGGAATTGCTTGAAAATGGGCTTATCTTGGCCGGGCATTGTCGTTTCCTGGTGATGGCTTGAATTTGTGAAGTGAGTTACTGACAAAAGTTACTGAGGATGAGTGCACAGTCTTCCTCAGCCCAGATTCTGTTTACTGTTTTCCAAAAAAAAAAGCGTTTCCATTATCGTAATTACGGACATTCTTATTCCACTGACTCTGTTGACTTGGGAACAGCTTCAAACTAATGAGCCTGCAGATGGCTAATTTATTTGCTCCCCACGTAGTGCACACAATATACAACATTTGGTAAGCAGCGCTGAAACTGCACATTGACTGAGTCAGAACTCACTCAGACCAAAGGAGGTTTCCGTCACTAAAGTTATTTCAATACGCGGAAGGACACGGATATTACATTATTGGCCTTGTAATTAAATGACTGATCATTAAGACGTTTGCCGACGATGTCAAATTTGTTGCAGTTATCATGTCTTGGAAAAATTGGACACTCGACAAGTTTGCTGACGAATGAGAAGATAAATACCGAAGCTCTGTCAAAACTCCTGGGCACCGTTGTTCTGCGAAGGGTGTTCAGAAAATTCGACAAAAATAGTCTTTCCGTCCATCCATTTTCTTATCTGCTTATCCCCGCGAGGGTCACAGACATGCTAGAGCCTATCTCAGCTGTCTTCAGGCAATAGGCAGAGTACAACTTGAATTGATTGCCAACCAGTCGCAGGGCACACTTAGACAAACGACCATTCGCGCTCACAATCACACCTAAGGACAATTTAGAGTGTTCCATTTACCTGCCATGCATGTTTTTGGAATGTGGGAAGAGACCGGAGTACCCGCAGAAAATCCACAGAGAACATGCAAACTCCGCAGAGGAAGGCCGGAATTGAACCCTGCACCTCTGCGCTGTGAAACTGACGAGCTAACCAGTGGACCACCGTTCTACCCTAAATAGACTTTCCCCTCTCTGAAATGGATGATCACAATTTTCTTTAGCACTGACAATGCCGCAATCAAATCTATGGTGGATTTTGCTTTTCCTACACCAGCACGATTCAGAATGGAGGACAGAAGATCAGAACATTCGACACGGAAAAATATACAGTTTACAAAACAAAAAATAAAAACAGAAATCAATTGATTCATAAATCAATATAGATAATCTGAGTCTAATCCCATTTGTGGATACAAGCACCCAAAATAGGCGTTAGCACTGATGCTAATGCTAACATCGCTTGAGAATTGTACTGGATGATCGTTAATTTAGTCGATTGACTGAACTTGTCATGTCTGGGGGGAAAAAAACAAAACAAAACATTGTTTAATCACTTTAGGAGTGACAAAGTCAGTGCAAGCAAAAGCATCACTGCTATTGCTAACACTGCTTGACTTGTCCAGACTGGCTCACTCATTTGGTTCCTCACCAAGACCCAACGTCACAAAAATAATACACAGCATGTAATGCCAAAATACGACAGAATACACCAATGTTTCCTAACCTTTGCTGGTCTGAGGCGCATATTTTCACAACAGAAAAATTTCGCTGCACGCCACCAAACAAACATTTTCCGAAGTGTAAGCCACAACAATGATCTCATCTCAATTTACTGACAAATGTACTTTTTCAGTGTCAGATGAGGGACTACTGAGTTGAGCAAAAACCCTATTATTCACTGGTGGCAACAGGTGGAGTGTGTGCTCTGTCATCATCCGGAAAAGCATTTAATTGTTCTGCCTGTCACTATGCGTCAGGAGCAAAGATAGATGAACAAAGAGACATAATGTCTCATGACACATTAAGCAAATTGGTCATGAATCACGGTATAAAACCGCCTGTCATCCAGCATCATGAAGTGCCGCAAAGCAAACTCTTTCAATTTGAGTTAGCTGTCGGCGCTTTACCATTTAAAACAGGAATGAGTCATAGAGCATGACGCAAAAGAGGCTGCTAGCTACTCAGGTGCTTGATGGTGTTAATTATCGACATATGGTAAAGTAATTCATTTGTGGAGGATGTCCCTGGCGATGTTTTTATTTTTATTTTTAATGTGAGCCATTGGTGGAATGACGCCTGGAGCTGCTTCATTGACTTTGTGGTCTAAAGCCACGCAAGGATCAGCAAAACATGGCTAAATGTAGGAACCGTGTGAATTACCCAGTAATGGCAAGTAACAAAGTACAAATATGTCGACATACTTTTTAAATTCATAATGCCGACTGTGTGAAAATGGGCTCGTTCCTTTTTTACAAGGGTTTTACATGGTGTCAAGAACAGGGATTGCAGCCACCAGGAGGAACATGAATTAGGGTGCGTGAACAAAAACGGCAAAAAAATTTCCCCATCCACAGATTTAAACGAATCGTCTAGGGGAGGGGTCCCCAACCTTTTTTGCCTCACGGACCGATTTAATGTCAGGCAATATTTTCAGGGATCGGCCTTTAAAGCCGGATAAATACAACAAAATAATATATGAGCGGCATGAAAATTGTGGTATTTTCAAAAATAATAATAAACACGAATCACGACACAAGGAACGTCCTATATGGCTGCAACACTCTCTGGTTGCTATGGTAATGTTTACACGTGCCTTCAAAATAAGATAGACCGCAAATACAAAGTGCATGAAAAATACAATTCACCATCGCCGCATATTATGCAGACTGAGCTTGGTGTGAAGGAATCTCCCGTTGTGATCAATCTTTATTTTAAGTAGGACTCCTGACATTGTCTATTAAATGTAGCCTTTTTCTTGAAGGTCATAGGCTCCTCCTCTGCCTCCTGGCTGGGCCTTTCCCCCTTCCCAAAGAAACTTTCCAAAGACCTTTGTTTTTGACTAATTTTTCGAGCTCCTGGGTTTCATGTTAGCGGTAACCTATCACGTGACTGAGAAGTGCACCTTCACCTGCGTCAAGAGTGACATATTGTAGACGGATGGAACAGAGGATCTGGTAATTTTTCAAAATAAAATATCTTTCAGATTCCGAAATGAATTAAACGTAAGTAATGTAAGTTATGTATTCTTTCTGTGCGGCCCGGTACCAAATGACCCACGGAGCGGTACCGGTCCGCGGCCTGGGGTTTGGGGACCTCTGGTTTAGGGCGGGTCGCAGGTGTGGGCATCGGCCAACCTACAGCTTCCTATTCATTGACACGCTGCTGAGCTTTAGCTGTATGTGTTTGCATTAAGATATGGGATTTTGTTTCATTGAATGCACACCACGTAATTCTCTTTCGTTGATGTTTAAACTTCAGCTGCAAAAGGCAATATACAGCTTGAAGCAAGCACTTTGCTTCTTTTTGAGGGAAAATTGACCAGAAAAGGCTCATATCTCACAATCGGACGTCCACTCCACTTTTAAGATGCAGTACTCCTGTACATTGTGTGAGTCATTTGGCCACCTCTGGAATTGCCTTTTTATTGGAACGCTCCACAGTGGAGCCGCGGCGATGGAGGGGAGGGCGGCTCTCCGGCTTAGCCTCGCTAGTACCTGACAGCTACGCAGTATCTTTTATTAATCACTGGCTGCTCAAGGACGACGTCTGCGCAAATTAGTATGCGGCGAGCGCGTCGGTCATTTACCAGACCTGACTCCAAAATGAAGTCTGGGAAGTGAATTCTGACCTTTCTTTCGACACGGACGTCATATCTTTCAGCCAACAATGCAGCCATAGGGACTTGGACACAAATGTATTGCTGCGGGATTTATCCTTACCTTCACAATGCAATTAACTTGACTCAAGAACTTGGCAGCATTCAATACAACGTTGGCTAATCTAGTGACCTAATCTTGTTCCCATGTTTTTGCCCCGCATTAAAAAGTCTCCACCGTGAGCCTTGTCGCCTCCTAATGAAGACATGCATCTTTAAAAGCGAGCTGCAAAACCAGTCAGTCCAATAATTGCTTCTATGAATCTTGACCCCCGCAAATGGATTTTGGGGCGAATACGGAAAGTTGACGAAATATCTCACTTTTTCTGGCCTCGTTTTAATTGCAGGCTCCTTCATTGTTCTCCTCTGCTAAGTAAAGTGGCTTGACGAAATGATGCGGGAATGAGTCATTGCAAATGATCAGGATGTGTTATAATGGAAGATCACGACAAAGTGGATCACACTGGACTCATCTGTCGTAAGACTGAGACGTCTTGACAACTTTCTCGTAAACAGAACATATGAAAGACTTAAATGTAAACTTTACCCTTACCAAGTACATATTTGTTCCTTGAGTAGATCTTGTACATTTGGTCAAACGGCCACATAAAAGCAGCCAATTTTCATGTAAGGAAAAATAAACACATTTCAGCATTCCTAATCTTGGTGACAATGTAAAAGCACACATTACAGATGGGACTGTGGCAAATCACCATTCAGTCGGACAATTCTGGTTGTTGTCAGAATAATGATGGAGAAGAATTGAAAAATATCCGGACGTGGCTTTCTTTGATTCGTCCAGCTTTATTTATTGGGGAACAATTTGGAAACAAATATATATGTTGTTAGAATTTTCTCCTGATTAAAACTAAAATTGGAATGCTGTTCCAAAATTTGCAGTTTTTTTTTATTTTTATTTATTTATTGAACGTAAAGTCCTTTTTTTCTGGCTCTTTAGCGCCGCCCTAGTGGCTACCTGGAGCTTTTTCAAAAATGTTTGAAAATGGAAAAGGATGGGAGAGGGAAATATATATTTGTTTTAATATGGTTAAAGCTATGAGAGTTAACACGCTGCAAAAGTGCGGCCCGTGCCTCCGCATCAGGTTTCGACGAAGGAGGAGGGCAGTGATTTTCACAAACTCTTGTGTGTTCTTTATTTTCCGTTTTGTTCATCTTAGGGGCCGTTGTGGCTGTTGCTCACAATGGCATGCGTGTGTAAGCGCGCGTATGCGGTAACGGATCGGTCAGGGGAGGTTGTTTGATCGAAAAGTAGGAGAAGGTTGGGCACCCCTGGTCTTGCACGATGCACTGCAGGGGGGAAAAAACTAATAGTGAAGGCTCATTGTGTATTTGAAGCCGACGTAGTGATTTTGATAGTAGGCTAATATAATGCATACAGCGTGTATCACCTTCATTATTAGGCTTATATAGGGCTTTCATTTTTTTGCGGATCCAGACATATTTGTTTTTTTTGCTTTTTGCTATGGTCCAATATGTATATATTATATATTATGTATATATCTTTCAACATTTTGGTTTGCCAACCCCTGGGTTAAGAAATTCAAAATTCTTGTGTGTACCTCGTTTACAAATGACAGAGGCGACAGATTTTCAGCATTGGCAGCCCCTGAGGAGGCTCGATGCAGTGAATCAAGCATTCTTACTCTTCTGGATTATGGCTTTGACTGACAAAATTTTCACCAAATCCCCTCTAATGGTTTTTTAAGCATCTGCCTTTTCCAAGAGGTTTATGTCAACTCTTTCAAACCACCTTGACACGTTAACACAAAAGAACTTGTACAAATTAGAGCTAGGCGGTAAAAATCAATAAAAATTCCGGCGATTAAGGGGAATTCATTGCTGATCAATTTTCTGAGTGCCCTACTTAGTTGCAACTTGACAGCATTATTCTGCTCAATACGACACTAGCGTCAAAACATAAGCTTAAGCCATTCGCAGCCTGTGATTGAGACCATGAGGATGCATTCAAATTGTTGCTTCATTTTCCCCATGTCAGATCAAACAAATGTAGTGAAATCATGTTGGAGATCATTCAATACCATTTGTGCAGCAGGAAAGCCAGTCGTGAAAAACATATTAGCTCATACTTTGCCGCTGATATTGCTGGACAGCCAAGTAGCATTAGTTCACATTCCCCCTAGAAAATGATGAAACTCCTATCGCGGTCAAAAAATCACTTTTCTGCAGGGCAGAAGGCTCCGTGATAAATTTCGACTGGAAACTCTCTCATGGAAACACAGAAAAAGCTCCTAAAAGTTATTGAATGATGACCGCCGTTGACTCGAGTCTAGCGAAAGGTCTTCTTTCATATGGGTAAACCGGAGTTTGCGAGGCAGAAGCTGTGCACGCGCACACACACGCACCCCCCCCCCCCCCCCCCCACGCACCACTGACATTCAGCTAATGAGTTGCAACGCTCTAATGTGTCTATCGTCCCCACTGGTTCTCCGAGCGGGGTTGCGTCGGGTGTGGTCATCTTTGCAGTGTGTCTGTGGAGAGGAGACTCGACCAGTGCGGACTTGATCCATATTGCATAAACACGACAATACAAAAACGGCACATTGTACACAGTGAATACATACATCGCATTAAATACAGTCCAGGCATAGCCCACCACACACACACACACACACACACACACACACACACACACACACCATTACAATCCCACTAAACCACAATTTCATCTGGGCACTCTTTTTCACTCACCCAAGCGATAACCAAAACAGGCCAAATTATAAGTAACAAAGTGTGCATTGGGTGCTCTCTGGTTACACTTGTTTATTACTGTAAAATTGTTTGTTTGGGAGAAAACAGAATAAATGAACACCCCAAAGCTGCTGGATAAGAAAAATACATGTTCTGTATTTTTATGATTCCAAAATATTTTGCTCCTTTTTCCACAAGCATGACGCGTCTTGAACCAAGCAGTGCAAATTCAGCCATGAAAGTCGTGGTTATCAGTTAATCAGGCATTCCTCAACCCCTATCCTGCGAAGGGACGAACCTTTCCTGACTGATAGGGTAGAAAACCGAAAAAAGTCACTAAAGCCGTTGGTGAACGTTTTACAAACATTTGCGACATTGAACGAACCTTGACGCGTACGCGACATTCGCTGCCTTCCAAAAAAACTCGCTGTTGTTCACTGTTCAGTGGAACAGGGGCTTTACTTTTACAAATAAACCTGTCAGATTGGGGCTGGCGACTGCCCATCTTGAGCTCCGTCCGGCATGGTGGTGGCCATGACTGGCTCACCGGTGACCAACATCCTATGAGGGAGTTTGGCAATTGTGAGCACACCCACGCAACCTTTTCTAGCAGAGCTTCACCTTTTGCGACACTTAAAAAGGTGCAGTGAACCAGCAAGGCACCGCACCAAAAAAACAAAAAAAATTTTTTTTTTTTAAAACTAGCATCATGTGATGCAACCTTTCTCTGTCCCCGGGTTGTTCACAAACCTTTTGCGTGCCTTTGGAGGATAAGAGAGAAAAAAAGAGGGGGCAGGAGGTGAGCTCTCGCCCGTAAATGCATCACACTGAGTGCATGGTTGTGCCGAGGGGACGTGTCCTTTACTTGGCCTTCCTCCATTGGTAGGAAGAGAGAAATGTTATTATTTGTTTAAAATCTTGCTTGTACCATGTTTAAAAAAAAAACAAAAAATTCTTTTCAGTGAAGGCTGTGTACTAACCGGAGCTATTTGTTTGAGGTGCCTGTTGTTTCTCAAAGAGGAACGAGGGAATAGCCTCTGTGCTAGCTCTTGGAGGCCTCACCGGAATGTCTCTGATCCCAGTGACTTTATTGCCACTGCCAAGAAAAGTGCCAAGCCACGAGATATGGTGTTCATTTGTGCTTGTTTATTTGAGGCGGTTTTATTTCAAAAAGAAAACAACCGAGAGCCGTTCCAACTTTGCGAGGGTTATGTTTATTAATCAGTGCATTTGCTTGAAACCGAATACCTTCAGTCGATTTTAACATGCGTCAACAATCGCTGTGTTGTCACATGATCTACTCCCCCGGCGGCGTTGACTCTCATTCGCCCCCCCCCCCCCCCCCCCCCCACGACTAACCATCTAACTTAGCGAGGAGGATGGCGGCGGCAGGTCCTCGAGGGCGAGTTACTTAACCTGGCCGTCTAATCGCGCATGCTAATGAGTCCATATGCTGCTCGTCAGGGGCCGGCAGCGCACCGGCTTTCATGCAAAGCAGCGCATTTAGGCCCGCAAAAGGAAGTGAAGGTCATCAAGGCGGAATCCACTCAGTCCATTTCATGCCCGGAGAGTGATATCATCATGAAATCTATTCCATTAAGTACCTCTTCTTCCCACTGTACTGATATCGGAGCTCCGTTGTCATCTTTAAAGCTGCCGCGCAAGGTTGTAGGGTAGTTGTCGTGGGGTGAAGTTGTTCTAAGATGCTCTCAGGAGATCTCTTTGACTTTGGCCATCTTATTTCACAGCAGCAGCACCTTTGTTTTTTTTAATCGTGTTACTCTTCTCAATCTAAAGAAAAAAAAATTACATCAGCTGCCAACTTCTTTTTTTTTTTTTTGCTGACGCGCTATAATGGAGGCACACCTCCACATTGATTCCAAATGATTTGTACCCTCGTGTAGCCCACATGGATGCTACCCTGCGAAATTAGGATTAACCTCTAGGTTCATATTGGACAAAGGATTTTTGAAGTCCTTTCATCAAGTCATGCGATTACCATGAATTACCGCTCAAGGCCTGCCAGTACGCGTGTTATATAACAACATGTACTTCTTTCGTGTCAAAGAGATTAACATTCATCATAGTGTTGATGCTTTTGTGCTGGCGGCTGGAACATTGCACACACAAACTATTGCATATTGGTCCGAATGTTCTAAATGTCAGACCTTGCCAAGGAAAATGTACAACATCAGGTACACTTGCAACATCTGACGAGTTCTAATACAGTAGTTTTATCAAATTTTTGCCCCCACAAAAATGAGAATTTTTTTTACAATGACTTATAAACGAAATATATTTATATGTATTTATATATTATGTACTTTAGTTTTTTTTATGTAGCTAAATAGCGGTAACGAGCAGTAACCAATTTTATTCTTTTGTGCAACTATCCATCCATCCATCCATCCATTTTCCGAACCGCTTAATCCTCACAAGGGTCGCGGGGGGGGTGCTGGAGCCTATCCCAGCCGTCTTCGGGCAGTAGGCGGGGGACACCCTGAACCGGTTGCCAGCCAATCGCAGGGCACACAGAGACGAACAACCATGCACGCGCACACTCACACCTAGGGACAATTTAGAGTGTTCAATCAGCCTGCCATGCATGTTTTTGGAACGTGGGAGGAAACCGGAGCACCCGGAGAAAACCCACGCAGGCCCGGGGAGAACATGCAAACTCCACACAGGGAGGCCGGAGCTGGAATTGAACCCGGTACCTCTGCACTGTGAAGCCGACGTGCTAACCACTGGACTACCGGACCGCCCTTGTGCAACTATAGTGCCAATAATCAAATTTGAATGACAATGTTTATAATTCAGCGGCATGGTGGTCAACTGGTTAGCACGTCCACCGCAGAGGTGCAGGGTTCAATTATGGCTGTAAATTAAATGTGATTCAAAATTACTGATTCGTAACTTGTTGGAAAATAGGCAAAACTTTCATGCAGGATTGTAGAAATTCGATATTTACTTTTGAGAAGCTGAAATTCCAAGAAATTGGGAACATTATTTTTATATGTAGATGATTAATCCATCATCAAAACTAATTATCGATTAATTTTATAATCGATTAATCATTGCATCACTGACATTTTGCCTGTAATGATATTTACAGTATTGTATGCCCTTGACTATCATACAGAACCCAGAGAAGTAGACGTTTTTGACTCTCAGATGAGGTCTGCTGGAATGCATTGTGGTTGTCTTTGGTTGGAGCTGGTCTCGTTGATGCAGAAAACCTGCAAAATTGCTGGATCAGAGGCAAAACTGGAGCTCTAAAAGTTGTCCATCTTTTCACACAGAGCACAGAAAAATTCCCAGCAGATTGTCTGAATTTTGGCGACAGTGCACTATTTTATTTTATTTTATTATTTCAAAATTGGCCTGTTGTATGCAGAGTCCAGCAAAATTGCTACATCATCGCTGTTACAGGAGATCCAGAATTTGTCCTCCTTTGATTTTTATACAGAACCCTTGATATTGCCGCAAATGTGTTCAACCTTTGACACGGGTGACATTTTGACTTTGATTGTACCATCATCCCCTCCCTGTTCCATGTGAGTGCCATTTAGAGAAAAACTAAGTGAAAATATTGGGGGTTTTTGTGTGTTTTTTTTAATAGACTGTGTGAAATAATCTATTGTGAAGGCAGACCTTCTGGTGCAGTTTTCTCGCTCTCGCTCTCACTCTCTCACATCCCTGAGTGTATGCAGGAGCGGTTTACTTTTGCCTGCATGATGATCCACTAACAAGATGTCGGGTCTGTCTGATGCAGGTTTCATGTGGTTTTCGTGGCCATGCTGCTCTCATTGAATAGGTTTCCAGTCATGTAATCTGATGCTGAGTGCAGAGGACTGACTCTGCGGCCAAGTGGCATGAGAGGCTTAGATCTAAATTGTTGTGATATCCAAATCAGTAGTGGCCTTCTTTGTCCTGCTTGTTATTACAACAGTAAATGCAGGGGGAAAAAAACAGCCGGAGAGCTCAATTCACTTCTGTTTTGCTCAGGACTGATTCTTTTCTCTTTTCTTTCCCAGCTGAGGGATAATAAGGTAGAAGGAAGCCAAAGGTTAGAGCACCAGACCGCTGCCATGCTCTAATTTCCACACAGTGTGTTAACACGCGGGTGAAAGAGGTGAGGCACCACCAAAGTCACACCCCGCACCACACCAACTGCACACAAGGTGCCGCTGAGCAGCGCAACTGGGGGTCGGGGGTCGAGCGGGGCCGGCAGAGGTACTATTGATGCTGAATATGTATCAGTTAGTTTACAATGGAGCTTTTGTAGCTCTCGTCTTTGTTTTCATGACAGCATCAAGAAAGGTTATGCACCGTCTTCCTTAGTGTGCATCTGGAAAGTATTCACAGCACATCCCATTTCGACATTCTTGAAGAATTTTTCTTTTGAGCTGTTGCCACTGACCATCTTTGGAACGTTTCTAATGCTAAATTGAAGTTCATTTGACTAGATAAAATTTGAAAAGGCACATACTTGTGGCCCTGCCAGAGACCGACTTGAATCTGAATGAACATCCCTGGGGAGATCTGAAAATGGCTTTGCACATCCAACCTGGGAGGGGAAAAAATGTAAAGTTGCAGACTATTTTGTCAGAGCAGCAAAGGCTTTGCACATGAATTTAGCTTGGGGGTCGGCAACCCGCGGCTCTCGAGCCGCATGCACTTTCTACCGCCGCCCTAGTGACTCCCTGGAGCTTTTACAAAAATGTTTGAAAATGGAAAAGCAGATAGTGGAGGGAAATATATTTTTTGTTTTAATGTGGTTTCTGTAGGAGGACAAACATGACACAAATATTCTAAACGTTTTCCAATGCTGTAAAAATGTGTTAAATAAATATTACTTTTCAACATTTCTGTCAACGAAGATTTGCGTCATAGCCTGCAACACACATTTCTATTAGCAGGGCGGGATACCAGGCAGGTGGCTGTTGTAAGAAAAAAACAAAAACGGCATTTCATGTACAATTCACCGAGGGTACTGCCCAAGAATGGGAATCTGAAGTGCTGAGAGAAGCATTTGAAAACGGTACACGTGAGCTACGATAGTTAACACGCCGCAAAAGTGCCTCCCATGCCTCTGAATCAGGTCACGATGAAGGTAGGCAGTGTTTTTCACAAACTTGTGTCTGCTTACATTTTCTGTTTCGTTCGTCTTTGGGGCCGTAGTGGCTGTTGCTCACTGTGGCATGAGGGAGTAAATGCGTGCGTATGTGCGCGTGTGTGGTAACTGGTCGATCACGAGAGGTCGGTTGATTGAAAAGTAGATTTTCGGTCAACAAAGGTCGGGCCCCCCTGCTCTACAGGATGACTGCAAGGAAAAAAAAAACATTGAATCATGAAGGCTCATTGTGGATTTGTAGCCAACGTAGTCATTTTGATAGTAGGGTAATATAGCTCATAGAGATACATACAGCATGTGTTGCCTTCATTAAAGGGCTTGAATTTTTTTGTGGCTCTAGGCATATTTGTTTTTTGGGTCCAATATGGCTCTTTTGACATTTTGGGTTGCCGACCAGCTGATTTACAAAATGTATGTAATTTAAATTATTGAATATAAGTAATCAGTCTCACAGTATGAGATGAAACAGTTATATGGGATATGAATAAAACTATGGCAGTAACATCAGCCCAGGGAACTCTGCCACTGCACCCTCACTATGTGTTTGCACGGATATTACACGTTATTACATTATAGTGATTGTAAATCATGTATATGGCTTTTTAAAATGGATCCGGTGTTCAATTTATTCAACACTGCTGCGCCACGAGCATGTGATACTATTTGACCCGGTGGGATCAATCACGTCATCTGATATGCATCTGGTTGGATTCCATTTGAATTAAATTAAATAAATTAAATCACAATGTTCAGTACAGAAAACATGTGTTTATGATGACTAAGTGTTCAAAATGTTATCATTCTTCTATAATACATGCAGTTTCAAAACTGTATTTACTTGTTGATGTTCTGTTAAGGAATTATTCCGCCAGAAGTAGTAGTAGAACATTGTTGAGGAATTTCACCTTGCTATGAGAACTATTGATACTAGTCTCTGTCCTGAACATCTGCTGAAGTACTTAAAACAAAGAATGTAGTGTGAAGTTTAGATCCTATTTCCCCTTGAGTGATTAACAGCCCCCAAGTGTCTTCTTTTGCGTCCCCACCTCAGGAAAGTTCCCTTGAGGAGGAACTCTTATCTCGAGATTTTTGCGCAGCAGATGTGGTCTGTACTTTGTCAAAATGCCAAGATCGAACTGCATTGACCTTTCTTTGTTTCTGATTTGTACATAAGAGGAAGGACTGCCCGCCCCTAATTAACATAATTAACATACTATGCCTATATATACGTGTGACTGTGGTTGTTCGGGGCTTCCTGACGAAATCTGAGACTCACAGGAGCCCGAATCGATTCGTGTTGCGTTGTGATAAACTGAAGAAAAGACGATGTGATGTTGGGTCTTCTTCCACCTTATAGAGAGATAAAAGAACCTGTGTCCAAGGAGGGCCAAAAGCAAATTGACAGCTCCCATTCCTCAACATGTTCCTTAGGTAATTTTCCCAACTCCAATGTGTTCGCTGTCGTGTGGCCTCTGTCGTACCTGAGGCCAAGTTGTGACCATGTAGCTAGCTGGCCTAGTCAAAAGCCTAGCGACTAATTAAAAGGCTGCCAATCTAGCTTTATCATTGACTGGCTGACTGACTGGCTCATAGCTACCATGATTAAAAGTGATCACTCAATTTCAGTCTTGCTATATTTCTAAAAGTAAACCTTTATAAACCTTTCCTATTTAAGAAAAAAAGAAAATAAAACAATACAAAGGTTCACAAAAGACCTCCCACCACAGTTTACCTATTAAACTAACTAACTAACTAATAAAACTGTATAATCATCAAAATTAGCTAATTAAAATGCTAGCTAGCCAGCTAACTAACTGGCAAACTAACTGACGAAGTAACTAACCAACTGTCTGTCCCATGGCAGTGATCCTACCTGCCATGTTGCCCCGGTTGGCCACTCAATGCTTATTGGAGCTATTATGTCACAAAGTGCACATTTCGAGCTTTAGCTGGTACCAAAGCAAATAAATGTAAGAAGAGTGGGGCAGGGTGCATGGTAATGATGTAGATGGTAGAAACTCCATCACTGTTGAACAGAATATAAAGGCCGGTTGTGGCATAATGGGATGCCGCCGATCTATTTGAACACTTTAATGAAGTCCCAGCGGCGCCAAGAGTACACTATCAGAAAATGACCAGACCTTGTTGGAGCCCATAGACTTGTATTGTACTGGGTACGTAATGAAGGCATGATGCTTGTGATAATTAACTTCTCCAAGTTTTACAAAGTCCCTGTCCAAGAAGACTTTCTAAAAAGATGGCACTTTTTCTTTTGCTAATTTGATGCAATGCGTCCCTTTTATCATGAAATATGATAAGATAATGCGTTACCCAGTGAGGGGACATTTGCATGTTGCATCAGCAAAGAGCATAGCTCAGCCACAATAATTATTGTGATAATGCAGAAGAAACTGCAAAACTGCAATGAGAGAATGAATTTGCTTATTCCTTGCGTGAATCCCAATTGTTTCATTCAGCACATTCACACCACCAGCACTGTCACTGGCCGCAAGACTAGATATCAAACTCCAAGGGGGGGGGGGGGGGGGGGGGTGTTCTGGGTCAAGTGCAAAATGGAATTCAGTGGGACGAGTCGCAGATGCGGCGGTGCTAGTTTCTATGGTAACTGCAGGCAAGGGCTGTATTTGAGTGCAGTTGTTTCACTGCGTCTGCCTGAGATCTCTGTGTGTTCCCGACCAGCCAGGCGAGGAAAGGGGAAAGGAATGAGGGGAACGTTCCCAAAGGGCCCGAACGCTTGAAAGTGGGGCAGCGTCGCCCATCACCATCAAACAAAATCTTTCAGCTGGAAAGAAAGACACTGTCGTGAATTCCTTACCTCGAGACGCAAACAAGTGAAGCCGCCGCACACACAAAGATCTGATGAGAAGTAAGCAAACTTTCATGTCACATTCTTTTCTGGAACAAATGAGTGGAAAAACAACAAGGTGACCTTGTGGAATGTTAAAACATTTTTTTAATGTCCTTAATGCTATTTATGCAAACATTCAGGTTTATATTATGGTTCATAGAAATGTAATTTTGATTTCTTTGTTTTTTTACATTTTATAAATTGCTAAACAACCGTTATAACCATAGCACACAGAGGGCAACAACCCCCGCCAGTTGTAAATGTCTACATTCAACCTAGAAACCTAATCGTAAATGGGAGGTTAAGGTGGAATTTAGAATTCATTTTAGATCCAAATGAAGATTTTACATATACAAAGTACAACACTTAATCGAATTAGTGTCGTAGTGGCCATCTCACAAATAAACCCCTCAGGAGGTTAAAGACATTTAGCTAGTGAACGTGTTTTATCTAATGGAAGCGTGTTTGGGCCAATGGATTAATGGAGGCAGTGTCAACATTCGCCGTGTTTGGGTTTAATTTTCCAATGCGATTTGTGTCTTAGCGTTGCTGAGAGTTGAATTTAAGATCAGGCTTGGAAGTGCGTCAGCATTTGTTGCATATTTTATTCAAATATGTATTTCACCCCGTTGACTTTGTTTTTGTTGACATTTTCAGAAAAGCAAACAATCTGGGCTTTTGTGTCCCACTCCACATTCAAACGTTTAATGCTCTGCTGTGCGCGCTATTCATTGCCCCTTGCCAGGAGTCATTATTGTCACAGAAAGAGCGTCAATGAGTCGGCTGTTTTGTGGTGCCGTGGTGGCTTCATTGAAGTGCCCAGTGACACTGCTTGCTTAATTCCTGAGCAGCGGGGAAGCTTTAAATGTGAAGAAACAAGAAGTACAGTCCCGAGGAGCTTGGTTGTTGTTGAGTGGGAACAGTTCAGGCAGATGTTACAAGTATCTATGACATTTGGAAACGTGTGGGTGGCATTTTTGAAATTTTACTGGGAAATCGCGTATCCACACAAAAATTTAATCCAAACGGGACCTTTTAAAAACAATAATAAATACAGTACATACATAAAGCTTGCTGGCAACACACTGAAAAGTACAACTTCCAATAAACACTTCGGAATCAGCTTCGGATTGTTACTCCAACATATGAAAATGTGATTATTTGAAAACTGTCTATTGAGCTTCTCCTTAGGGAAAAGCTTTAGCATTTTAGTTGAAAGTGGCGTACTTCAACTAGGATCCTTTGCCGTCCCTTGGCCAAAGGTAAAAGAACACAGGCTGGTTTTGCGCTCGTAACTGCCATGAATCTCCACTGGCTGCGACCATCTGCCTCCAATCTAGCTCACTAGCTGGCTAGCAAGCCGGGTAGCTCTTCCCATCTGCCACACTGTGTGGGATCTACTTTCTCCCATTTAGCCCAAATGTGATGGCTGCTTTCTGGCCTGGGTTGTGGCACTGAACATCTCGGTGGCAACCTATTTGCATCAATTAGTCTGTTTCTGAAGTAAAACCGTGGGCATCCTAAAATCCTTATTGCGTCTCCAAGCAATGTTTTTAGTCACGTTTGAAGATTTTAAAAGCAATAGCAGTTTAAGACTAATTTAACAAAAAATTTCAATTAAAAAAAAAAAAAAAGGTTGTTGATCATGATTTAATGATGAATGAAGAAGGCCTTTTTTTAAACACTTTTTTCGGCATATTTCCTGGAAATTTGAGGTTTCCAAAGTCTTTTCTTTAAATGTCATTTTTACAGTTCACGATTTCTTGGGACACCTCTGCATTTCCCCAAGCTTCTCAAACACAAATGTGCCACTTTGAAAGCAAACGTTTTTGTGACATTTTCTGTCACAAGTGAAGATGGGTGTTTGACATCCAGTGTGTTCTAGATAATCAACAGAGAAGCAGCCTGTTACCAAGTTTCAGCAGACTCGCTCGCTACCAGTAACTCATCTTGTTGCCCAACCAACATTCAATAATAAACTAAATCACATTTTTATTTTTGGACAAGTGTCAACGGCACTCATGCACAAAAACAACAATAAAAAAAGATAACATTGACATGCATACTTGCCTGTTTGGAACGTGAGGACAATGTGAGGCTTATGTTTTGTTCCCCGAGTCACAATGGCACCATTCTATATCATCACTGTGGCAGCAACATCCACACGAGCTGATTATTAAATTACAGACAACTGTGACGGAAGATTAAAAATGTACCCCTTCTCCCAAATTGTGTAAAAGCCATTGTCTCCGTGTTTGAGTTGCATTGTGCGTAGAATGACATCGGCTTTGTTTTCTCACCACGCAGCTATCTCCCACTGCTCCTTTTTTTCTTTCGCCTCTCGTATCAATTAAACATCTTCTGCGTGGGCTAAAAAAAAAAAAAAATCTATTAAATGATTTTGTGGCTATGCGCTATTTCCCCAAGATAACGTCTCTGCTTTGATTTATAATGAGTGAATTTGTAAGGGGGATAGTCATGTACTTTTTGAGGCGCTCAGGGGGGAGAACCGTACAAAGACGGTGAAACAAAAGCACCTCGACACTGCAGCGTTGTCATTAATCAGAGGCCAGCATGATAGTGCAGTCCATGCTGCCTTCCCGAGCCTTTATGCTGCTTATTTGTACTCCAACAACCGCTTTTTATGCTGTCATCCGTTACGTGTCAAAAATAAACCCAAGGCTCACCGACAGCAATGCAGGTTACTTGACCTGTTTTCGGTTTCTGACCCGATGCGTCATTAATCAATTAACTGATCCCCCCCCCCCCTCCAAAAAATGTCGTACAGTTGTGGGGGGGTTGCATTTGTGGCAGATAGGAATGCAGTACTTAACCTATATGTTTATTTGATGCAAATGTATTAAACATATATTGTTAAATATCAATAATATTAAAAAATATATATATCAATGTTGTTATTAATTGAACTCCCAGTTGTAGAGTGTTCAAAGTTCTCGATTGTTTCCCTTTTTTTCCAAATGTTTATTTATTTTTTCCTTCAATTTCAATTTTGAACCCAGAACCTCAAGAATGTGAATCGGCCATGCCAACCACTAACGCACAATGCCGCCACTTCCACTCAACTCCCACAAGTGAATTTGGCCAAATAAATCAAAAATGAAGATTGTGTCATCGCACCAAAATCCAAATGTTCCTTGTTCCTAACTGAGAGTACAGCACAATTCCGACCTATTTTTCTAAATCAACAACAAAGAAGTTGCCGAAGACACTTTAGGTGGCAATCCTAAACCACACCGTGTTCATTCTTGAGGGTGAAAGTCATATTTTTTTGGTGTTGTGGGCGTCTTAAAACAATGCAGGTAGCTTCTACGCATCTTTTAAAAGAGGCTTCCATTAATGCTTGCGCCCACGTTGCTCTCTATCTGTCAAAGACATTCACCTGTTTTTATGGCCGAAGCTGAAGTGGAAATATGCAGTAAGAGTCCAAATGTGTTGACGGTGTTGTTCCTCACCGTCTGAGTGTTTGTTTGTTTGTTTGTTTGGGGGTTTTTTTTACGCCGCCGTCAGTCCAATTCAGGGACTCCTAATTCCATGCTGCCAGATGCCAACTTTCATCTCGTGTTAGCTTGTGCGCCAGGGCCACTTCTGGCTGGCAAATCTGAATTTAAAGTGAGCCTCAGTCAATCCCATGGGGGTTTTGAAACGCCGAATATCCGCGCAGTCCTCTTGATCAGCACTATGGATTAATTTCAGAATTTGCATTTTTGTCCTCCGACTGAGGCGTCACTTGCAATTTTCTCCGTGGTCCGAGAACGAACAGGCTTTTTCACGATTTACTTAATCAAGATAAATTCCGTTTTTTTTATTTATTTTTATTTTTTAGAAACACTTCTTAATCAATAACGATGTCTCAATTTACCATTCACACTTAATTGATTCCCTCTTGGTCATAAAAATATTCTTTTCCCCATTTAAAATTATTTTCCCCCTTCCCGCAACAATTGTTTGAAAGAAAATGTAAATATTTATTTTCTCTTGCACTCAACAAATACTCCATATATAAAAGTCCAAGGCTAATAAAAACCACCATAAACTAAAACAAAGCATTTTCCAAAAAATGAACAAACTCCCTAAAAACAATTTAAAGCTAAAATGAATTTTAAAAAAGTCAAAACAAAATAAAATATAACTATCCAGAAGAATCCCAAACTCTCATCACATTGACGCAGACATAAATACTCGAACTTTTTCAACCTGGGCAATCTTACTCCACTGACTTTTCTGCACTAGTAAAATTATACAAGGGGACTCCTGCCCTTCACTTTGGTTTCTTCCTATTTCAATTGCACAGCAGCCCATTTAGGCAGAAAACTAGTAGGAAGTGATGTAATTCTACCCTTTGAAGGTAGATGAGTACACAGCATGACCGCCATGACACAAACTCTAGAAAAAAAAATCGTTTGGACCTAAATTAAATATTGGTTGGTGTATAAGGTAGCACAATATTTACGTGGGTCTTCAAAAAGTCTTTCAGGTGATCCTGTCGATGACTCTTGATCATTGTTGCATTTAGACAGAAATGCGAGTTTTGACCTAATTTACACAACCTAATTAGTTTTGACTTACAGGGGACATTTTTGTTGCTTAATTTTTTTTTTTTTAATAGTTTGTAATTTTTCTGCTCTTCACATTGCTATTGTGCCATTTAAGTGGAACTCCTTAGTACAGTATTAACAAGGTATTTCTCAGTGGTACAAAAACGGACAATTTGCTCACTTTCGTCACTTCCTGCATTAGGCAGAGAACTGCAGTACTCCCAAAGACTTCTGCCTGAGACTTTGCTTTCCTTTAGTGAGCATTGCAGCCCATTTAGGCAGTCATCTAGTCGAAACGAAAATGGCTGAAACTACACAGCAAAACCAGATTAATATGAATGTTAAACTCGTTACATTTGTCATGATTGACATAATTTTTTACGAGCGACACATTCAATTCTCAGGCTTGTTTATTATGGTCTGTGTCCTGTAGTGTTATTTCAAAGCATGAGCCACAGAAGTTGTGTTGCGGCTGTCTATGTAGGAGCGGGGGGGGGGGGGGGGGGGTCGTGGGTTGATGTTTGCCCTCAAGCTGAGTATGGCTGTCATCCAAGCAAACACACTATATACTCTCCTCAGCCCTTTCTCCTCATGTCTGGAGGACATTAGAGGAAAATGTTTTCAGCGCTCTCAAATCCACCCCAATTTAATGAGGGACGGTTTGATTCGGTACTGCTGCACGAAGGATTGCAGCAGAAATGATGAGCGTGCAGAAGGCAACGGGCCAACTAAATAATACAACACGCTGCCCAGGTCATCTCAGTGGTCAGGGAGTTGCCATCGTATGTTCCACCACCCATGAAGTCTTTATGATCATTTATTTATACCAGGTGTTTAAGCTTACTAAGGACGTGTGTGTGTGTGTGTGTGTGTGTGTGTGTGTGTGTGTGTGTGTGTGTGTGTGTGTGTGCGTGTGTGAGTGCGTGCGTGCGTGCGTGCGTGCGTGCGTGCGTGCGTTTTTGTACAGTAGAACCTCGATTTAATGGACTAACTGGAAATGCTGTACTTTTATTGTCGTGTAAAAACACCCAAAAGTGTTTTGTAATTTCTTCTCCTAAAAATGCCAAGCACAATTCAAAATTCAAAATTATAAAAAATTAATATAAAGTAAATATAAGTAAGTAAAAACCGCTGATGGCGTGCACCTGGTTGTGTTGATGAGCCACAATGTCCGCGCTTCCTTTTTCCACCGCCGTTACGATTTTCGATAAGAGGTGGACATGAAACAGCGGTCTAGTGTACCCAAAATAGAATGTTCCAGAGACGTGTACACAAAACTCCAGTAAATAGCCATAGATATGAATGGGTAGATGCTGTGTGAGTGCGTACGGTGATGCTACAATAATGTCCATTTGCTCTATCTTACATAATCTTTGAAGGGACACTCGCCCCTGCTAAAATGGCTGCCATGTATGTCCATACAATGTTTTTGATGGGAAAACTGCCCCTGCCAATGTGGTCATCACAATGGAGCATTTTTCAGCCTGCTCTAGTCTACTACAAGTCTTTTGGTTTATGACTATGGAGCAGCGCAATCTGGTTTAACCAGCTACTTTGGAAGTGGCTTTCTTGTTGGCCGGTGACCATCTACTGTCCGTTGAATCCAGGGTCAGTTGGTTCTGGGTCTGTTAAATCGAGGTTCCGCTTTAGTGTGCTATATGGGTAAATAAAGAGCTGCTCTAGCAAATGCGAGTATGTATGAAAGTGTCAAAGGCATCATTTGCGACCACTGATGCCACACTGCTACAGCGTTGCTATACAAGGGGAACAAATTGTCAGTTTGTTGACTGTCAAGCATCCAGGAATAGTAATGATGGAAAAACAGTTAGGACAGCGGAAAAAATCGTTGGCACCGCCCTACCCACTCTTGAGGACTTGCACACTGCAAGAATCAAGACAAGGGCACGGAAAATCCTCCTGGATCCCCCGCACCCTGCCCACCACCTTTTCCACCTACTCCCCTCAGGCAGACGCTACAGATCCATGCGCACCAAATCCAGTAGACACTTAAACAGCTTCTTCCCTCTAGCCATTAACTCCTTAAACAGTCACTGACGTAGTCACTCTTCTTGTACTACAAATACTGCTACTGGTTACTCTAAAATGGTTCAATGATTTGTTGTTTACGATGATACTAATGCAGCGTGTTATACCGGAGACAAATTCCTTGTGTGTTCTACATACTTGGCCAATAAAGATGATTCTGATTCTGATTCTGATTCTGAAAAAAAAAGTGTCACTCAATAGTCCCAGTGGAGCCTGTTAGTGGAGATTAGCAGAGATGTACATGTGCCACTGTCGTGTGATGCCCGTGAGTAAGTCATTCCGGCCTCCTGCTGTGAGCTGGCTCCTACCACTTGATAACATGTTGGAAGACGCCTCACACTGTTCGCCCTCTGGATAGAAAGCACGTCTGTCAAGATAGGACACATGGTAATCATTTGCTTTCTTGAATGTAAAAGGGCAGTTTTACCCCTACCGGATGGGATTTTTCTTTTGTCAGTTTGGTGTGCAGATTAAAGAAACTGATTCTTTCAATATCCAGGAGCAATGCCACTCGAGTTAAAATCCACATTTGCCATTTCTACAGTTGTTGTTCCCTTTTTCTTTTTTGATATGTGCTTTCTTCACGCGTCTTTTTGGCTAAAATGCTCCATGGTCAACATCCTTTGAATTATTAAAGTTGATTTATTAAATTACGATAGTATAACAGGCATGGTCTCCCGGGCCTGCATGGGTTTTCTCTGGGTACTCCGGTTTCATCCCACATTCCAAAAACAGGCTGATTGAACACTCTCAAATGTCCCTAGGTGTGAGAGTGAGCGCAGATGTTTTTTTCATTTCTGTGTGCCTTGTGTTTGGCTGGCAACCGGTTCAGGGTGTTCCCCACCTACTGCCCAGAGACAGCTGGGATTGGCTCCAGCACCCCCCGCGCCCCTTGTGAGGATAAAGCGGATCGGAAAATGGATGGATGGATGCATGGATAATATAACAGGGGTCACCAACGTCTTGCCCGCGGGCACGAGGTAGCCCCCACGGACTACGTGAGTAAACCGTGGGCCCGTTCCAAAAATGGTGACGGGGCAATGTGAGTTTCTAAGAATGTTGCATAAAAGGTCATTTGCAAATGTAACCAATGGAAGAGAGACAAAATAAGGCGGTGCATATTGGCATTTGTCTCCTGATTACTGTGAGAAATCATTCACATATTCAATGAATCTCATCAATTCTTAGTAAGTAGGGCTGTCACGAACAAATCTTTTTAGAATTGATAATCCTCTCAATTCTTCCAAGGATTACTCGGGTAATCTGATGGACGCAGAAACTTTTGTCGACCCGTTTTTGTGGTCAACAGTCGAGTTAGCTAATCATGAATAATTTAATATAATAAGAATAATGGTAATGGTAATAATAAAAATAAATAACAATATATATTTGAAGTTAATTTGAGCGCATTTGTTATTTCAGAAGTGTGTGTCAAACCGGTAGCCCTTCGCACTAATCGGGAGCCCAAGAAGTAGCTGTCAGCTTCAAAAAGGTTAGCGAGCCCTGTTATGGAACGTTTAACTTTCAGGAGTCCATCTGGAGAGTTTGTCTTCATCTTGATTTACTCCAAAGTGTCGTTTTACTGAAATTTCCTCCGATATTTCATTGGCTAAAATTGTCGTAGGGTTGACAGCCTTTGAAGTTTTTTTTCTTTTTAAAATTGTTCTTTCTGTTTTTGCTAATTTTTTAAACTATTTTAGTTGGATTCTACATGTCGAGCTGACCTCTCAAGTGGTTTTCAAGTAGAGTTGAAGTGCAGTGAAGGTCGCTTTTGCATGTGCTTGACAGCCCGTAAATGTGTTTTTAAGTTGAACACAGTTTTTCCAACACTGATACATGTGTGTTTGTTTTACAAATACTTCTGAAGATACAGTACACGTAAATTGCCGCTTCCGGTTGATTATCTTGCTCTTGCTCAGGTAGTTAATGATACGTACACACCGAACGCACATGCTGTAATTGCCTTTTTCAACACTGAGCGTTAAAAAAAAAAAAAAAAAAACGCCAGATTGCCTTTTCTGCACGTTTGGCTCCATTTACTACAAAGCACATTTGTTTCGCATTAGTGCAGGCGTGTGCTCGTGCAACCTTTTTCCCCACTCGTTGCTATGTTTCATCAAGTTTTTTTCTTCCCAATGTGCTCGCGGAGAGGCGATCCATCACGTCAGCACGTCTGTCATTTTCTTTTCGTCTCACAGGGCGTTTTAATGCAAGTGAGGCGGCGGCTTGATTTGAGAAATATTGCCTGTGGTGTGTGCATTGCGCAACCATGTTCCTCGTCATTGCGGTATAATTGTTTTCTGTTTTAAAAGTAACCTTGCATTGGATTTGATTAGATTGCTCAAGTGTGCCGAAGAAATGGTGTCCAGGTATCTCTTGTGTATATGCAGAGTGGTTAAGCTCAAGCAGAAGCTTTGATCCGCACTCGTTACCGCCACTGAAAATGATTTTCAAGTCATTCGAAAACATTCATGCAAAACCCAAAAGTCAGAGCATCATTGGCCAAATCTGCATGAATTAACAACAACAACAACAACAGTATTTATAGAGCACTTTCAAACAGCCATCGCTGCATACAAAGTGCTGTACATGGAGCAATTTAACATGTACCTTGAGTACCAGTCAAGAGGCGAGCAGCGGCATTCTGGACCAGCTGAAGGCGCTTAATAGAGGACTGGCTGACTCCAAAGTAAAGGGCATTGCAGTAATCGAGCCGGGATGTGACAAAGGCATGAATTACTGTCTCAAAGTGTTCATGTGAGAGGAGAGGTTTTATTTTGGCCAGCTGTCTAAGGTGAAAGAAGCTGGATTTAACAACGGCACCAATTTGCCGATCGAGTTTGAAATCACTGTCCAGTTTAAGGCCCAAGTTTGAGACTGTTGACTTAAGATAAGGAGACAGGGGGCCCAAGTCTACAGGATGGAATGTACAAGGGCCACTGGGACCAAACAATATCACCTCTGTCTTCTTTTCATTGAATCTCAAGAAATTTTGTGCCATCCAGGTTTTGATTTCTTCCAGACAGGATAGGAGTGGCCTTAATGAGAAGGCGTCTTTCTTGCTCAGTGGGACATAGATCTGGCAGTCATCTGCATAGCAGTGGAAGGGAATACCATGTTTCCTTAAGATGGAACCAAATGGGAGCAGATACAGCAAGAACAGCAGAGGCCCCAGAATTGAGCCCTGTGGAACACCACATGACAGGGGAGCAGTGCGTGACTCAGAGCAGCCAAGGCTGACACAGAAGGTTCTGTCAGCTAAATAGGACCTAAACCACTCAAGAGCACTGCCGCCAATGCCCACCAAGTTCTGCAAACGAGTCAGCAGAATACTGTGATCCACGGTATCTAATGCTGCAGTTAAGTCCAATAAAACTAGACACACGTGGTCTCCAGAGTCATTTGCCAGGAGGATGTCATTAGAAACGCGTAACAGGGCTGACTCCGTGCTATGCATCGTCTTGAAACCTGACTGGAAGACCTCCAAGATGTTATGTTCATCCAAGAAAAATTTCAACTGCATGTGCACCACTTTTTCCAGAATTTTGGAAATGAAAGGCAGTTTGGAAATGGGCCTGAAGCTTGACAGCACATCTGTATCAAGACCAGGTTTCTTGATCAAGGGTTGGACCACAGCATGTTTAAACTGTTGGGGAACTACACCAGAAGAGAGGCTGCTGTTGATGATATCCAAGACGGATGCGCCAACACTCGGGAGAACCTCCTGAAAGAAGTGCGGGGGAAGAGAGTCGCAAGGGGAGCCAGATGGCTTCGTCTGGAGAACTACATCCTCCAAAAGCGCCAAGGACACCGTTTCAAAAGAATTTAGCACAGCTGAACATGGAACATGGACAGAGGGGTCAGATGCAGTATTTGAGACCAGAGTCCTAGCTGTAGAGACCTTATCAATGAAAAACTGAAGGAATCTGTTGCACATCTCGGGTGAAGAATCCGAGCAAGTAGGCAGAGGGGGTTTGAGTACAGAATCTATCGTTTTAAATAGTGCGCGTGGGTTGTGACGGTTAGCTTGAATAAGGTCCGACAGATATGCTCTTTTGGCCTCTTTTACTGTGAGCTGGTAGTTACGCCAGCAGTCTTTCCAAATTTGATAAGAGACATGCAATTTGTCATTTTTCCACTTGCGTTCAGCTTTGCGACACCCCTGCCTAGCTGCGCGGGTAATGTCGTTAAACCATGGCTCGGGTTTAGGTTTTGGGAGCACAGTTTTTGAAGGAGCCACCAAATCCAGGATGGCACGGCATGATGAGTTGAACCAAGAGGTGAGTTCCTCTGTGTTAGACGAGGGTACGCAAAGGTTATTAAAGGCATCAGAGAAACGACTAGCAGTGCGAGGGTTAAAAATTCGGCATTTAAAACTAGGAGCGGCAGATTTCACAGCAGCATGCGATAAGACTACGTCAAATAAAACTGCCATGTGATCAGAAATCCCATTTTCAAGGACTTCCAGATTTGACACCGGGAGACCATAAGCAAGGACAAGGTCTAAAATATGACCTTGTTCATGTGTCGGGCTGCTCACATACTGCACGAAATTAAAAGAGTCGATAAGTCTTAAGAAGTCCTTTGCTAGCGTTTTTTCCGGACAGCACACATGGATATTAAAATCCCCCATTAGGAGGATATGATCATATCTCAGCCTGATTTCCGCAAGAAAGGTTGAAAAGTCGCTTAAAAAGTCTTTGTTGTATTTAGGAGGACGGTAAATGACAGCACAGAGCACCGGGAAAACACGACCGACTTCAAAGAAGGTTGCTTCAAAGCTGGTGGCCGATGTGGTGAATGTGCACCGTTTACATTTGAAATCAGAATCAGAATCAGAATCATCTTTATTGGCCAAGTATGTAGAACACACAAGGAATTTGTCTCCGGTATTGTTCTTAAAGATGCTCACCGTTCCTCCACCACGGCCTGATGTCCTCGGGGTATAGAGGAAACCACAGTCAGGTGGCAACAATTCAAGCAAAGCGTTGTACTCACCAGTACCTGCCCAAGTCTCCGTCAGACACAGGAAATCCAAGTCATTGGAAAGGAAATACTCCCTCAGAATATGGGTCTTGTTCGTCAGCGACCGGGCGTTTAACAACGCGATCCTTGTGGGAGTAGCAACGGGAGGGATTGCCTCTTCCGATCGCCAAGCCCGGGGGAATTCCCTCAAAAGCTTTCGCTGGATTCCTCCCCGAGAAAGGCGTGGAGGGTAGAAATGCCGTGGTGCGATGGGAGAGCCAATGACTGTTAGCAAGCACGAGGCGACGGGGTCGAGGGCACACCACGCCGGAGCGATCGAAGTGTGTCTCAGATCCCGTTTTAGCTTCACGAGCTGACCGCTACGTTTGCCGCGGCGGCGGCGCTTCTGTGAAGGGGGCGAGCGAACGCGGAAGAGATTAGCCGGCAGGTTAGCCAAGAACGGAGGTAGCGTCTTTTCACCACCATCTTGCCAAAACGCGGCCGAATCTCCGACGTGTTGTTGAATCAATAACAACGATCGGCGATCATAAACCAACCGAGACGCTGTTAGGGAGGTAACAAGCATTGCGAAAAGTAAAAAAAACAGAAATGGCAGGAGCGTTGCCGAACACACTGGCGCACAAGCGGCCATCTTGGGCAATTAAGGGTTAGACAGACTTTTACCCATGGATCTTCAATACCATTTTTTTTCTGACCGATACGAATACTCAACTCTAGTTCTGACATGTAAAATTTACCCATACCTGTCAACTGATACGGTTTAGCCATAGTTCATACGGATTTTGTGGTGAATCTTACGTATATGGCCGTAGCGCACAAATCATACGGATTCTGAAAATTTCCGTTTGTATTTTTTTTTCCCTCACAGGTAGTTCCGTTTGCTTTTGCCCAGAATGGTGCTAGTCTACTCGAATGCTTTCATTTCCGGTAACTTTCCAGTAAATCACGTGGTTCCTAGTTGAAAACAGCAGAGTATTCATTGCATATCATTGAAAATTTCGTGGGGTTTTTTTCTGCCGTTATTTTGACATATAAAATGCTTTGGTATGTTATAAGGATTTTTTGCTCTTTATAAGGATTTTTTGGGTAGTTTATACAGGTTGGCGCTCCGAAAAGTTGACAGGTATGTTTACCCCAAAAAACAATATTATTTTAAAGAAATACCTATGTATCCCAATGCTGCATTTTTCCCTTAAAATTGCATGAAATTAAAGACATTTTAAAAAATATATAGATTTCTATTTTTATACATACGGGTGACAGAATTTGCATCTTAATAATTATCTGTCAGACATGTATTCCAAATCGTATAACAGCCACAACAAGGTCAAAAGTACCGATACCGTGAAATAAGGTGTGTTATCTACCCGATGCCGATACCTGGTATCGATACTCGACCATCTCTACTGTTATCCATATGCTATTAAAGCAGTATGCTTTGTCTCTGGAAATGCAATTCAGGGAGAAGGCGCTTTCCCTTTCCACTTCATTGATTGTGAAATGGATGAGAAAAAGATCCAATAAAAAGAGGCTTTCTCTAGAGTTTATGCAACAGTCGTTATTGTACTTGCGTTTCTATTTTCAGAGAAGCATGGCCTTGCTTTTTAATGTAAGCTAAGCAGGAGGGAAACTGATTGCTAGCTCAAACTGTTCCGTTTTTCAACATTGAACTTCATAAAGCTCTTCAAACATTCAGCTATGACATGGCACAAAATGCAAGCGTAAACCGCAACGAACCAGAAAATATTCTTCTTACACCCGCTTGCATTAGCATATGCCCATTCTCATTCACTGAAGAGCATCGGCGGTCACGGTCGAATGCAAAGTGTTTGCGCAACTCAAAGCGTCCATCTGTTAATTCCTGATTGAGAAAATAAGACTTCACTTGGCCGCCTCTTCTTCGGCGAACTAATTTCACAAATAGGTTGGAGAAAGAGAGTCTCACAAAAGAGCACCCATCTCACCAAAGAAAACGAGCATGAATGACAAACTGATCAAACTTTGATGCCATTTAGATGGCTCAGGCCCCAAAACGTTGCAATTTAGGGTTGATCATCTCTGTAGTGTAAACTGCTTCTGAATAAGGCGGCACAATAACACCTTCAAAAACTTGATTCATTTGACTGAGAAAATGAACTGCTTTGTTGCTCCTTGTCATTTCCAATATTGAAAGTCTCACGATCAGTGACACACTCTGGTGCACATTTACCTGCTTTTGAAGCCAGGGTGAAGCCTTGTGTTGTGGTGAGTGAAATCTTCCATTCTCAGTTTATCGAGGCAGCCGGCTGTTCGGTGATGACCAATTTAGATGTTCAATTTCAGGACGCTGTCCTTTAGAATTTTCCTTGCGCTTGGTTATGATAAACATGTCTTCCAAATTGCATTTACACCAGTAAAACTGGTGTAAGGGGATGATTTTTTTTTTTAAACTAATTTTATTGTCACTTTCTCTGGATTAATTTTCTCTGGATTAATTTTCAGTCTCTTTCTCTGCTGGTGTTACACAAGCATGCTTTACACCCTTGTCGCGGCGGGTGCCTTGGGTTGACATCGCGGCCACACCGAGCTCGTGTGTACGTGCTTGCTCACGCACAAATGCATGGCAAATGACAAATCCTTCCATCTGTGAGTCAACGGAGCATTGTACGAGTCCTCGTACAGATGAAGCAGCGGCGTGTGGATGCAAACGGAGCACACAAACATTCCTACTGTGGCTGTTCCCTATATAAAGAGGGTCAGGTCAATGTCAGGTGTTTGTTTAAATCCATGAAACAAATTCAGCCCTGCATAGTTCACTTGGGTGATCCCATTTTGGTGGTGCGCACATTCAGATTTTCCATTCACTCATTTTAATGGGATTAACTCAATCTGTAATCTAGCAATTCAGGATAAGACTTCCTGGTTCTTCCCATGAGGGATCAAACAAGATTTGGGTGACATAATTAGACCCCCCCCCACCACCACTCCTCTCTCTCTCTCTCTCTCTCTCTCTCTCTTTCTTTCTTGCTCTCTCTAGCGTACATGAAAATGATGACAATTGAGTGATAAATAGCTGAATGCCCGCCCTTCCTGCTCGTGATGGCTCCAGTAACAAAAAAAGACAACTGGCGCAGTGTTAATTCACGTGTCAATTGGAAGATGTCAAGGACCCTGTCATTTAATAATGGATGCTATCCAGCGACGCTTAAGTGCTGGAAACTGAATTTGTTTTAGTTTTTGATTTGTTTTTTTTTAATAACCCGATAATTCAATATATATATATTTTTGTCAATCGAGAGATGAATACGCTGCCTCTTGCTCGCTATCACTGTTATGTGTTTAAATGTGTTGAATACATTTAAAGATCTTTGAAAACAAAAAAAAACAATCAAGTGCCGTGAATGCTATGAAAACATGCCCAGAGAATATTTAAATGGGCTTTTTCTCTATCATGAATTTCACTCGTTGCAGGGGTGGTCTGGAACATACCCCCACTTTGGGGGATTATTCTAAGACCTTTGATGTGACTTGATTTTTAGTGGACTAATTGTCCAACTTGCTCCTCGAAAGTAAAACAGTCCAAAGAGATCCATTTGTTTCATTTCATTAGCCAAAGTTGACGCTTTGGCTCACTAGGATATTGTGCTAATGGCTACCCAATAAACAAAATAAAAATAACCAATTAAATAAACTGACCAATCGTTTTTTTTCTGTTAACTAATAAATAGCGCTTGTGTGCTTACCTTGCAAATCACAGCCGTAATGTTCGTTGATATTTTGGTTTTTTTTTTTGTGTCCACAGGTATTAACAGACCAATGCATCATGAGACCGATATTTGATGGCAGTGTGTCGAGAGCGATGCAATACATTGCGCTATTGATATTTAATGTTTAAATATCTGTCGTAGATGGTAAGAAAAATAAATAAAATATGACTAGATTGAGGTTTAATGTTGATGAATCGATACGGTACAGTGAGAACTAACAATAAGGCACGTTGCAATAGCGAAAATGGATGTGGGTGTAGCAATACTGTACCTTGAGAAATAACTGATAGCAATGCGAACATTCATTCTTGGTACTGTATATCGTTAAGTGAACAGTGGAATGATGCAATATTCCAACAGTAATCCTGCATTATTTTACTCAGTAGGGGTGAAATGAAAGCACAATGCATTTGATGATTTCATTGCCACTATTAATGTATACAGTGCTGCAATTAAGGAATCATATTACCAGGCCATTTTTGATAATAAAAAGATTGTTGACCTTGATGTTCCTCACTTAATAAGCCTCCTCATGGCACTTCTCTTTATATTCCGTAGCCATTAGCAATCAACGGCACCTTTTTATTGACGGTCATTTCCTCAATTCGTCATCTCTTGTATGCTCTGTGGTCAAAATGGTCCAATGCAGTCAGAATCCGCAACCCCTGAATGTGCGACAAAGCGTGATGGTACTGTTGATGATCACTCGTGGGGATGCGGTGAACTGTTGCAAAGTGCACTTGACCTTCATTTATTTGAAAAAGGCCTGCGGTCTTTCTTTTCACAACTCTCAAAGATGCTTTGGTGTCACAGGGAGTTCTGATATTTAATGTTCGGTGGAATTATCCAAATGCAATTGTGCACTCTGCCTGGCTTTTAAAACATTACCTTACGTTACCATGCGGTCTTAACGAGAATAGTTACATTGATC
Source organism: Hippocampus guttulatus (assembly GCF_054856545.1). Taxonomy (NCBI): domain Eukaryota; kingdom Metazoa; phylum Chordata; class Actinopteri; order Syngnathiformes; family Syngnathidae; genus Hippocampus; species Hippocampus guttulatus. The sequence goes on along the minus strand of NC_141272.1, from coordinate 13,580,169 downwards.
AACTCAAGTAAACGATTTGATAAAAATAACCTACAGGGTCACTAAATGTCATAATAATCCCTCGCCAAGCCCTCGTCTGTGTTTTATTGCGCTGTGGTCTAGCATAAATAAAACATGGCAGAGCGTCTTTCAAAGAGCAAAGTGCTATATGTCCGCTAAACTATATGCTAATAGTGCCTGTCCTGCCATTTAACAAGCAGACACGTGCGTTAACTGCGGCGGAATGCTACAAAGTGGAGAGCTGGAGACAGATGCGTTGTTAAGACGCGGCTATTAGTTGAAGCAGACACCGGCAGGACTTCTCATTAGGCTCCAACAGAACAGTATGCATTCGAGTTAAATCAACTGTACTTCACATTCTCACATAATGAATAGGCCAACTGGTAAAATTTACATGAAAACGTTATCTTAGGTCTTCCATTATATATGGTCTTATATGCACTCTATGTGTGTCTAAGTGTGTGGTGCGTGCGCATGTGTGCGTGTTTGTAAATTTGAGTATGTGTGATTTACAAAATGGACAGATGGTCCGTGTCATTCATGGATGAGTTTGGAAAAAAAAGTTCCATTTATCCCTTTTTTTTTTTTTTTTGAGGGTAGTGGGGGGTTGTTAATTAGCCGGAAGGCTTTAGCTATTATCATTACATTGCCTTGGGGAGTTTTTTTTTTCTTTTTTCCGTGAGTTCGTCTTTCAGCAACTTGAACACGCATGCTGCCGCCAGCTTGCTTTATAGGAAAAGACCCATCGTGTCCGTGTTGACAGCTAGCGCAAGGCCGCTGATTATTTTTGTCAGAAAAGAGCCGGCAGCAGCCAGGCCTCTGACACCATCCAACCGCTCGCAGCTTTTTGAGGCTAGACGGCAACACATTGATACGGATTGTTTTCACTCAGGTTTTCGGATAGAATGTCTATGCTAAACAAAACTGTGTTATTCGAAGATTCTCTGAATGTTCCGAACTCCGGTTTCCACACCAGCGTCTCATTGAGCAGACTCGGAAGAAAACATGTGCGATAGTGTGGCCTTGTAGCTGATTCCGCATTTCTCAATAGAAAATTAACTGTGGCTGCATCAACAGCGCCTCTGCTGGTTGCAGCCAATGTACTCCACGATTAAAGAAATGATTTCATCGATTTTCAGTCTTTCAGTACTTGAAAGTCTCGTACAGGCTTTATTATGCCAATGTCAGACAGAGTAGTGAGTGAATAAATCCAATAATTTTATAGCCGGATAATTCTTGTTTCCACATTTCAAACCTCACTTATATTAGTTGCAAAAAAAAGAAACTGTAAAATCTGTTTTCTTTCCGCCCATACAAGTATGTTATATTTATGGAAGTAATTAAAATGTTACATTGTGCACCTCCAAAAGTATTTTTCTATTTTGTTGAGCACTCTGTCCTCAAGGTATGTTAATTTACATTTTGCTATTCCTCTGCAACCGCAGCCCCCCTAAAAAAGAAAATCTTTTTGACTGCGTTCCAATATCCATTTGGCCTTGATGCCTCTTGCTGCATTTCCAAGTCAAAAGCAGTGCATGCTCTGCAAACTACTTTTTCGTCTGTTGTTTATAACTGATACAGACACTTGGCCATATGGTGGCTCCATTTCAGAAGTGGATCCAGCTTTGCATATATGGAAGGCTTGTAACGTAGTGAATTGAATGATATATGCTCATAACCTTCAAAAATCATGACTCATAATAATATTTGGGGAGATTCCAATTTATTGACTTGATCAGACGTTGGGAGGTAAAAAGATAAGAAATGGTAAAATTAAGTTTGACCAAGAGTTGAGTTGGCCTGGATTGACTCTCACACCCAAAAGGTTTCAATAAAGTGAGCAGAGGCCAATCAAAATGGAACCTACGGTCCACATGATTTGAAGATTGTGGGCCCCAAGCAAAGTTATCAGCGGCCAGCTACTAGGGGGATTAACTAATCGATGTGTCTAACGCTGGCTGGTATAAGGATTCAGATAATGATGATGAAGATGAGTTTATCATGTCATTTTTGCACTGTCGTTGTCACGTTGGGCCCGAAGCGACAGAATAATCGCTTCGTGCGCAACTACTAGAGATAAGTGGATCCCCGAAATAGCAGACACAGAAAAGTATTTTGTCACAAAAAAATGAGATTTAATATAACACAAAATCCCCGTCTAAACGGACAACAGAAAACGCTGGTCAAAAGAGGGCCAGGAAATAATAACGAAGCAACAGAAAACGCTGGTCAAAAGAGGGCCAGGAAATAATAACGAAGCAACAGAAAACGCTGGTCAAAAGAGAGGACCAGGAAAATAACAGAAAACGCTTGCGAAACAAAAACGGCAAGGAGAAAGTTCTTAAGTAAAATACCAATCAAACACGAGAGGAATATTAAGGCACGCAATATAGTCAAGTAAGTCAGAGTTTTAACCGAGAAGGAATAGACGATAGCAAATGGCACGGCATGGAATACTCCGGCAGTGAGTTGACTGTCGGAGTGCCTAGATATAGCAGGTGCAATCGTCAACTAATGGGTGGCAGGTGTGCAGGCGGCAAGCAAGAACGCCTGCCCCCTGCTGTCAAATACGGAACGTGACAGTCGTGTCTATCATCATTTGTCATCTGCAGCAAACTGCATGTGACAAGGTCAATAGAAGAAGCTTGATTTGTTTATTGTGCCACACCTGGTGACAGACCATTTATATATACAGTATATACTGTATATATACAGGTATATATATATATATATTGTGGTGATTGGTCTTATTAGAACACAGTCCACAACTCGCATATTCATGGCTTTGTTTTCACATTTTTGTCACATTATTTTATAGGAGTTCCCCCCAAAATGATGGCACTCATTTTTTAAACGTGTTTAGACCCACTTTTAAAATAATACAAACGTGTTTAAAAACATATTAACATGTGAGAGGAATAGATGAGAAAAACACATGGCACAGTGTTTAGGTGTACACATCTATCTGTGTTTACAGTAAACATCCCATTTTCTTCCAAACAAACAAACTTGTCATCTCACAATATAAATAAATAATCATGCCTAAAGTCGTACATTATAAAAGTAATCAACCGTTTTCACGTTCTGTCGATGTAAAAAGCAGGATTACAGAGGATTTAATATTGAATCAGAATCTTATCCCGAAATACTGTTGGTCTACTTCCTGCTGTCAGTCTTCTTCTTTCATACTTAAACAGTATAAATCAATAGCGTGCCACCACCTTGTGGCCAACAGTGGAATCGCACCTAACATGAACACGGCCCACAACAAATTTGTTGCAAATAAAAACATTTTTAAAAAATCCCCCAAATAGCGGGACTGCGAAACCTTAAACTTGAGATGGAGAAGGTTTACTGTCGGTATATTTTATTTGTTTATTTTTTCATAGAATGTCGAGATTGAAGTTACTTCAACATAAACCCAGACAAGTCCTTTTATCTACGGTGTCTTATCTTTTCACCCCAGCCACATGGATCCTGATCCATGTTCGTCGTGTATCTTCAGTGATGTCAGGAAAGAACTGTGATGTGGATCGGGGGGGGGGGGGGGGAATAAATTCTGCGTAGCTAATTCATTTTTCTCGGGACTGACAACACTCCATAAAGGATGACCACGGGATTATGTGGGAAGGAGTCTAATTGTGCATTCAACACGCGGCTGACTGAGATCTTCTCGCATCCAAGTGGAGCGTCAGTGTGGATCTGAATGGATGGTGACGGACAGGTGGTTATTATTAGCTGTTGTTAGCGTTTGTAAGCCTCTACTGTCACAACGATGACAAAACATGTTTAAACTGTTCGTAAAATGCCATCTGGCCACACAAAAGATCAAGGTTGGATTTTATTGCTTGCAACTTAACACCACGGTGTTTAAGGGGCATGTGGAATATGCAAGTAAATAATGTCTCATCTCGAGGGCTCAACAAAGACAACCAGGGCTCAGATGGGACCCGAACAGAATATCAGATTGGTTTCAGGCCTCAAAGTGCTGCTCTGTCAGCGTGACTAAGCCAAGACCGCAAGTCATTTCAGTGCCATCGCAGCTGGAGAACACTACGACTACAACTGTTGGGCCGTTGTGAAATGTTGAGTATGTTGTATTGGCAGGGAAAAAAGAGGCCTCCATAGTTGAAGACCTCTTCACAGATTTAAATCTTTTTAAGTCTTTCATTCCACAAGACGTACTTGTACGTCTTTTAAAATTTAGGTCCCGCCTACCAAGGACGTACTTGTACGTCTAAGTCTTTTTTTGCATCATAGAGAGGAGGAAAGTCTGATGCAATCTGTGAATGAGAATAAGCCTTTTGCATTGTAAATCATGTAAAAAAGTGACCAGTAGGTGGCAGTGGTGCCTCACGTGCTTGAAATGCATGCTTTTACGAAAAGCTCTTTTTCTCCATTTTTTGCCCAGGAATCACCATTTTCATGAAATTTAGCCATTTTGTAATGCCGATTGCTGAAGAATGGAAAAAGATAGAAACAACAATTTTTTTTCTGCTGAAAGAATAGAGTCCAAACTTTATTTTGGTAGGCTCCATGCTTATATAGCTTTAGTTAATTATTAAATATTCTGTGGGCCTTGCAAGATCAGTCAAAATCCAGTAAAATGCTGGGATTGAGGAGGTTGGTCCAGTGAAAATGGCTGAGATTGAATGAGTTAAGGATGGAACATTGAAGAAAAGTTCAGCCAAATTGCCCTTTTCTAAATCTGACCTTAAAGTGAGCAAAAAAACCCAAAAAAAACCCAGCCCATGTTTAAATCAAGTCAGGACTTTTATTCGCGTAATGAATTGAAGCTCTCTGGGCATAAAGCTCCGGAGTCGGTCTTCTCTCTTGGATCGGCACTTAAAAATGTTATATTTCAAAAATAGAAAAGCGGGCTGCATTAGAAAGCGCATCTGGTGTGAAAACGGTGGCAAACAAATCATGCGAGTGAGTCACTGTGGCGACCCCTGATGCGTGCATGTGTGCGTGTATACAGCTCACCCTAACACGGGCACAAATGCCGCAGAAGTTAGATGGATGTCATCAGAGTGGACCCGTGCATATTTAAATCACCATGTGGAACAAAGTTTGGATACACCCCTGTTTTAAAACATCAATATTCACATCACAAATTAACCAAGGTGCTGCACTTGAGTACGATTATTGTCGTCGTAACGCACAGGCCTGTGTCGCCATTAATTTGAGGGGAGGCGCCGCTTGTTTCTGCGTGAAATGTCAAATTAACTTTAAATCATCGCGGACAGTGTTAATGAAGCCCTTCCATCATCGTCATCACGCTGCCAGTGAGAGGCAAAGTGACTTGTACCTTCTTTCTTTCTTTTTTCTTTTTTTTATGCTAGCATAGGGATCATAAAATGCAATATCCACTCCAGACAATGTCTCACAAGGTGACCATAAGGGATGTGTTGAAGAAATCAACGACGATAAGCAAGGTACACACATGCCATCAATTGCATTTTTCCTCCTTTATAATCCAAGTCAGCAAAAGGCCTCATTATCGGCTGTCTCTAAAAATGATCATGAGCGATCAACCTGTGGTATCGTGTGTGTTAGGACGCATTTCTTTCCAGGTCTGAATGGAAAGTGGTCTGGCCAAGAAACGTCAAATGTTAAAGGTGGAACAGTTAATCGATTAATCGACAACTAATAGATTGTCTAATTAAATGACAATTATTATTAATTATAATTAATCGTTTAGAGAACTTGTTGAACAAATTGTAAGAATCTTCCAAATTCCAACCTCTTGACATTTTGACTATTTTCAGATTTCTGTAGTCCTTCGTGAACGTGCGTGATGGCGGCGCGGGCACCCGCAGCGGCTCCTCTTGTTGTCTGTTGTCTGTTTAAGAGGGAGGAAATTTCATCTGTGCTGTATGTAACAAGTACAGCACATTTGACAATAAAGTTGTACTTGATACTTGATACTTGACTTGAAGGCAAACTGATCATCTTTGCATTGAATCAATATAAGACGCTTGCAAACGTCTGCTTTGACTTTGCAAAACATTTTTTGCCAAACCAACAGCTGAATCCTAGTCAGAATAAAAGGAAAGATAATTTCTCCATTGCGAGACTAATAAAGGTTTTCTTATCTTATCTTATCTTAACCATCTTGTTTGATTCCGATGAATCAAACCCCTCTAAATTGGGGTATGTGTCTATGGTTCTGCAGTCTACAGGCCAACAACACTGTACTGTACTGAAAAAAAAATTCTCTTTGCGGCGTTGAATTTTCTTTGGATTATTCGTTTGCTCTCCTGGTGCACGACTATTAAGTGAGTAATCTCCGCTGCCTTATTATTCATCAATTAGTTGACGATCCCACTGTGCTTGATATTTGTCAAACTGCTGACTTGTAAATCTTTTTAAAAGTATTGTCTCAGTGATGCGCTCAGCTCATATCGTGAGTCAAGGCAATGACCCATATTGATTCCCAAAAGGTCATCTGAGCATTTGTGATCCTTACTGCCACCACCGAAATATTTCGTTGCGTCATAAAACGCCTGTGAGAGCATAAATAAATAAATAAAAGTGAAGAGAAATACATTTAGAGATAGAGGCTCAAGGCTCGCCGAGGTCTTTATCAATATTGTCCGGTCCAATCGATAATTCCATTAAGGTAGCCTTTAATGGAGCATATGAGTGCATTTGTCGGTAAACAAATGTCTCCTGCTGCTTGGAGAATGATTAGGGATGCTACTTTGTACATTAAAGCCAACTCACTGTTCTTGCGCATTGATTACCTGCGCCAAGGCTTTTCTTAATTCATCTTTGTGGAGTGATGGGACACGGGCCAGAAAATAGACGAATAAATGTTGGGGCATTTTGAGGAGCGGCTACTACTTCATCCGATAAGACATTGGTGATTGGCCTTGGCAGAGGTCCGCACTGTTTGGCAGCTGTCCACCATTTTGGAATGCCAATTTTTATCATCTACAGGATTTAAAAATAATTAGTATTTTTTTTTTACTTTTTAACATCTCGTACGTAGTCCACGAGCCACTCCCTTCACCAGAAGCCACCGCTTCGGGGTGGTCTGTGCTCTGTGTGCCATCAATGTGGTTATTTATCTGGTGCTGGCAAATGTGCTCAGTGTATAAATAGCAGCATGGACATCATTAGAATCTTTAGCTCATTCTGTCGGGAGGTAAGATATCATATGAGGCGGAGAAGACAAAAACAGTCTGACTCATCATGAATGGAGGAAATGGTCTCTCACATATGTCACATGTCATCGCACGTCGGCTCGCTCAACTTCATTACCTTCGGTGCCCAGATTTGGTCATCCGCATATGACTAAGTGGTTTATTTATTTACGGCTTTCTCCTGGTTCACTGACTTGTATTTGTTGGACGGGGTTTTGGCAAAGCCTTACTTGAAAATGGCTGCACCACAGTGTTTATTAGAGCGGAGATTATTTGATGTGATTCTCTCGGGCAACTTGTATTATTGCTCACCACGGTCACTGTCTGTGCCGCCTTGTGCCCTCTCTGCCCTCAACAAAGGAGTCCTGACATCATAGACACAGTAAATGCCATATTACAAAGTTGATATATATATATATATACCATATTTTTCGGATTGTACGTCGCTCCCGATTATAAGTCGTACCAGCCAAAAATGCATAATTCAGAAGGAAAAAACATATAAGTCGCACTGGACTATAAATCACATTTTTGGGGGAAATGTATTTGATAAAATCCAACACCAAAAACATACATGTCATCTTGAAAGGCAATTTACAATAAAACTAAAATAGAGAACAGCAGGCTGAATTAGTGTACGGTATACTAAAGTTACATAACTGACATGCCTGGTAATGTCAGTAACGATGTAACATATTAAGAGTTATTCAGATAACTCTAGCACAAAGAACATGCTCGCAAGTTTACCAAACTATCAGTTTCACTCCAATGAAATCATCCTCGGTGTCACTTTTAAACAACTCCCCCAACTCGGGAGGTAGACAATGCGCCGCTTCCTCTTCTATGTCACTTACATCAGACTCATCGTCGATTTATCAACACAGGCCGAGAGCGCCCTCTTGTGGTTTTATGTGAAAATAACATGTGAAATTACAATCATGTGTTAATAATTTCACACAGAAGTCGCTCCAGAGTATAAGTCGCACCCCCGGCCAAACTATGAAAAAACACTGCGACTTATAGTCCGGAAAATATATATATTTATATACACACACACTCCAAAGCACATTTCTCCTCGTTCTTTTTTTATTCCTCCGCTCGGGCCATCATCTCTGCACAGTGCGGCCCACGTTACCGGCTTCTACTTCACCTCGAGTTGCTGCCTTTGTCTGGAGCGCTCTCATCTGTTGGGGTTGCTTTGCCTGCCCAGAAGGTACCCGTGATGGCCGCAATGCCAAGTGCGTGGGCGGACTAAGAGAAGCGTATGCTGTCTGTTAAAACAACCCTCAGCGTGGTTTGCTACACAGCTCTGCTCTTCATTTTTTGCTAGCTTACAAAAGGGCCTCAGCATGTATGCAACCGTCAAACTGGCAGCTAAGCGGCAGCTTGACATGAGCAGATGTAGTATTTGTCCAAGACTGTGCCGCCGCTTTGTTCTGTATTCCGTCCACTGTCTTCGCCTGCAGAGTGATTAAAGCAAGCAGGAAAGCACGAGGCACACTTAGTTCTTCATAGCCTCTTGGTACCAGTCGTGTTCCATCCCAGCGGCCTGCGATCAAATATGTGTTGCTTTATTTGTTTTTTTTACTGAGGGCTTTATAATAGCATTGGGGGTAGTGGCCGCAAACAGTCGTGCTTTAATATACTCGAAGAACAATAGTGCCTCATTGTTCCTTTGCCAAATTGAAGAGTTAGGACCCAAACAGCACAGTTGGGTTGCTCGTAAATCTGTTTTGCCAAGTATGCATGCTATTTTTTGCGAAAGGTAATTTGATTCATTGTCACGTTACGAGGTGGTGGTGGATCCCAAAAAGCAGGCAGGAGGGAGGAGCAGGGTGTATTTGAAGAATTGTATTTAAAACAAAGAAAACTAAATCCCAAACAAACAAAGTCCAAAGTATCAAACAAAACCCATGACTAAAGCTAAAACATAATGAACTAAACATAACAGAAGCAAACAGCAACACACATGACAGTAGCAAAAAGCAACAATGACCCGACACCGAGTGTTCGGGCAGGAGTCCTTTTATACGACTAATTACCAAATGGCCAACAGGTGTGCAGCTGCCGGGCGAGCCCTACAGTGCCACCTGTTGGTCCCTAAACCGAATCATGACAGTACCCCTCCCTCAAGGGACGGATCCCAGACGTCCCAATGTTGTCCAAAAGCTTGCCTCGCCGGGGAACAGGAACTAAAAGCGACGGCAATCCTTGCCTCGCCGCAAAACAGGAACACACGCGACGGCGACCTTCGCCTCGCCGAAATACAGGAACTATAAGCGACTGTGACCTTCACCTCGCCAGGGAACAGGAACAAAAGCGACGGCAATCCTTTGGCTGGGCGTGGCCTGACGTGGACGGAGCTCGACGTAACGGGGGACATGGAACAGCCGGACGTGAACAGGGGCTCGGCCTGACGTGGGCGTGGACGTGGCGCGGCTCGTCGTCGACGTGAATGCGACTCGGCTCCAACAGACACGTGACGAGCCTCGGCTCAACGTAGACGCGGACGGGGCTCGGTCCACCGTAGACGCGGCTTGACGAGACGAAAACAGGACTGCCGCAGACGCGCTCCGCCAGGCACATGGTGGAACAGGGACCAGTCCTTAGTACCTGCGGGGTCCAGGTGGTCGGGTCATTCTGTCACGTTGCGAGGTGGTGGTGGACCCCAAAAAGCAGGCAGGAGGGAGGAGCAGGGTGTATTTGAAGAATTGTATTTAAAACAAAGAAAACTAAATCCCAAACAAACAAAGTCCAAAGTATCAAACAAAACCCATGACTAAAGCTAAAACATAACAATGAACTAAACATAACAGAAGCAAACAGCAACACACATGACAGTAGCAAACAGCAACAATGACCCGACACCGAGTGTTCGGGCAGGAGTCCTTTTATACGACTAATTACCAAATGGCCAACAGGTGTGCAGCTGCCGGGCGAGCCCTACAGTGCCACCTGTTGGTCCCTAAACCGAATCATGACATTCATAAACGATGTCCTGTATGTTTCTAAGTTTGGATCTTAGGACATCGGTTTCTTTTGGAAGCCCCGCTGAAGAGGTACGATCTCTATTCTCTGAGTTGGTAAACTTAAAGTTCTACTTCCAAAGAGAGTTGCTTTTGGTTTGCCTTGTCCAATCGTAATTGGAAACTGAACATGAAAGCCAAAATTGCTTATTTCTGGGCTGTCAATGGAAAGGTCCTGTTTACGTTCCCTGCGAATTGATACCTTGGTCACTTCATGACCAATCGTTGAGGTATGTCCCAGTACGCGGGCTACGACGCATCAAGACACCTCAAAATATTCTCGGAGACACGACGATTAGCTGCGACACGTCAGTCGGCTCAAACTCAGGCTACATTTGTGTAGTCCGTGGGTACATTTGTGTGTGTGTGTTTTTTTTTTTTTACATCAATAGTGGGAAAAACAGTTCAGCAAAAGGCTGTACCCAGTTCAGTAATTCATCCTTTGGTGTACTTTGCTGAACTAACTAGCAGCAGAATGTTTCCCACTTTGCCTGACACTTCTCAAGGGTGTTTTTTCACTCAGGAGTGGCAATGTTTTTAGGCCTCCCAGACCTCGCGTTGAATGATAAATACAGACGGTCTGTTTAATGCTCACACGCAGAACGCTGCCTTTCGTCACCGCGCCGAGAGACCTCATGGAAAAAGCTCAGGGCCCTCCAAGTGCCGGCCCACTGCTGTGAAGCGCTGGACAAATATGCTGTTTGTCCTTGATGGAGGCTGCGGATGAGAAGCGCAACAATGCACACAAAGCAAACAGCTACCCTGACAGCCGCGGTTGGGGAGGTTCTCATGAGTCATCAATCATGTCATCACTCTTCTGTTGGGTGGACAGGCCATGGCTGGGACAATATAATCTTGATAGCTGACCTAAGTCTACCCGGACCTGAACCTGCATCTGAAACGAATCCACTACTACAGAATCTGATTGTTTGTGTCATGTTCATCATAGTGCATGATTTTATTTATTTTTTTTTTGCTATTAACTCTTTCATTCCACAAGACGTACTTGTACGTCTTTTTAAAATTAGGCCCCACCTACCAAGGACGTACTTGTACGTCTCTTTTTTTTTTTGCGTCATAGAGAGGAGGAGGGTCTGATGCAATCTGTGAATGAGAATAAGCCGTTTGCATTGTAAATCATGTAAAAAAGCGACCAGTCGGTGGCAGTGGTGCCTCACGTGCTTGAAATGCATGCTTTTACAAAAACCTCTTTTTCTCCGTTTTTTGCCCAGGAATCGCCATTTTCATGAAACTTAGCCATTTTGATGGAATTTAGCCATTTTGTAATGCCGATTGCTGAAGAATGGAAAAAGAAGAAGAAAGAAGAGCGTCCAAAGTTTATTTTGGTAGGCTCCATGTTTGTATAGCATTAGGACCAAATATTCTGTTGGCCTTGCAAGATCAGTCAAAATCCAGTAAAACGCTGGGATTGAGGGGGTTGCTCCAGTGAAAATGGCTGGGATTGAATGACTTAATAGAGCATTGTGACAATCATTACATTTTATTGCTTATTGATACATTGCGGGGTTTGTTTTATAATTAGTAATATTATTTATATTACACGAATGTAGTTTCAGGGTAATGTATTAGCACTTTTTTGTATTAAAGTGGCGTCTGTGACTGCACACGCAGATCAAGGAGCTTCAAATGAGTACTTTCTTAAGCAAGGGAGAAAGGCATGATGATTAACTGGAAGAGTCACCATTCCACCGAGGCCCTTGCGGAATCACGGGTCGTCGCGTGTGCACGACGACCCGTGTTTGATGTGCGCGCGTGGGCGTTTGACGAGCAGACGCGGGAGCAGTTAGCATGCAGTCACACTCTGGAAGATTACAGCCAAGTAGCTCTGGTGATCTTCACAGTCTCCCTGTGTGGATGTGTACGTGTATTAATCGATTCCCTTTCGCATGGCTTCCCTCAAAGAACATAGGATCGACGCGTGAAATTGTCATCCTCAGCTCACACCTATAGTCGGAGGGAGAAGAAGGAGGTGGCGATTGGTTGCTTATGTCGAGGCATGCTGAATGGAGGTGTTAAACTTCATCTTGGAGAGAGAGAGAGAGAGAAACTTCTTTACAGCCCCAGTTTGACTTTCTTTATTGGACAAAAACAGTGAATTTAAAGGAGCCGTGGAGCCATTTCTCAAGGCTGCTACGTTTGTAATTGGACTCAATAGAACAAAAATGACAGCTTTTCTTATTCCGCGAGGAGGAAAATACGCATTCTTCCTGTCGTCTGCATCAATTTAACTATGATACATCAGTGTGTATCTTTTAAGGGAGCATCATGGGAAAAAAAATACTTGGACTATAAATGGGATACATTTGTCTGCACAGAGAGTGGAGGAGAAGCTGAAATAAGATGCATGGCGTGCTTTAATACGCGTTTGTGACGCAGCTGTACAATAACTCCAAAATATCTCATTCAGATAAAGGTGACGTGAGTAAATATATGCGCTCTCCAGCCGGTAGATGAGCACAAATCACTGAAGTGAGCCACTTCTATCAACTTTGCTGATTTTTCTTTGCGCCAAAAACTGTTGCAAAGTAGGCCACAGAGTTGAGTTAGTCCCCCCAGAGAATAACAGATAGCGTTTTGTCTCGTGCCCCTCCCCCCTCGCATTTCCACACATTGAATTGACCTCAAATAACTTTTTTTTTTGTATTTATGCATCAGCAAACTGGCCTAAATATACACAAAGAGAACCCCTTTGTCTTAATCCTTCATCTTATCTGAGACATTAGGGGTTTAAGGTAAGATAAGATAAGAAAACCTTTATTTGTCTCACAATGGAGAAAGACTTTCAGGGTCCACCAAAATTTTGTGAAGCACTATTCACCTCACACCAGGTTCTGTATATGGACAAAAACTAAATTCTGCAACGTACAAATCTCAAATAAACCAAATAATGTACGCAAAACATTCAAATACAGTCATACCTCGGTTTTCGACCATAATCCGTTCCAGAAGGCTGCTCAAAAACCGATTTGTTCGAAAACCGAAACCACGCTCTTTTTTCAAAAAATCTTTATTGAACACGTCTGCTCACAATGGAACGTTACACGAGGAAGCGTCACTTCGTTGCCTACCCGAGGAAGCGTCACTTCCTCATTGAAGGAAGGCGAGAGGTGAACAATGCAAGCACAGTGATGTCGCTCTTTCATTAGTGTGCTTGTTTCAATGTCAAGAGATTCTGGGTTCGAATCTCCTGTAAGGCCCACTATGTGGTTTGCTCTGGGCACCTTAGCTTTCGAACATATACCAAAAACTTGCATGTTTGATCAAGGAAGAGGTAATTTTTTTTTGTCCAGCACACCTGTGTGCAAGGTTGTAGTTTTTTGGGGTTTTTTGGGTTGCGATTTTTCTAGACGCAGTTAGAATGTAGTTTGTCTCAAAACTCACTTGTATTCTTTGGCATTTGACTCAGCATGACTCAGACTTGATCTTAGTTTTACTGTTTGGTGTTTTCTACCGTCCTTGTTTCTGATTTATTGCTTTATTGTTGTATATATGATAGTTGCTCCATGTACAGCACGTTGTATGCAGCCATGGCTGTTTGAAAGTACTCAACTCAACTCAACACAACTGTATTTGTAGAGTTGTGAGAGTGAACACAGAGGACTTGATTCCTGGCTTGTAGAAGTGGATCCTCTGGAGTCCCTTTGAATTTGACGCAGGTGTCATGTCTGTAAAACAGCTGTTCTGATGAAATGTAGTGCCACATCGGAATACATCACGTAACGTGTGATCTTTAATTGGAATGACAAGAAAGTCTGCATGGAAGCCTGGTTACCTGTGAAACCTGCTATACTGTATATATCGTATTTCCAGCACTAAAAGGTGCACTGGATTTTGAGGCGCACCTTGATATGAATAGCCTATTTTGTAATTTTTTTCATATATTGGATGCACCGCGCTAAAAGACGCAATCGACAATGCATCCACTAGATGGAGCTACAATCAAGGAAATGCCGCCACTCAGCAATCTATAATCCTGCTCCCTGCTGTGCGCGCGTGAGCGCGAGCATGTACGCACGTGGTTCAACCAATCAGCGCCGACGCAACCCATGTCACAGATCAAAGAAGCTTTGAACAAACGGCGTTGCTACAGAACGATCAAATGTCAGTCAAACTTATTTAATCAAGCAGCGACACAGTTCACTCAACCAACAGCAAGTCATAACATTTACTCATTAACATTGAACTCTCTTGCCGCTGCTCTATTTCCGTATTCAACTGCATAACTTGATCGCCTTAACTTTGAACTCTGCGATGTCAGCATGTCTCTAGCAAGGAGCCATTTTGGGGTCGACATATTACGTTAATAACCATACACAAGGGGCATCGGATTTTAAGGCGTACTGTGAGCTTTTAAGAAAATGGAAAAGGTGCACCTTTTGGTGCGGAAAATGCGGTAGTGTTTTTTTTTTCCCCCTCCATTGTCAGAGACTAGATAATGCCAATTAGACCTAATGACCCGTGATAGCCTGCCGTGTGTGGCATGCATGTGTCAGGACACGGATTCCACAAACGTAGACGCAGATAAGAGTTGAGAAAATGTTTATTTATAAAACCACAAAATACAACAAAAGACGCTGCTAACAAAGAACTAGGGAAAAATGAGACAAACCAAAAGCTCTTGCAAAATGCAAGGACCAATATAAGCGTAAATCGCTTGTCACAAAAAGACAAGGAAATCCAGCATATAAAACAAGCCGAGTATAATACTATATTACGAGCAAGGCTGAATAAACCGGCTGCCAGTAGACGACGTGGCAGTTTTTTAAAGGCAGATGGAAACAAGGAAACTCATGACAGGTTCGGCTCTGGAGGGAACCCCCTCCAGTCCTGCCAGAGGCTGAAGCACAAACAAGACAGGATCATGAGAGCACGTCACTGTGACCGTCGAAACGGAAAAAGGGACAAATCAAATCAGTGCCTCCAGTTGACCCGACCAGTCAGTCCATAATTCAAGTGCATATTACTACACGAAGAAAAAACATATTCACGTTTAAAGAAGGTCGCTATAAATGACTATGTTGTCTCTGTTTTCCACGTCACCATAAAGCTGGGAATCATCTACAAAAGCGGACGTCACGTAAAATAATGACTGTTCCTTACTTTATTTTATACGTTCAAAATAAAAAATATAAAGCCATAGTCGCGGCCCATCACGTTGCTGTAAACTACACGATTGGTGGCTCTATTAAAAGTGTTCATGCCGATGGTATTAGCGCTACGTACGCTAAACTGTGACTTCCTCTTTCTTCCCTCAGACGCCGGCTGCTTTCAAGTAAAGCCTCGTGCCGAGGCACCCGGAGCGGAGCGATAGTCGGGTGAGTTCTCAAATTGAAACCACAAAAAAAGACCCCAAAACCTTCATCTCATTTCAGTAAAATGCTGACACGCATTAGTCGTAGCGTGGCTGAGCAGCAGAGGCTAAGACATGACAGGCACGTGTTTTCTTGGCGCCTTTTAATCCTCATCCATTTTCTCTCGTCAAATGATTGAAAAACATCGCATCCTCCTTCTCGCATGCTTATTCAGGTGCCATGTTTGGATTTCGTACATACAAACACGCCTTTATGTCATTGTGAAGTCCATGTTTTGAAACCTGTTGTCTGGTCCCGACACTTCCACTGCAAAGCACCACCAATCCACCCAATTCCGTGTTGATCGGGAAAAACCGGTGTTCAGGAGACGTCAAGATCTGCCCTCCGTAGTTGCCATCGGCAAACATGCTTGGAAATTAAACGTCCATCTGTTTTACGATACCTTCTTCCAATTGGGCCTCATTTGGTTTGAATGTTATGTTTGTTTGTCAAACTACCAGCCCTGGAATTTGATGAAGATGGCTTGTTTGTTCCAAAATCTCGGCGTTCCTGTTCAGTTCTGAGAATGGGTCCTCGAGATTTTCTAGTTCGTCCTGTTATTTATATTCTTTGGCATTTGACTCGGCATGACTCAGACTTGATCTTAGTTTTACTGTTTTGTGCTTTCTGCTGTCTTCGTTATTAATTTATTTTAAAAAAATTTGTGTCCAGTATATATTTGCTCCATGTACAGCACTTTGTATACAGCGATGGTTGTTTTAAAGTGTTCTATAAATACAGTTGAGTTGAGTTATTGTAGACATATGCACCAAATTCCATGTCTGTCAAGATAACTGATTTCAGGGGCATTTTTTTTCAAACTTTTACAGGGATGTATTTTTTGCATGATGCAAAGCTCCATCTGCGTTAGATGGCCAATAAGCTTTCTACGATCCCTGTTTCCGATTGGAGCTCATTCAGGTGATTTCCTTCGTCAGAGTTTGTCAAAATACAGGAGAAGTGGTTGAGAAAATGGATGGATGACGATTAGAATTCGTTCATAATAGCTGATTCAAACCATCGTACATGTAGATGACTACCGAGCCCTTTTCAGGCATGGGACTTTTTCTTGTGTCCTGTTACGATAGACACACCCGCTTAAATTCGTTTCGATCGGTGAAACTGGTACACTTTTTTTCAAACTTACCAGGGGGCGCTACTGAGCAGGGTCTTGTTTGGTGCTCCTAAAACACCTGCGTCAAAGTCAAGGCCTGGGGGCCAGATCCGGCCCGCCACATCATTTCATGTGGCCCACGAAAGCATATCATCTGTGTCAACTTCCATGATCCTTGCTTAAATCTGTTCTGAACTCTCAAGTTGTCATACGTAATAACTAACAGTGACATTTTGCAATAATTCTGTTACCCTGTTTACACTCACTTAAGCAATTATGGAACAAATACTTGACTGACTTCAAAACTAGTGAGTCATCATTTTTTTGTGTAAAAGTAATAATTCACTGTCTTAACTGTCTGAGGGAAGACAACTCCAAAGTGGCCCGCGACAAAAATAAGTTTGACACCCCGGCCCAAAAAAACCCAGTACATATTGACAAGGATACTCACGTTTGCAAACACTGGTGCGTTTTGTGGAATGTTGACACCCCCTACAGACACACACACACACACGTGTGCGCATAAAAAGCCACTGATTTGTACTTATTTTGCAGGCCCCGCACATCAAAGGGAGCAAAACACTTCAACTTGTTTACCTCACCTCCCGGTTCCATGCATATTTAACCTTCATGGTGATAGACACACACACACACACACAGTTCTTGCTGTCTTTGTGAAAACCTATGCAACATTGCATCTCATTCTTATCCTCACTCTTATGGCCATTTACAAACACACTCAGACAAAGGCGTTCTGTGAGGATCACATTCTGTAGCTTTTTCTGTGGGCCTGCACTTTCACTGTAGCTAAAGCGGGGCAAAGCACTGCATCTCCTTGGCTTTCTCAGCTCTCAGTCACACGCAGATTACACTTGCTATCTATCTCTCGACCTTGCTCTCTTTCAATCTCTGTGTGAGGCAGATGCTCTAACCACTCGTCCAGTGTGCCGCCCGTCATGTACACAACAAAATAAAAAGACACACACAAAAATGTTGTTTTCCGAACCTACTCCATGGCTATCCGTGAATTCTTTGCGGATTGGGCTAATTTTACCCAAGGTTGGGTTAATTATTTTGACCCAGCAGATTGGGTTGAAGTTTTGATTTGGAAAGGCTGGTTTGTGTTCTGAAGGTGAAGTCAATTTAACAATCTTAGGCAATGTTGGTGGTAGCTGGATGGCTCAGTGGGTTACGTTGCTCATCTTAGACACAGGGATTGAGTAGAAATTCTGCTCAGGGTGGACGACCCACCCAAGGAAAATGAGTGGATTGTGTCAAGGAAACTTATCCAGTGTAAAAATTGCTTCTTTTTGAAGAAAATGTTGGTAAAATTTGTGTAATTTTTAACCACCACTAAAATGACAACCTGGCAACATATTTCTTGTTAGATTTAACTCATTTTTACCCCTTGCTGTATCAAATATTGACCCAACGTGCTAGGTCAAATCCTCAACCATGCGCTGGGTAGATGTAACCCAGCAACGGCTACATCCCTTTTGGACCCAGCACTGTGTTAATTACTCTGTCCAATTTTACTTTTTACCCAACAGTTTTGAGATAACTGAATTGTTGCAGCTCAGTGGTGACTATAAATGGTTGTTAGTCCATGTACCCAACGATTGGTTGGTAACGAGGCACTCTAAAACAGTTGGGTAAAAAAAAATAACCCAATATTGGGTTTAAAAAAAAGGCACCAAGTGCTATTCGGATCAATTTGACCCTATTTTGGAAACCCAAACAATCATATTTTTTTCATTTTTGTCAAAAACAGCCCCCCCAAAAAAAATTGGGTCAAATTGACCCAAGTAGCGGTCGGTCCTTTATTTATTTATTTATTTCATCCATAACTGTTTTTCGAGCGTAAGTGTTTAATTTATCTCAAGTCAGCTGGGACAGATTCGACCTCACTCATGGCCCTAATAAGAGAAAGTCCTATAGAAAAGGGTTGGCTCCAAAATTGGTATGTTCACACACACGCACATGCACAGGCACACACACACACACACACACACACACACACACACACACATCTCGTTTTGTCTATGAGGACTGCACTTTGTCACGTCTTGTGTGGGTCCTGCACTTCTACTGTAGCTGGAATGGTGCAAAAACTCCATCGCATTGGCTTCCTCTCAGCCACATTCAGATCCAAGCCGCCATGTTTTCTTTCAGACACACACACACACACACACACACACACACACACACACACACACACACACACACACTCAGTGTGACACTGATCGCTTTGGGCTCACATGGGCAGAGCTCGAATGGCATGGCGGGCTGTGCAAGTGGGAGTGGGCTCCATTAGCAGAGCGGCTGCTTTGCCACCCGGCAGCCGGGCCAGCATTCTCTCCTCCTCCTCCTCCCTCCTTTCTCATCCTCCTATTGCTGCAGCAGATTAAATTTTTGTCCCAACAGGGCAAAGCTCCCTCTGAGGAGCCATGGCTGTGCTGTGAACACAGATGGAGGATTCAGATGAGAGATGCTTTTGATAAACTTGTGAATGTCAGCAGATGAAACCTGATTGTTGGCTTTGAAATTACTATTTTCCCCCCTTAGAATACTTCATATGAATCCACAGCTGAGGCGCTAGCAAAAGAAGCAATCAAACCGAGTGCAAACGATGCTGCGCTCTTATGTCATTCGGTATGCAGCGGTGCCACATGTGTACACCGCAAACCCTCAGAGAGCAAAATGTTTCTTGTAGTAAGAAAATAACACACAAAGCGTGCCGGTTACTCTGTGTTTCATCATGTTCCCTTTCTTTTTTTTTTTTGTACAAACATTTTCAAGACCAGCGTCACGCTATACAGTGATTCAAGGAGACATTTTACGAGCATTTTTTTTTTCACAACTTGAAATGATTCGCCGATGATCTAATAATATGTCTTTGTCAAAATACTCCAAGGATCAAAAGTGAAGATGATCTTGTTTAAGTCATTTGAATGTTATATTTCTATCTATATAGATAACTACGGTCCTCTTTTAAGTACAATCCAGGCTTCATATGTCATGAATATATTGAGACCTGGATTTATGGCCCATGTTGTTGTTATTCAAGGTAACTAAACTATGGAGGGTAAAATGATTTATTTGATCGTTAAAAATGTGGTCAATTGAATGGAACTGAGTGTTGATTACAGTAAGCGCGTCTTGAAGCAATTGAGGTAACGACAACCTAACACGGGGGTCGGCAACCCGCGGCTTCAGAGCCGCATGCGGCTCTTTAGCGCCGCCCTAGTGGCTCCCCGAAGCTTTTTCAAAAATGTATGAAAATGAAAAAAGATGGGGGAGGGAAATATCTTTTTTGTTTTAATATAGTTTGTGTTGGAAGCAAAACATGACACAAACATTCTTAATGTTTTCTAATACTGTAAAAATGTGTAGACTAAAATTTACATTTCAACATTTCCGTCAATGCAACAAAGTGCCACCTAAAAAAGATTATCCAAGCACCACCATAATGTTAGCATTATTGTGAGTCTAAGATATGGGTGTCAAACATACAGCCCGAGGAGGTTCGGGCAGGCCCGCAGGATAATTTAAAATACATTTAATTCAAAAATGCATAAAAGACACGGAATGAATATTTTTAATATGATGCAATTCACGGATTATCCGCTAGGGGCACACTGTTTTCTCTTTATTATGTAAAGTGTAAACAGAGATTAAATTTAGATGTTATATGCGCATGTTTAAATGGTTTAAAAATTCCTTTCTTTATAAATCTTGTGTAATTTTAAAATGCATTACTATATTTTTCAATACCAATTACTTGTTAAACTTTTGTGCCTTTGTACAATCAATGGGATTAGTTGCAATGGACATATGTGAATGATCAAAATAAATGACACATTTGTCGAAGGAAATCTAAAGTGTCTCATGAAATGTTTTTGTAAAAGATATGTTCATTAAATTTCAACACTTTCCTAATGTTCTTGTGCTTCTTTAGACCAAAACAAAGGAAAGACATTATTTTGGTTATTTATACCAGAGTATGGTCTAATTTTAATGGTCCGGCCCAATTGACATCTACCGAGTCCATATGTGGCCCACAATGTAAAAGGAGTTTGACACCCCTGGTCTAAGCTTTCACGAAAATATTATATGTAAGTCACTGTAACATTATGCCCAGTTTGAACATTAAATCTTTTTCCAAAGTATGGGAAAATTGTATGAAAAAGGTTCAACACAACCAAACTATAATCAGTGATTCTTTCTCATGCCACAAGAAAGAGCCCGAATAGCACTCGTTGTACTCGTATCACACTTTAGGAATCACTACCGTGGGTGAAAAAGAGCTTTGATTCCCCAATCAACTGAGAATATCGACTTGAAATGCTTTGTCCGCCCAAGAACGTTTGCTAGCAACCACTAGACTCACTCAACTCAGGACTTTCCTGCCTTCAAATAATCGTGAAATATTTCAAGCTTTCAATGCTGGCCGTTAGATTGAGACTTGCCACCCATGGCCAATCTCTTCTAGCCTTGACGTCATGGCCGCTAAATGGAGCGGATATCCAAGCGGATTGTTTTCGGAGTGCTGTTGTTTACATGGCGAGAGACCGTGAGGAGAAATTGATGGCTGCGTTGACAGGCCTCCAGGAGGCTTTTACGCATAGTGGGAGTGTCTGCCTGCAGCATCGCTCGTCGCGGGCGGGGAGGGGGGCGAGCTGTATAAATGGACTGCATCAGCTCATCTGACAAACTTTTCAAAATAGAAAGTTAATGATCCGCAGTACGAGCAATAAAGAAAGCATCGCGCTTGCCGTTGTTTTCACCTGCATATACATATTGTCTTAATGAAATCAACAGAGCGTTTTTCAATTAGGGTTGAATGTCTTTTGGAAGAAAAAATGTTTTCTCGTCGTTCCAACTCATTGCGGAGTTTGGCACAAGTGCAGAGACTGTTGAATTAACTTCCACCTCATTTTTTGGAAGGAGATTTTGGAGCATGGAGAGAAGGAAATGAGATTGACACCTTTGATTGGTTTATTTTTATTTTTTCCAAGCGTGAAGACCTTTTCATTTCCATCCATCCATCCATTTTCCGATCCACTTTATCGTCACAAGGGTGGTGGGGCTGCTGGAGCCTCTCCCAGCTGTCTTCGGGCAGTAGGCGGCGGACACCCTGAACTGGTTGCCAGCCAATCGCAAGGCAGACTTATTCATTTCTTTCTCTAATTTAAAACACAGCGACTGCAAAAAAATAAAAATAAATCGAAACTGGTCTTTTGCCATCCATCGTTGGATTCCGTTGGTTACTGGCGTCCTCGTCTGGTTAAGACAACGTTATGTTACTGTGATTGTACAGCAGATAGCTTTCAGTCCTGTTAAAGTTACACGATACAACAAAGCATTCTGGTCAAAAATGTGCTGCTTGGTGTCCTAAAGCTTGAAATGTTGACGAGGCTCAGTTATGTTCTGTGGAACAAAGTGGCTTTATTCCTTGCAAGGTAGAGTTGGGCGATGATGGAAAAAAAATAATCACCATTATTTGAGGATTGAAATCACAGTGAATACAAATGATTATTCATACATATATATATATATTTTTTTTTTTAAATTGAACTACTGAAACTCAACCCTTCAAAAATACCATATAATAACCTCACCGCACGTTAAACACGTTAAAATCTTGGACAATTAATTCTTCTTTTGTGACTCTTGTCTTTTTATTTTCTCTTGCATTGTCAATCTACCACATCCACACGCCCTTGCTAGTCTCCCTTCTCTTTTTCTCCTATTTATTGTATCTTATTTTGTGATCTAATTTTCCGAAGTTTTGCGACCTCCTGAACTAACCTTGGTCCTCGGGTCTCGTATTTCGTACCTGGAAATAAAAATTCCTTGAATCCTTGAAAGCTCAACTTTAAGTATAATTTAAAAGAACACCACCAAAAGAACCACGCAATTATTTAGTAACAAAACAAAATAAGATACCAAAATAATCGCATTACAAAAAACAAGAAATAAAATTTAAAACTGGCTGTTCCTGCTGTGCACACTTTGGCCTCATTAGGGGTAGTGTGGCATGCATGGAGTACCCACTAACAAAATAAGCTCTATCACAATTTTTTTCTCAGGTTAGGAAGAATATATGCCTTTGATTGTCTCTGTATTACCTGTCTATATGTGTTCACACAGCATTTGCATGTGAATATCGGTTATTTGAAGGAATTTCACTCCCGATTGAGCGTTGGACAAATTGTTGGATTGCCGTGATTTCCTCAAAAGGCTGTGCAACAAAATATTAAGTGCAGGGTACCATTTTTTTTTTGTTGTCCAGGCCAGTCCAAATTAATTTTAATTCATGATTTAAGACTGTCAGTTTTTAGTCCTTTTAGTGACCTTTAGTGAGTTTTGCACCTGTCTAAATATGGGGGGGAACAAAATAAGGTCTACCGATATGGATTAACAGCTCTTTTCTCCGCTTCTTTGGAAAGAAAAACAGGAAGTTTCATTTCATCCAGCGCCAACATCAAACGTTTTTTTCTTTCTTTTTTTTTTTGGTCTGTGTTTATCCTTTCTTCTCACAGAATCAGAGTTGTGAACTCATCTGTCGAAGCGCTCATCCGCTCTCTGACAGCCACACTAGGAACGCAAAAGACTCGAGCTATTATTTAGAACAAATTGATTAGTGTTTTTTGGAAAGCGTTGATCAGTCTGATTTCGCTATTGTGTGAAATAGTCTGTGAGCAAACAATGTGACAGCCAAATGTCTTTGGAAATTGCAGAGCTGTTCTTTCCACCCTGAAAGAGTCGACAAATTTTACGACCCTCTCCTTGCAAATTGCTGTTTTTTATGCTTTTTGTTCACACTGGACGCATTTCTCAGGATGCTATAATTAAACTGGGGAGGGGTGGGAGATTGGGGGTTGAACCATTCGTCGCTGCTGCAAAACACACTGTGTCAGAGGAACGAGTACATCTCATGCGCAACGTGTACATCCGGAGGATTGATCTTCATCATCGCAGTCGCAAAAGAAAATGCAGAGTGCTCAACATTTGTGTGCAAATGGACAAAGTCACGTTGCTAGCTACGCGAATCCACTTTACCTGCGACAAATCCACGTACGACTGCTCGAATGATGAGCATAGACTCAAATGTAGATTTGTATTGCCCACTGGGGCACGAATGAATCTGATTACTATGACGTGAGATTGAGTATGTTGCACGCCGATTGAATGCAACAGTCGAACCTCGAATCAACGTACCTCATTTACGTTTTCACTCCGATAACGTGACTTTGAAAAGTGGAAGATAATTCAATGCTTAAATGACAGTTTTTGTAAACTCTCGAACCACGAGCCGATCAGTTTCTGTGCACCTCTTACGCACCTCATTTGAAGAAAATAAGTCAGTTTAGCTGGCGGCGAATCAAATCGGCTATGTTCTTGCCCACAACGGCGCAGATCGCCCTTATTTTTAAAGTACATTTACAAAAATCGGTTTTAACACGCCTCCACAGGGTCTTGGATAGCTTGACACGCTATGCTTGTGCTGGGCATGAAAATAGATGTGAGAGTTTTCAAACTTTACATAGTACGAGGCAACAGCATTAACAGGCTGCTGGAATTGTGCCGCATCCAATTGCTAATTTTATTGCACAGAGCAATGCGTTGTACAGTTGGTGTGGTGACGTCTACCAAAAGAATGCTTTATTATTTAGAGGGGGATGTACTTTAACCACGCTTATTTTGTTACCAGCCCAAAATCTCAGTTTAACGATTTCACATACCCGATTTGATACGAAACACACATCACATCGGAAGTCAGCTATCCATCACTCTTAAAAGATTCTGAGCACAGCAGTCCATGCGTCAGTAAATATTTGATGCTGTATTGCATTTATCCACTCACGAGGTGTCAAGCTCCAGGTTTGCACCCGCAGCAAGTCCCCGCACAATATGACGGCAATGTCAGTCCAGCAAGGGGCAGAAAATAGGTATCTTTGATTGCTATGAGGACCAGCCCTGTCACAGGAAGACAAGGCACCTGGCACCGCAGTACAATTCCTAACTGCTCCGCGACACAAGCTTCAAACGGGTCATAATGCGCTCGGATCTTTTTTAGACTGCTGTGAAGTTTTGCTTGTTTTAAAAATAACACTATCAAGGCGGTAGTATAATAAGATGCCTCGGTATCAATCGATTAACTCTTTGCATGTCTGTTTTTTAATGTTAACAACGCATAGCGTTTCAGCGTACAGAAATGTGAGATGAAGATGTTATTCGCTCAAAAAACGTCAAGCGAGACAGAGTGAAGTTGTTGATCAATGCGTTTGTTTTTAATAAACCTGTGCTTCTTTGGACAGAAATATTCAGCCCAAAAACTGACAGCTTTATACTGTCAGGAAAGGTCAGAGTAAGCACAAACATTGTTACATGGAAGTGCCAGCGGGAGGTCATTGGATGCATTTATCTGGTGTTTCGAACACAATACAAAAACAATCACAAATTGTTTTTCTGGCATGAGGCTCTTTGAACTAAATAATGACTCATTTACAGAGCCCTTTTACCACTGATTTACATGCAAAAGAAAACAAGATAAACTGGAAAATACGTGGTCCATTTTGTTCCAGAATTTACATGGACAAAATTGCAGGTACCCCATTGCTAATGAAAGAAAAAGAACAGCGGTCACAATTGTTAAAGTGGGCACAGTCCTCCACCCCTGATTGTGCGTCTTTGTGTAACAGTGGGAGGAAGTTGGAGTACTCGGAGAAAAGCCACACCGTTTGGGCCAGTGGCTTTTTTTTTTTTTTTTCCTTTTTGAATCCCTCCATGCTGCCATTTACTATTCAAAGCCTGCAGCAAAATGTGACACTTTTTTACAGTACGCGTATTTATTGATGTTGGATTAATAACCATTAAACTTTTAAACTGACCTTTTTCTTGGTGTTTGGAACAAATGTGTATTTTGTTGTGTGTGATTCTGTCGTGAGAGGCCAATTTAAGGAACAAAGAGAACTTTAAAATCCATCCAACCATTTCTTTTTTTTTTTAATAGCTATTCTCCTTGTTGCCAGAGATCTGTAGCCTATTCCAGCTAACTGTCAGTGAGAGGCAGGTTGTACATCCTCACTCGTCAGCCAGCCGATCACTTTGATCACATTTTTTTCACCATCGGGTTGAACAATGAATCAAATTCCAATAAACATCTCAATGTGATATCATCTAATTTTCAAAATGCAAAGAATTTATTTTAAGAAAACCGTTGAGACATGGTAGCAATTAGTAACCTATTTTTATCCTCCAGCAAATTCAGTCCACATTCATTCCGCACAACAAAATTGGTGAATTGACAACAAACACAAAAAAAACCAAACAAATGGCACAAAGCTAAAAGCTATATAAGTGACACAGACGGCAGAGGCACCGCGTTAATCGCATGGATCGGAAGGACATAATGGGCACGTGAGAAATATGGCACCAAAAGTATGTCACAGGGTTACCGTGACAACCAGAATCTCGAATAACTCCTGGCAACCCGCACTCTGCGGGAGGGGACGTTTCATGTGTGCTAACGTACCTGTTGGTGACAATGGTGTTAGTACGCCGACGTTAACATTCCTCACATGCCGGATCGGAACATCCGTCACCTTTTTTTTTTTTTTTTCCCAGTTCAGCTTGTTAGATGTTGTCGCGTCAACGCGCTTTTTATTCACGCGCTTTGCTCTCTTCACACTTGTCTGTAGGCATTCTTTAATTGACTAGAGATGCATACATTGAATCGGTGAGAGCTATGGTCAATGTTTATAGTTATCTGCCTTACAGTTTGTCTGTTCAATGTTTCGAATCTGGGTTTGGGCCTTCCTGTGTGGCAGAAGCCTGGTAACGATCCTGATCATGTGAATTAGGTTGGTTGGAGGAGGGAGACATCAAAAACATGCTTGATAGGGGCCCTCGATTGCCGCAGGTGGTGACCCCTGATCGACACAATACCTAGGGGAAAAAAAAAATGGAGTAATTGATGCCCCACTTCAAAAGACTTTAGAATTGCCTATATTAATAGTTAAAACTTAAATAACACTAATGTACATCTTTCCTTTTAAATGGGACTTGTGATATCGTAGGGCAGTTCAGAATTTGTGAAATAGGTGGGTTTGTGAGCAAAAAAAATGGTTCTGCAGAAAAAACATGAAGAAGTTAATGAGCAGTAAAAAACAAATATGTGGTGGATTGTTGTTTGGACAGATGTTTGATGTCACTTTTTATAGACTGATACCAATACAAGTATTCACTGATACCGAGTACCGATACAAACAGTACTTTTGATAAGTAAAATTTGATCAACAAAAAAAACTGTGCGAAAAAACTTTTGATCAAAGACTTCTTTCTGCCACAGATGATGACTCACAGATGGGTCAAACTGCCACAGTATATCACCCACTACTCTTGAGAATGACTTACCCAAAATGATTTTATTTTTATTTTGTTTTATTATTTTTTTGCCTTATGTATTGGGGTCTGGTATCGGCAGCCTCTATGAGTATTGGATACGTTAAAATATGGTCGGTATCGGCTCAATACCGATACATGGTATCGATCCTTGCCCACTATTTGCCCCATTATGTGCCTTGGAATTGGTTGGCGACCAGTCCAGACTGTACACCAGCTCTCACCCAATATTAGCCAGAATGGGGTACATCTTAAGCACAACCCAACTGCGGACAAGCACATTAGAAGCTGCACCGAAAAATGTTTTTTTATTTTGTTGATTTTACTCAATTTGATTTTCTCAAGTTATGCATGCAATAAAATCATCTGGATCCAGATCCAATTTGAAGTCATATATTTGGATCGAGATGATTTTATTTTGGCCATGTGGACCCATTTTATCTGGAGAATTGCCCAGCGAGACACGTGCTCCATTCAGCACGCCTTCCGCAAGGCATGTCAACATCTTTGATTAATGAGAGAGAAACTGAATTCAGGAAATTGGAGTCGAGATGCAATTAGCACAAATGTGTGACAAACATCATGTACCCTTTTGTTTGATACACCCCCTGCCTCCCCACTTTCATTGTGCAGCAAAACACAAGGAGCTATAAATTATTCAGATAGTCCCTGATGGCTGCTCATTTAAAGGCGCTCGCTTCTGTAGGTCTCGGCAGCATTCTCATCGGATGTGCCCCCCCTTTTAAAATGACCTCTGAGTAGCATTCTCACGACTAAACCTGAATGTATTCCCCTCGCTGTAAGACGCCGCCGAACCCTTCATCGTAAGGATATTAAAATGAGCGTGAAGGGGGAGGCTGCAGCAGAGGATTGCTGTATATGTAAATAACAAGGTGAAGCGTGATTTCTTCCCATGGCGGCGGGAGGCATTGAAATAATGTGTAGCGGTCATAGATGATAACAGCATTTGCTGCATGGGACCGCATGAAGGACAGCTGTCTCCTGACTTGTTTTTCTTTTCTGCTCTTTTAATGCCATGCACGTGATGTGATGTGAGTTGTTTCAATCGAGCGTCGATGCCTGTTTACATAGACGTCCACTGAATGTTTCATCATTCTGTGAATCTGCTCTCTGGTAGCCATTTTCTGTCTGACTTTGCAGGTGGTCTTTTGAAGGACTTGCACTTGGGCCTAAATTCAATACATGGTGGGTTCGTATCCATTTTGAACAAAACAGGCTTGCATTTCACCTAACAACTCTCTCTTATCTAAATTTCAATGTTGAGGCAACACAGTGATCCGCAGCTTCTGTGGAGTGTGGAAGAGGCGGCGTTTTACGACACTCTCAGACCGTTAGCGTGTCCGGGAGATCATTTTCAACTCTTTGAATTTAAGAATGCAAAATAGTAACGGAGGATAGACCAATAGATTTGATTTGTGAAAAAAAACATGTAATTGGCCATAGTTGGACTAACGGGGTTGATGTCCGACTTTTGTCACAAAACAAAAAGGCCGTTAAAGAAATCTCACGTAATAATAATGCCATAAATGCAATAGAAATGCCATAATAAATATGCTAACTCTCAAATTTTAAAATATAAATAAATAGCAATGCCATTAAGTAAATAAATGTGATGATAATAACTTTAAAATTCATCAGTAATTAAAGCTTTAATTCAGTCCTGAAAAGATTTTGATATAGGCTATATATTTATCCATCTGGCATGTTACGGACCAGGCGGCCCGGTGGACGAGTGGTTTGCGCGTGGACCTCACAGTGCAGAGGTACCGTGTTCGATTGCAGCTCCAGCCTTCCTGTGTGGAGTTAGCATGTTCTCCCCGCGCCTGCGTGGGTTTTCTCCGGGTACTGCGGTTTCCTCCCACATTCCAAAAACATGCATGGCAGGGTGATTGGATGCTCTAAATTGTCCCTAGGTGTGAGTGTGAGCGTGGATGGTTGGTTATTCGTCTCTGTGTGCCCTGCGATTGGCTTGCAACCGGTTCAGGGTGTCCCCTGCCTACTGCTCGAAGACGGCTGGGATAGGCTCCAGCACGCCCTGAGACCCTTGTGAGGATAAAGCGGATCAGAAAATGGATGGATGGATGGATGGATGTTATGGACCAAACCAGGAATTGAACCATAATTAATGTTTGTGAATCAATTTGACATCATGTCCCGTTTATTAATGTCAATTAATCAACAAATGTGTGTAAGTGTGTGGGTGTGGGTGGGTTGTTGTTTGTTCCATTAGTACCGCTGTACTGCCATGAAAGAGAGGCTTGCATTGTATTCAATATTTTTGGTGAAATGTGTCTCTCTCTTACTCTCTCACTCTCTCTCTCTCTCCCCATCTATCTCTCTCACACATCCTTACATTCTTCATGTGGATGTAGGCACCTACATATTACGCCAGTACACAAATAGTCTTGAGAGTAATGAAACAAAAACTAAACGTCCCCAGTAGCCATAAAAGTAATTTATAACAAATGTATCCACGAGTATCATCTATAACCTTGACATTTATAGTGTCGAAGCTTATGGTAGACAGAACTTTACATGGCTATTTTTTTTCCATCTTAAATGTTGCTTTAATCACCAAAGGCGTGCAAGAGGCCATCGGGGTAGATAAGAAAGTGAGATGATGTCGACTCAAATAAATGGCGAAATAAATGGATCAATGAGGCCCTTAAGTGACTTTCTCACTTGGATAGTGGCCTCGATGATTTCCCACGAATCCAAATTGAGGACTGTGTGTGTGTGTGTGTGTGTGTGTGTGTGTGTGTGTGTATTCAAGTGTGAATGCACCGACTATGGTTTATTTATGGTAATGTGTCTGTGAAGATTTTCAGTCATGTTATATCCATAAAGGTTGAGTCAAGAATAACCTCTTGTGCGGCCTGCTCTCTAAAAGGCTTCCAAGTGACATGGGACACGCATACTCTCGCTTATCTTTTAGGTCACAAGTAGTTCTGCCGGCTCGTAATGTGACAGTTTCTTTTTTTTAAGAGTCACTCAAGTCCAGCGAGAGAACGGATTGAGGACCACGCGTCCTTTTGAGTGGCAGTTGGTCCACTTTGACATGGATGACCCATTTCATTTGATTTCCTCCATCTATCGAATACAAAAAGGCCTCATTGGTTGCTGGTTGCCGGTAGTTGTTTCGTTGGTTGCTTAGCCTTTAGTTGGTTGGTAGTTAATTGTTGGCTGGTCGGTCAATCAGTTTGTTGGTTGGGTGGTTCAATTAGTAGTTACTTTGTCGGTTGGTTGTTGGCTTGTTAGCTGGTTGGGTTGATGGTTGGGTTTTTCTTTAATTGGTTGATCGGGTTGTTGTTTAGTTTGTTGGTTGCTTGGTTGGAATGTTTGCTTTACTTCCTTGAGTGGTTGCCGATTTGCTTGTTTGTTGATTTCTTGGGTTGGTTGGTACTTAGTCTGGTTTGGTTGTGAGTTTGTTGGTTGGTTGGGCTGGTGTGTGGTTGGGAGGCTCATTAGTCCGTTTGACATCATCTTTTAAAAATACAATTAATGTCACTATTTATTGAGCCGCTTTAAGATGAAATCACACTTCTTTTACCGATCCTTATTTTCACTAAATGTCTATTCACCCCCGCCTCAAAGTTGGTACAGTGAAGTGCCGATGCTCCATTGAGCACACATTAAAGTTAACCTTGAACTTAAGTTGATTTACAAATGCCTTTGAGGCATGGCAGATCCCCTTCACATCATTTGACTTTGATAGCAATTTCATCAGAGCGGCACCCGAGAGTCATCCAGTAACAATATTTGTTTTCAACAGTTCTATGCCAGGAATCACACTCCTTGGCAGAGCTCTGTGCTGTTGTTTTAAAAATTCGATTTCTAGTGAATTTTCTCCCTTGGTGTGTTTCCTTTGGTCAGGTAACAAAGCAATAATGAAACACTGGTGCAGATCAAACCAACCGGTCCAAGACCTCCAAGAACTTAGTGTGGGTCTATTGTCATTCGAAATCAACGGGACTTCAATACAATGCAACTGACAAGTTAGGTTAGACCACGGCTGGCGATTCATTTTCCAAAGGGGCTTGTTGCTTGTTTGCTCGGACCACTTTTGTCATTTTTGCAAGTCTTTTTTGGGGGGGGAAGTTGCTGGAGGGCTTGGAAAAGTCACTAAATACAGTGTATTGAAAACATTGCTAAGTTGGCAACACTGCAGACAGAAGTCGTAGCTCTTGCTTGTTACCTTGTTTGTCCTAGCATCCACACTTGTGCACATAAAAACCATAACTTTCAACACAAAAGCGCCTCATATTACGTTTTATTTTGACTTCATGGTCACTGTGAGGGCCGGTCAGAGACGGTGGGTGGACAGGATGTGGCACCCGGGCCGGACTTTCCCCAGTACCACCTAAATCAGGGGTGGCCAACCCGCGGCTCTTTGGCTGGTTCAATGCGGCTCCCGGGCTCTCACACGACAAGCGTCGAAAACGCCTCGGCAGCGGCGATGCCATTCAAACAAGGCGCCAACTTCACAGAACGTACTCCGTCAGAACTATCATCAATCCTGTTACTTGATTGACATAGAGAGCAATCAATCAGATGACTGCATCACCGCTCATGCGCAAACAATGGCGCTAAACGCTAAGCTAGTCAGCCTATCATCAATCCCGTTACTTGATTGACATAGAGGGCAACCAATCAGATGACTGCATCACCGCTTATGTGCAAACAACGGCGCTAAGTGCTAAGCTAGTCAGCGAATTACCTCTGATTTTAAGGCAGGGGTGCCCAACACGTCGATCAGAATTGACCGGGAGTCAGCGAACTGGTCCCAAGTCGACCGCAAGGGGTTGGGGGAGTAAATGCGTGGGGAAAAAAGGTTTGTATCTTGAGCTTTCATTCATTTTCGGCCCGTTCCGACTGTTGCTCATCGTGTTGTGCTTGAACGTGCGCGATCGAGTCGTTCGTGAGAAGTTGGTCGCTTCAAAAGTCGATCTTTGGCCAAAAAAGTGTGTGTGTGCGTGTGTGCACGTGCGTACGCGAGGAAGGGTATGATGTGGCTCTTTGCAGTAACTCAGTAAAAAAAAATTGGCTCTTCGTCTCTGACTGGTTGGCCACCCCTGACCTAAATGGAATGATGACAAATAAACGAATGTCGCCGATGACTTATCAAATATGTTTTCAGTTACCTTGTGTGCTATCATGTTTAAATTACCAATAAGTGAAGTAAGTGTGTGTGTATCTTTCAATCTGTTGGCCTCAATCTCTGCCATGATTTTGTTGCCATCACTGATGATTGTCAAAATCTTTGCCAATTCGTAGTCTCGGCTGAGCTTTCTCTGCCCTCGTGCCCCTAGGAATTTTTGTGTAAGGGTTTGTGGGTACCAGCATGTTTAAAATACTGTATGTAAACAGTATTTATACTTTACATATTTGAGAGAAAGACTATAACAGTACATGTATTTACTTAAACATTCATCAGCATTGCCTTCTGAGAGAAGCGAGGAGACTGGTGCTGGTGGCGTAGAAGGGGGCCCTCATCTGACACTCTGTGGCAGTGTAGCCACCGTTAGCCTACAGCTAGCTCCTGGCCAGCTATCCCCACGCAGCCGATGTGATAATGATAAGATAATTAATCGGTATTGATGAGAAGGAGGCGAAGAGAGACGTGCTTGCTGCTTTCGGACAGGCCCACACCCACCCCCACTCTCTCTCGCTCTCTCCCTCTCATCCGCGCACGTAGAAACAACAGAAGAGACAATATGCCAGAGAGTCACCAGCGTGATGAGACTCAAGGTGTTGGGCGGGGCTCCGAAGATGCGCAGCCAATCAGCTCACTCGGTGCAGTCATTGGTCGATGTTTGAACCAATCATGCACCTTGAATGAGTGCCCGCTGCATATACAGTACAGGCATGTACAAAACCTCCGAGTCATTCAGCCTTTTTTTTCTGAATACAGTACTTTGGAAAAATCCGCGATGCACTGAAACCGCGATAAGTGAACCGCGAAGTAGCGCGGGATCACTGTATTCAGATATAAGGCATTTCTTCTGACCTTAACACACTTGACTCTGATTCAGCTGTGTGCTTTATTCCCACTGTTCTTCTCATTCCTTCCGGAAAGTCAATTGGAGCAAGCTGACCTTTCATTAGCCACAAATTGCAAACTGGAGTGTTTAAGCCTCAAGTGGTGCACCCGTTAACTTCAATTAATGAGGTGAGCGGCGAACAGGCGGGCGATACGTTTGTCGCACTCGCTGATGTTTCTTTTTTTTTTTTTTTTGTTCTTTTCCTTGTTGACATCTGCTGATGACATTCAAATGTGCCGCTCGGGAACCCAAACGTTGACGTATCGTCTGACAAGTCTTGTGTGTAGTCAAATAAATAAGAGGCAGGTGTTCGCTTTCATTTTTAAAAAATTATGTGATGCTATTTGTCTCAAATTCCATTGGGCATTTTGAGTGGACCGTCTCTTCATATCAAAAGAAACATTGATCTAAGAAAAACGGTCATAACCTTATTGCTGAATTTCTTGCTGTTGATTGAAAGATATTTATAAGAAAACCTTTATTAGTCTCGCAATGGAGAAATTCCCAATTCACAGCAGCAAAGTTATGAAAGGAAGAGTGACTATTTTAATCACGAGTTGAACATCCCCTGAAAAGCAACTAGTGGCATTCGGTGCGTCTCTGAATCTGCCGATGGAGTGAGTTGTTTTCATTTTGGTACAACGGATGTCAAATGAAACTGGAGATCAAAACCAAAACAAAGATCTGTAAAGGAAGCACATACACAGTAATCACCCCCTTCATTGCAGGGTTACAGTCCAGACCCCCATGATGTCGAAATACCCTATTTAAATACTCCCTAAACGTGTTCTTATAGCATTTATGACTATAAATGAAAGAAATCGCTTTCTGTGGGCTTAAAAAGCAGAATTGTAGAGGATGACATGGCTGTCAAAATTACCTTGTTAACTCTGGAATTCATGCGCTTAATTACGATTAAAAATTGGAATCGACTGACTTGTTGAAAACTTCCTGTTTTTGTTCTTTGAAATTTAAACCCTTGCAAAATAGTGTGCTGCCACCTGGTGGTTGACAGTGGAAGTGCACATAAAGAGATGAGAGTTCCACCAAAATAGTTAACTTGCAGAGTTACCAAACACAATACCAGATGTGAACTAGCCACTTTTGTCCAAAAATCAACATGGGCACACTCAATGGCAAGACCATGTGGTAGAATCTATTAGTCCGCTTTGTTGACATGAGAGACTGTGCTTTGTCTTGCTGTTTTGGTTAGCAACTGAGATTTAAATAAGATCAGCATTTTATTCTTTAATGTCCATGTGTGGAAAAAATAGCCCCTCAGTCCTTGTTCCTATCTGGAAAAGGAGGCGTCTATTTGAGTTGAATTATTTTAATTGGGTGACACCTATTTGGGGCACGGCTTCTATTCATGGCCGCAATTTGAGGAAATATGTTTTTTTTCCCCCCACATTGCTTTCTGTTTGTCATTCCTTGCAGAGGCATCTTAGATTTGCGGAAGCCAGCGAATGTGAACATCTCCAAGAGTCCCAGCATCCCACAAGAGGTGACTTGTTCCACTCCGCACGACTCCATATCCATTATAGATAGCAAGTGCAGTCGTGTCCGCAGTGTGCGTATGTTTACAGCTGTCAAATGCACTATGAGGAGTCACCAAGAACCCCGACAAAATAATACACAGGTCTTGATTTAGCTGCGCCGTGACCATATTTACCAAGGTAAATCAATAATACATGAGGTGATAAATGCATTTGTGTGCATGGGACAAAATGTTATGAATATCATATATGCAGGGTGCTGAAGGATGTTGCTTGAAATGATCCACAAACATATATTTATTTCAAAAGACATGGATATGCATACTCGGCCAGCCGTTTTGCTCATTGATAGCATATGAATTACATGACAGGAAAAGTATGCATGTGATTATAGCATTCATTTGACCTGAAACGGGAGAAAAGAAAACCAAATGAATGCCTACTGACCAAAGACAGCCGGGAGAGGTTCCAGCATGTCCGCGACCCTCATCAGGAAAAGCGGAATAGAAAATGGATGGATGGATAATATTGACAGATATACCCAACCAGCCGATTAATTGGATGGGCCCTAGCTATGTGTGGTCACCCAACAAATTAAATTCTTATCCCAAGGCTTCAATGTATGTCATGTATGGGCTTTCTAGTCATGTCAGTCAAATGTTCGGTTAAATTATGCACACATGTGACAAATATACTGTATGTTTTATGATATGACTGCAAAGTAACACATTTCCACTTATTTGATTGAACTAAAAATACATGGCAATAAGGCAAAATAAATACACCAATCTCAGGCGATTGTTCAGGCAACCTGCATGTGTTCCTCTTTGGACATGCCACGAATGGCCACGGGCAAACCCGTCAACAAATTACACGACATTCCCACGTTCGGGTTGAATGTTTCCATGACAGACCAGAAATGAAGTGTGTTTACTGTTTAACCTGCGTTCTAGTGTTGTTTATTGTGTGGTGGTAGTTGCAGCACCAGGATGAAAACATTTAGGGACCGCAAATAAAGAAAAATGGCTGACTGGCTGCTGTGATTCATCGTCGGTCACCAGCTCTTGTTTACACAAAACCTGTCACATTCATTTAGCAAATCATGTTTGTGCTTAGGGCTGCCTCAAATCTCTTGTTTTGTTTTTTGTCTTTTTCTGTCTTTATTGGGATAAAGGGGGCAGTAAAACCAAAAAAGATAAAAGCTGCAAGTTTACAAAATGTGTTGACGCAGTGTCTCTCAATGCCAGGGGCTTATCTTGCACAGGTAACCGCTTTTTATTTCCTTTTTTCAATCCAAGGTTGTCTACATTTGATTTATGAGCACAAATTCACGGCCATTGGCTCTCTTTGTACACATGCTCATTGAATGTGATCTCAGACATCATTTTCAGTATGTACATATATATATATAATTTATTTATTTAATTTTTTATGAAGCCATTTTGGCTGAGTTTGATGAATATACTGTATTGTCGGTTGATTTTCCCGTCTTTTTTAAACACGTTTTGAATTGTCACCTCCAAAAATTAGCTGGTTTCGCTTAAAATCTGACATTTCTTTTTTTCTTGGTGACAAAAAAAAAATCTCCCATTGAAAACCAATAAAAAATGCCATTTACTACCTGAAACTAAACTAATTCACTCCATTATGTCAAGATTTTCATTTGTAATTTCAAGTTCTGTCAAGAGATAAAAAAAGGTGAGATTAATTATGATCTGTAATTAATTGATCTCATTAATCAATAGTTTAATCTCATCTAAAAATTGCGGAGAAAAGCCCTATTTTCGTTTGATAATGACAGTTGTTTCCCCACCCTCAACAACTCGAACACAGGAAGCCAACACATAAAAAGGGATATTAGAAAAAGGCAACCCACCTACAGAAACAATAAAGTTAGAGATTTAAATTTAGATTAACGCGATTAAAAAACATAACACGCTTAATATGACTGTAATTAATTATTCGCAATTAATGCGATAATTAGACACATCTGGTAATTTCTCGATTTGTCCACCATATAGTGCTAACCCCCCCCCCCCGCCTCATTTAAAGCTTGCAGCAACAACACGAGCCTTAGAGGAATGATAATCTCTGTAATGGGTTAACAGAGAATTTCCATTATGCTAATGCAATTCAAAATCCTAAAGTAAAAGGAGAGGATTTATACAAGTTGTCACATTCATTTCACAAATTATGCTTTTGCTCTGTGCTTGCTAAAATGTTTTTTGGCAGGGTACAGCGCAGTAAAAAATTATAAAGCTGTTTTCTCTCCTCCAAAAGGTGTTGTCGCAGTGTCTCATAGTCATTGATGTCGTATCTACCAGGGGCTTATGCCACACAAGCACCTTTTTTTGTGTGTGTGTTCTGCCTGCTTAATTTATTGTGCAAATTTCCAGCCTTCCGTAATCCTCTTTAATGGCCTATGTGTAGCAAAATATGGTAATACTCATCAGACTAAACGTTTGTCTGGATGCCAGAATTCAGCATAATGTCCCCACCCCACATTCTCTGGAAGCATTTTGTTGCCACAAGTAACTTGACTTTGTTGTTTTTGTAATGCGCCATAAAGTCAGGGTAAGGCGAGTGAGTTAACTAACAACAGTATTGTACGGTTATGCTACAAGGTAATCATGCTCCTCATCTCTAAATGTAGACGGTGCTTGGTGGCAGGCTGCGGAATTTGGGCTTATGCAGCAGCCGGTGAGCTGTGGAATCACTCGGTGTTCACGACGCTCATTTGCAGTCTCCCGTTAAAGCTCAATGGGGTAGTGGGAGGACATTGTAAAATCTTTGAGAGCAACAGACTTGTCTTTTACAAATACAAGAAAAAAAGCAAAGATAGTTTGGAAACAGCTAAGGTCTCGACAGTGGATGTCTTTAGTTGTCTGACACATGTCTGATCTTGAGCATTTCAGTACTTGCTGTCTGACAAGCACCCGAATGGCAACATTTACAATTGCTGCTTCATCCATGATAATTTCCCAAGATGTCCATTTCTGTACCTTTCTGTTTACTCTTCCTGTATGTCTTTTGCAACCTTCTAATGACTCTCTGAAGCATCTGAGAATCATTAAAACATATCCAGACTGAAGGGCTGCGTGCAGACCAGCAAAACAAAATGGCTGCAATCTGCCTTAAAATCAGACGTAATTTGCTGACTAGCTTAGCGCAGTTGTTTGCGCATGAGCGGTGACGTAAAGGTCGAAATTCAGTTGTCATCTGACTTGTTGCCCTGTATGTCACAGTCAAGTAACGGGATCGATAATAGGCTGGCATCGTAAATTCTGCTGTACTTAGCGCCGTTGTTTGAATGGCAGCGCCACTGCCGAGGCATTTTCAACGCTTGTTATGTAAAAGCCCGGGAGCCGCATTCAACCAGTCGAAGAGCCGCATGCGGCTCACGACCCGCGCGCTGGCCACCCCTGATTTATGGTATTGTTAGGCTGTCTTCCACCCGCTCACGTGTACTGTGCGCAGCTTATCATTCTACTGTTCTGCTGCCAGATAACCGCATTTCCGATTTCAATGAATTGCGCCATGCGGCACTGCCAAATCCTGTCGACAATGTATTCATACGTCTCAGAGACAACCTGTGGAGCGATTACGCTTGTAATTAGCAAAGCTATATTGCAAATCTACTCAATAATGAGGTGAACGCAAAGTCTAATCCTCCTGTGTGATTCATTCATTTCCCTGTAATGAAATGAGGCAGTGTTTCATCAGCCGCACAGTCTGAAAGTCATCAATCTTCTGCCTATTTGCCCGATTAAAACCATCCTGCCCATTTTTTTTCTGTTTGTGTGTTTCTTCCTTTTTTTTTCTCTCTGCGCTTTAATCCATTTCACCCACTTTCCATCAGCAGACGGAGTTTGCATAGTCGCCATGGAGATGGATTGTTCTGTCTTAGTTTGTAAGCTAGTGCTTAACTTTGAGACAATAAGGAAGCAGAAGTCTATTAGTGTTGTGGAGGTAGTTGAAGCTCTCACTGAGCTCCAATGTTAACGAGGCTTTTTTTTTTTTTGGTCATGAGAAAGTTGCAAATGAGGACCTTGTGAATACACTACAAAAAGGAAGCTACTTGCAAAGCCAAAAATGAATACAAAAGATAACAATGAACCTATACATGAAAGCCGTAAACTGGGGGGAATTTTGTTTTTACATTAACCCTTTCAAGCACCAACAATGATAATCTGATAACATGATTGGCTGTCCACTATAGTAACCGCTGTCCCTGAACGGGTTAAAGTCACAGTGCTCAGCAGAAGTCGGTTTATCATTTACATTTGCTTACTTCAGTTGTATATTTTCCTGAGTTATCGCTTGCCATTCGCTTCTGATTAAAACCACATGAGGATGCTTGATGTTTGCAGTGCTTTGACCTGCTCAGATTTTGACAAGACTTGGTTGATACATCGAATCGTTCAGGACCAACATCCAGACAGATCTTTGTTGAAGTAGCACAGCTAAGCATGGGAGGTCGACCAGTCTTGCAGACGGGTAACGAAGGGGGTACGCTGTGCAAAATATGCTTGTTTAAATCCATTCAATTAAACCATTTTCACAACACAAAATTTTATGTCATTCTGTGTTGGGCAGTGTACTGGATGGAACAACTCAAAGCTCCCAACCGGTCATAGGACCATCGCATTTTAGCTGTGACTGTGAAGTAGTTCGGATTACAGGTTCCCCATACGGTGAGCCCTTTTCCCGCCAGTCCGTCTGGACATGCATCCAAACACCTATGTTTGTTTCATTACGTTTAGGGCAGAGATTAAGGAAGCAATGAAGGGAAACTTGATGAAATGTCTTGTTTTTCTAGCAACAGTTTTTAGCTTTAGCTTTCCATCACAGTGAATGAATTACTCATGCAAAAAAAAAAAAAACTCCCAAACAAACCTGATCAGAGGTTGCAGTGGCAAATTTTAAAAAAGTTGGGATTGTGTACTGTCCTGGCAGAATGGTGAAGTAGCGATTACAGCATCTGTCAAAAAGGCAGGAGGGCATCTCATTTGGAAGACATCTCCTTTGTGGACACTCTTCAGGTGCTCCGTTTTCCAACCGTATTCCCAAATCCACGCACGTTGGTCCATCCGTGCGAATGTGAGTGTGAGTAGTTTTTTGTCCAAATGCTCCCCTGTGATTGACTGGCAACAGTCCAGGGTGGCACCTGAGAGTGCACCCTGTTGCTCGCAAAGACAGCGGTGATTCCAGTTCCCCGCAAGCCAGAGAAGGAGAAATATGAAAATGGATAGATGTTAATGCAATTTTCACGCTGCAAGGTAACATTACTTTATATTGGTGACTTTGAATTGAAAAACTAATAAGCAATACTGGCCCTCTGGAAAAAGCAGAAAAAGATTGAAAATAACATTTTATTTTGAATAACTTCTGACCAAAAAGTCAGTCAGTCTCAACTGGGTTGTCAAAATAAATAAAATTCTCCGTATTTGGAACACCGTTGAGCTTACCAGCAACGTTTCATAGCTAATTAATCTTTACAGCTCTCCTCTCTAGATATAGAAACAACAAATGTGCTGTTTGTAGCTGTTAGGAGTAAAACTGCTTCTACAAAACATCCTTTTCTATCGGATAGGAAGGCTGAACTTGAAGATGGTACGTTTGATGACGAGCCATTCCGCAACCCTGTCAGAGTCCTTGAGAAAAACACAGAAGTCTCATTTCCAACCGATATTTCATCGACATCAGTTAACTTGAGGATATGGACCATTTCCAAAACCAAGAAGAGTCCCGTTGCCTCCATTCAACTTTGGCAGATCACCACGACCTGGATGACTCAAATGCCGTCTTGACACCCCGTTCCTAAACGATCTTGCAGAATCCTGCAGTATCATCCCGACCAACGGATGACGATTTCCTTCACTTATCAAGCAGTTAACAGTTAAATACATCTATTACCGGAAAGATTGAATGAAATCCCATTGAAAGGTTTCCTCTTTCAAAGCCCAGAGGACCCTGAACACGTTTTAAATCTCCCAGTACTATCAAGCTTACTTGCTCGTGAACCGTTCCGTAAGGTCCAGGCCTGCCATTGATGACCCTGCCCCGCAGTCATACAGGATTCATGAGTATCGATCGGCCCGAGATGCACACAAAAACCATTAATCTTTTCTGCACCTCCGGCGCCAAAGGTCATGAGAATGAAGGCAGCGTGATTTCACTGGAACCATCTCGTCTCATTTAAAGTACAGAACTTAGGTCTGCCGGTGTCCGCTATGATTGCGCATTCGAGTGTGATCCTATTTTAAATGCGATAAAAGCTTTCTCCAAAACTATCAAGATCCCATTTAACTACACCAAGATTTACTTTGAGTGATACATCTTCGATATTGGCCACCGTTTCTGTGTTTGCGCTGCAAGGTGCTCTGCAATCAGGCTTTGGTCGTTTCGACAGAGCTCCAATCCACGGATATCTTGCCATGCGTTTTTTGCGTGCGATTCAGTATGCAAACCAAGTCATGAATGATCGTGTTAACAAGGAGCGTAAATCAGTGAGGAATGGGCCCGTTTCCATTTTCTTTTGTGGCAACTGCTAGGATAGAGTCTGGCCTCCCTGTAGACGAGGACTCCTCTGCTGTTTCCTGAGCAAGCGGTTTCTGTTGTTGCGCTGTCGAGTCATCTCGCCTGTGAAATGACCTTGCGTGAGCATTTTACCTCTCATCTCTGACTCTATCGCTGTCCAGCGAGTGAGAGGAGGGGGAGGATGTTCTCGCTGGCCAGTAAAACCCACATTTAAATCATCAATTCTGCTGATTTGCAAATTCAAGCTGCTTAGAAATAAAAGCAAAACGACACCTAAAGTTAGCAGGAACAGTTTCCTGCCCCGACTCCACTGTGGCTTAACATTTTCTTCGTCTGCTCGGGGTTGAGGCTGAAAGATTGCTGCTACAAGTGTCAATATCTGGGGAATGAAGCGCAAAGAAAGGTGACTTCCTCCAATACGCATGCTTTCAGTCAAATCCATAAATGATTGACTCTCCAAAACTCTTTTTGGTCCCTTGGGATTTGAAGGACATCTGAGTAACCTTTTGGAGTCTGCTTCAGTGACAGCCCACAGACAGAGGTAAAGAAGAATGACTGAGGAATGAACGACTGGGCAGCTGGACAAACGGACGGATAAGAATTCATTTTGCAAGCTAAGAATCACTTTCAATATGTATGCCACTTATGTTCCAAAATTCGGAGACCAGGAGGTTTAAGAAATACAATCATCGAGTATAGGATTGATTTTTTTTTTTTTTTCATTTTGGAGCAAGACCAGGACACGGATAGCTATCTCACTGGCTCATCTGCTGCCTTTCTTGGTTATGTTGGTGCTCCACTCCAAATTTCATGACCATCCATCAGCTCATCCGGATTGCGTTTCTTCAGCCGGTCCGAGGCTTGCCCTGGGGCTTCCCCCCCCCCCCCCCCCCCTACACGGGTGCACATGCCCGCAACACCTCACCAGTGAGGCATCTTGAAATCATCTGAAACCGACAGCACCTCTACTGGCCCCTCTTGATGTCGAGGAATCTCTGCCAAATCACCTAGCTTCTCAACCTTTTCCTTAAGAGTGTGAACAGACAGTGGAGGCTTATTTCAAATGCTCGATCTTGTTCTTACCATCACTACCCAAAGTTTATGATGATGGGATTGGAGATCAACTGATAAATATCTTCACTGTGACCGCGCCGATCCGTTAGACCTTAGCAACCCTGAGGCTGGTGTTCATCCCGCCACCGTCACAAGCCACAGAAATTTTCCAAGTAAGGATCATTGGAGGTGCCCATTCTCATTGTTCATGACCCAGGGTTAATTCACTTGACCAGCTAATAGTCCAGGTTTAACAGTGGTCAGTGTTCGAAAAATCGATTGTCAAAGGTAAACAAAACCTTTAAAGATTAGGATCAGTGGAAGGTCGAACAATCATTGAGAGGCAACAACTCAACTCAACTCAAACTATTACAAACTACTAATAAGTAGGGTGAATTCAGTACCTAGTACCATTGGCTTGTATGTTGTGTTCTGCCTGTGCATCTCTGTGCATCTTAGAGGAAAGACAATCCAAAACAATGTCTCCACTCAAACGATTTTGTGAAATTCTCTTGAAAAAAAACATTTAAAAAAGGGGGGTTGGACAAGAAATCAATCTAATTGTGCATCCGGAGAGCTGTACCACCCTTATTGTCCAAGTGCCTCAACACATTGAGTTTCTGCCACATGACTAATTGGCTGAGTAGACATTTTCTTGACTGAAACAGGTCCTACCATATGGAGGGCAGCTCATTAGGTTACTGTGATCTTTTTCATCAAAAATATCCAATCCGTGTCTTTAATGTGAGCGGCACTTGTGCACATACTAAGTGCAATACTTGCATCAGGCAGTTTTAACACTTCTCTAACAGGAAGACAGTGCTAGCAAATGACTCAGCCTTGTGTCAAAAGTTGTGTGGCGCGGAGCCTATTTTATACCATTTTCGCATTACATCCTTGCCTGTAGGAAAAATAAGCGCAAGTGAAGGGGTGAATTAGAGGAGAGAAAGGAAGTAGCCTCTCACACTTTACACGGCGGCTTGTCCGGA
This sequence comes from Hippocampus guttulatus, assembly GCF_054856545.1. Taxonomy (NCBI): domain Eukaryota; kingdom Metazoa; phylum Chordata; class Actinopteri; order Syngnathiformes; family Syngnathidae; genus Hippocampus; species Hippocampus guttulatus. The sequence goes on along the minus strand of NC_141272.1, from coordinate 13,536,956 downwards.
GCTGTCAAACTTATCACACCGAGCCGGGTGACAATTTCAGACTTGGAAATGGAGATAGAAAGGAATTTCTTGCTCATCCATTGTGGATGAATGAAGATCTCATGCTAAGAAAAGAAAATAAATTAAAATGTGCGATTGTGCAAGCTCTTTGCAGCTTTCCGTGGCCCAGGTGGCTTTGGGAGGAATCTGCAATCAACCAAACATGGACTGTATAGAAGTAGAGGCACCATGTCACACTGTGAAATGAGTGTGACATTTAGGGTGCCTACACTTTCACCTCCTCCCCCGCACCCCCCAATTGATTTCCTGACATGCTCGTCACAGGTTCAGACCTGAGGTGAAGTGACGAGGATGGCAGTGACTTAATAAAATAAAGAAATCAAACGAGAAAGCAAGTCCATGTGTCGGAATTTCTTCACTTGGCTGGATGAAGAGTGGAATGTAACATACCCCAGCATTCTTCTTTCGGAATATAAATTGATATACAGTAAAGCTAGCTGGAGGATTTCTGTATTTGCATGATGGCTCTGTCTGAGGCAAATCTTTTTCAGATTGTCTGCTGAGCGGTGACATGGTGTCGTGTGAGATAGTTTGGTGACCTTGGCAGGTTCCTCCTCATTCCTGGTTTTTAGCCGGGGAGAAGTAAATTACACACCACGTGTTCTTCTAGCTTCATCTGGCCTTTGGTAGCGCTGTTCTTTTGTTTTGCTCGGATCCTCTCCAAAGCCTTTTCAAAATACGATGCATTTTTCATCACATCCTTTCTTACCGCCCCCTCCATTTTCGCTTTGTTCTCCTTTAGCTACGATGATGCAGTGAAATATTAATGACAGGACGCACATTCATAGTCTTAGTCTCCCCAAAGCATTTTTTTTCTTTTCTGTCGTCTCTCCCACTGGTTTCGCTTCCTTCCCGTTGTTTCGTAATCAGATCAACATTCATATCGCGGCCAAAGCTGCCAAGTGGAAGAAGGAGCAAGCTCAGTCAATGAGATTCTGAATGTTTGACTGCTTCCCTTGTGTCTTTAGGAATGTTGCTCGTCTCGCCCACAAATACTGTCTAGGACTAGTTCATAAATGCGAAAGCGATCACACTTGGAGAGAGCTTTTTTTTTTTTCGTCAAATGATGTAGTCAATTCAGCTTTATTTTCAAGCGCAACAGAGGTTGACCTCAGTGATGTACAGATTGAAATAAAAATAAAATATAAATTTAATATAATCCATCTGTCAACTATATCCTGTCTGACTATTGAAGAGATTTAACCCTGGAGAACCCAAGAACCGTTTTCTTCTTTGGAAAATGATGAATTTTACATTAAATGCCTGCTATATGTTCACTGAACAATGTTTTTTCAAATATTTAATGCTTTAATCCTAATTTAGGATTAGGGCCAAATTTGCCCCTTTGGGATTTAAGGGTAGCATTTGAGTAGCAGAATTTATAAGGGTCAAATTTGACCCCGTGGGTTCTCCAATATTCCCCTGCCGAAAATCACCAAACACCTGTCATTGTTGGCCATTTCTTGTCACCATGTCAAAATTGGCGTCCCCGGTCGAAATTTGGTCGCACTCGTGTGAATTTCCAAGCAGATGTTTGTTTAGGTACGAGCCTTGGAAATGACCAAAATGCCTGAAAAACGGCATCTTCGAACCAAAATGTCCAACTAGCAATGCATTTCACGCAATTGGTTCTTGATTGATTGAAGTATGTTTTGTTATGATAAACATTGAACCCACTGGTGGCAGATGGAAATATTTCCCAAGTTGCTGTTGGCTGCGACTAAGTCGGATTTTGCATTCAGGACCGCCAAAATACATAAATTTTGCAAGGATATACAGTACATTTGCGCAATGTTTGGTGTGTTTCTCAGTCTGCTTTTCATGGCAAATCTTAAAACTTTCCCGCCACACTCACATTTTGTGATCAAAAGCAAAAAACCCAAAAACAACCCCCCAAAAAAAACCTTATGAGCTTCACAATTTTTCAGCGCTCATCCTGTATCATGTTTCTGTTCCAAAATTTGGTGGGAATTGTTTAAATTCCTTTGGGGGAGTTTGCTCAGGCCAACCTCTGGAAATGTGCTGAATCCCAGATAAATAAGGGCACCTTCAAAAGAAAATGCCGGACGACCTGTGTGTTTTACAGAATGGGTTCAGCATTGATTTTTCTGCCTCCTGTCATGAAGAAAATGTGTGCCAGATTTCATGTGACTCGGTCACACGGGCGGCTGCTCTACCGAGGTGTTTTCCCCTCAAATTCGACCTCTAATGGACATGGGCTGTGTTCAAAATCCTTCCCTGTGTTCAAAATCCTTCCCTATCTCAAGATATGTCACATGTATTGTTGTCATGATTCGGTTTAGGGACCAACAGGTGGCACTGTAGGGCTCCCCCGGCAGCTGCACACCTGTTGGTCATTTGGTAATTAATTGTATAAAAGGACTCCTGCCCGAACACTCGGGGTTGGGTCATTGTGTTGCTTCTTGCTACTGTCATGTGTTTTGCTGTTTGCTCTTAGTTTCTGTCATGTTTAGTTCATTATGTTTTAGCTTTAGTCAGGGTTTTTTTGTTTGATACTTTGGACTTTGTGTGTTTGGGATTTAGTTTTCTTTGTTTTAATACAATTCTTCAAATACACCCTGCTCCTCCCTCCTGCCTGCTTTTTGGGGTCCACCACCACCTCGCATACGTGGCAGACACCTTGCAACGTGACAGAATGACCCGACCACCTGGACCCCGCAGGTACTACGGATTGGTCCCTGTTCCACCATGTGCCTGCCAGAGCGCGTCTGCGGCCGACACCCCTTTCCCCTTTCAGGCAGCGCTGGTGATGCGGCTGTCCTGTTTTCGTCTCGTCAAGCCGCGTCTACGGTGGGCCGAGCCCCGTCCGCGTCTACGTTGAGCCGAGGCTCGTCACGTGTCTGTTGGAGTTGAGTCACATTCACGTCGACGACGAGCCGTGCCACGTCCACGCCCACGTCAGGCCGAGCCCCTGTTCACGTCCGGCTGTTCCATGTCCCCCGTTACGTCGAGCTCCGTCCACGTCAGGCCACGCCCAGCCAAAAGGATTGCCGTCGCTTTTGCTCCTGTTCCCTGGCGAGGTGAAGGTCACCGTCGCTTATAGTTCCTGTATTTCGGCGAGGCGAAGGTTGCCATCGCGTTTGTTCCCGTTTTGCGACGAGGCAAGGATTGCCGTCGCTTTTAGTTCCTGTTCCCCGGCGAGGCAAGCTTTTGGACAACATTGGGACGTCTGGGATCCGTCCCTTGAGGGAGGGGTACTGTCATGATTCGGTTTAGGGACCAACAGGTGGCACTGTTGGGCTACCCCGGCAGCTGTACACCTGTTGGTCATTTGGTAATTAATTGTATAAAAGGACTCCTGCCCGAACACTCGGTCGCGTCATTGTGTTGCTTCTTGCTACTGTCATGTGTTTTACTGTTTGCTCTTAGTTTCTGTCATGTTTAGTTCATTGTTATGTTTTAGCTTTAGTCATGGTTTTTTTGTTTGATACTTTGGACTTTGTGTGTTTGGGCTTTAGTTTTCTTTGTTTTAATACAATTCTTCAAATACACCCTGCTCCTCTCTCCTGCCTGCTTTTTGGGGTCCACCTCGCATACGTGGCAGTTTACCATTTTGTAGTGAGAGTAAATCTCCTATTTGGTGCCATAAATGTGTACCCCATTGAAGAGTAATTGTGAGTGTCACACAGCAACCGGTCCAGCGTGTCATCTGGGATAGGCTCCAGGTCACCTTCGACGCAAAACGGGATTAGCGGGATAGAAGATGAATGGTCTTCTTTCTGCCCTTATAGAGTAGGGTGTACTCGAGATGACCAGCACAGCGTATATAAAGATTTGCTCTCATAAATATCAAACAGGTTTTACATTTATAATAGTCGGCTGACTGTTTCTCACTCCAGACACCAAAAGATAAAGGATAATATTTCAGAGACGTCTGAGCAGTTCAGTATCTTCCTCAAGGAGACTTTGACAAGGTCGCAGGGACCTGGGATTGAATCCCCAACTTCTGGGTTGGGAGATGACCACTCTACCACTGAATCATGCCATGCTCGATTATTGCCCAGTTTTGACTGATTTTTAAAATGTGAGTGATCTTACTGCTACAATATCAGAGGATGTGGTGTTTGCAAGATCATCAACACGGCACACCGCACACAGAACGATATCTCCACTGACGATCTTGAGCGTGAAAGTTCGCTCGCTTCCTAATTTCATGGTACAATCTCAAGTGTCCATTGCTGGACTGAACACTGTGCTGACCACATGAGGATTTGTCATCGTAAACACTGAACAGGTTCAACGTTTACGATAACCAGCCCCTGACTCTTTCCCATATTGATGCTGAAGGAAAAATCTTTTTAAAAACTCGAGGGCGATCGCTTCAGTTAATTTTATAGAGACCATCCGACAATTGACCCTGTAATCGGAAGGGGTGAAATAAATACTCCAGTTCAACCTGATTATTGTGATGCATTTACCTTACTCAACTCAAAGCATTTTTCATCTCCTCAGGTGGCTCTTCCCTGTTCCAAACAGCCACCGACCGCGACGACAAGTGCCTTCTAGTGGTGAGTGGACATCACATCCAGCTGATCGGGATACTGATGTGATTCTCGCAATGGACACCAGCGCTTGACTTGTGGTGAGTTAATTGCGATGACTCATACCAGCTGCCCTTTCGTGAAAAGTGTTGCGTTAGCAGTTGGCGCATCAGCACTTTCAACCTGCAGCATATGCACATCCGAGATGGCCATTTATTACAGGGAAGACCATGAAAGCGCAGGTGGAGAGTAGAATTAGGTCAGAATTACGTTTTAGTTTTTTATTTAAAGCCTGCTTGGTCATCCAAGCCTTAATAGGCATTTTCAGTTGAGACCTGGTTAGAACTAGAACGCAGAACAATTCATTTCCACTCTCCTGGGAATCTTTCTGCTAGATGTTGCAGAGTTTCTCTGGGAATCTTTGTTGAATTTACTAAAAACTGGAAACACATGATTGTCCAGAATGTCTTGGTAAGATGAACAAAATAAGGTTTAGGAGTACAGACTACACACAATCGGGAGCGAAAGGAATGCGTGCATGTACGCATGGTTGGATTAAATGCAAAGGTACTAAGTTTAGCATTTTATAGAAAAATACAAAACATTTCTTAATCTGGATTTTACAGGCAGCACAGTGGGGCATTTGTTTTGCACAGCTGCCTCACAGTCAAGATTCAAGGTTCAAATCCTTCCCGCATGCATGTTTGGTTAAATGACGACTCTAAATTGTTCATAGAGTCACATGATGTCATGGTTCCCTCTTGGTCTAGGCAGTGAGGGTTCAATTCCAAGTCAGCGAGAGTGTGAAAAGTCGCCCTCTGATTGAGTGGCAACCATTCCACGGTGTAGTTCCACTTCTGCCACAAAGTCAGCCGCGATCGGCTCCACTTTCCTGTGAAGGATTAGCCGGATAGGGAATTGATGAATGAATGAAAACATTGGGGAGTTTCTCATGCAAGTTCGTTTTCCTCCCCAACCTGGGTTAAAAGTGAATCACTCCAGCGTGAGAGCACAATGGCCTTCTCGATAGAGTAAATTAATTGTGACTTTGCAGGTACAGTTGTAGTTTTTCTAGTTTGTACCCGTGCTTGTGTGGCGATAAGAAGGTTTCGGACCTGTCGTTTTTCTAAAATCGTGCTTTAATCTTAGACACCACCGTTGGGGAATTTTTCATCTCGACAGATTAATTAGTACTCTACCTTGCAATCCACTCAAGTACTAAAAAGGTTGGCCCGATTTCTGAAGTGAAGGCCTTAATTATCCTTTGGGGGGGGGGGGGTAAACCTTAATTATGCCATTCAAAAGGCTAAAAAATGCTGCAGACACATCAGTTACACTGCACTCATGATAAAAATGTAACTTTCTTTGAGGGGTTAGAAAAGGAGGCATTTATTTGGGAATTATTCTGAAAGGGCATTAAAAATGCTTTCCAATTTGTGGAAATTGGGTGATATTGGTTGAAAATAAGATGTCAATTTAAATATCAGGAATTAAGTAGATGGAGAAGAGAAGTGTTAAATCCAGGTTCAGATAGTAAAAACTCAGCCACGGATTCGCTATAGCCACAGGTGCCATCACACGTGCTTCTATTTACCGGACTGCGCTGTGTCTCGCGATTACATGCCACAGGCGCACCTGAAAATTTGGTGACAAAGTGGACTAGACTTAAGACCAGGTAAAACCAGGTCACATATGTATGCACAATGGATGGTGCACAGCAGTGGAAGGGCCGACTTCACAGCAGCCAATTTAATATAATCCGCAAGTGGAGAGCTTCTTGTGGTTAATAATCAACACCCTTTCTGTAAGCCCATCTCCTGCACACATTCCGGCTACTCCTTTACGCTTCTGCTATGTGGACTGTGCGCCTCTTGTGCGTTGAAAGGGAATTAGTGGAGCCGTTTCAACTGGCCAGGAATCAAGTTGTCTGTGTTCACTCCCACAATGGCGCAAACGGCCCTTTGTAGTTGCGACTGTTTACGATAATGCCAAAAGAGTGAAAAGTCCAACCCATGCGCACAGTTTGAACTGCACTTGTAAGAACTATTATAATGAAAAACATTGAATGAGAGGTGTGAGATTTTATCAAGTCTTACATTTAACTTCCTTGAACCTACAGATGACCTACTAATATGAAATATGTGATCCATGTGGGTTAAGGATGGTTGCTGGTGGAGTCTCTGAGGTCGAGATGGTCCATAAAGCGCAGCCATACCTAACGCTCGGGCCTTACATCTTTTAGCATGCGAGTGTTCATTAAACGCTGGCGCACGAGAGGATGGAGTTAATGATCTGTGCTGTGTCTTCAGAGAGCAGTCAGGCGTGAATAATTGTGCCCATCTGAAGTGCAGTGGGTACCTGTAATCCCCCTAACATCTGTCTTCTGGTGGGTTGTTTTTTTTCCCCCTCATCATTCGAGTGACACACAACGACTACATCCATGAGAAGATCACTTTTGTTGAGAGTAAAAATAGTAACCTCCCTGTGGGAGATGGCTTGTCGGCCTACCTCTCACCCGCTGCGACCATAACCTCTGTGCTGGCTGCAGCCAAGTGGAAATTACTCAGTGGTAGGAACAAAGAACTCAGATGGCCCCCGCTTGCACTGTATTGGTTCAAAAGAAATGGCTTGACCAGGTTAATTAGCCCGCTAGTGAGTTGGATATTATGGCTGTTCCTGTTCATGGTTTTTTTTCCAGCAAGTGGCTTCACTCGTCCTGCATAACCAAAAAGAAAAGGATTCTGTTTTTGTTTTGTTTTTTCTCAATTTTTGCCATTCATACAAGAGAATATGTCATGGCTTCCTGCCAGTAGATCAGCGTTGTGTTCAATGAAACGGCCCCTGATTTTACATCGAGTCCATCAATGTATGAGTAAAAGAGATGAGGTCACCATTTTTTGTTTTTTGGGGGGTTTTACACTTTTCGGTGATGTTTTTGTTTGGTGCTGTAAGATTTTTCTCATCTAAAATTGCTGTCTTGGCTCAATAATGATTTGAGCGACTGCCCTGGCCACTTGCCAACGGTGCTCCGCCATGGAGCACAACCACTCGGCCGTTTCAATCGAACCGCGAATGTCTGGAAGACTCCCAACAGTCGGCGAGCGGACTACTTTTCAATGGCAGTTTAATAGGTGGAAATGAATTTTGCTTAATTTACCTTTGAGGCTGACACCCTTAAACAGTTGCAGTAGCGACAAACCAAACCTCTGTTATATATGTGTATATATATACTGTATATGTATGTATATATTTTTTTTGTACTTTACACTTATTACCTAGCTTTGATAATCATGACCTCAATTCGCCCATTTCAAACTCCAACTGATTATTATTATCAAGCTGCTTCTAAGTTCAAAAACGCAATATTAGCCAGAAATTCGTGTTTCGACTCATATAGAACATAGATTACAAACAACATTTTTCCCTTTGCCGTTGCTTTAACTCCTGAAAAGGCATTTATCGCTCTGGTGTGTTTTGTGTTGTGATAGCAAGTCCATGCCCTTAGTTTTTATTTATTTATTTTAAGATTCTTTGAAGAGTACCGATAATTGAATCCAGCTTGTCATTTCTAAAGAGGCACGAGGCGCAACAACCCAACTCCCCGCTCTAGTTCACGGCTGCGCGCACAAAAACATTGCAGCCCGCAACCAGGAAAGGGCGCTTTCAGTAGATAGTGAAACCAAGTTTCCGGGATGGCGGCACATGGTAAGTAAGGAAGGGAAAGAGGTTAAGTTATTAGACTTCTGCAGTCAACATTCCGGCAGTGTCACTCTTGCTTGTTAGCCTGCCTTCTTCCTTCCTTGTGTTCTGTGGACCGCCTGTCTCTCGTCAAGGTACCGTAATATCCAGACTAAGGAGCGCATCCGATTATAAGACACACCCGCTACATTTTTCAAGGAAAAAACATTTTGTACACACACAAGCCGCACCTGTCTATAAGCCGCAGGTGCCCATATTGTAACATGAGATATTTGCAAAGAAAGAGGGTTCAAGGTTTAATAACATACCATAACTTTTCTTTGCCTGTAACGCGGCAGAGCATGGCGACAGTAAAAGAGCACTCACTCGGCTGGTTTTAAAAAAATAAAAATAAAAGGCACTGTTCCCTGCCGTAACACCGTCCACGCTTTCGTGTCAGCTTTCAAGATAATGTATTTTGGGTGGTTTTCATTTGGCATATGTAACCAGGTGAACAATACTATGAGTGTTGTAGTGAACGCTGCCTGGTTTAATAAATGGAACACTGTCACTTTAAAAAGAGCATTGGATAATCTCGTGGGAAATCTCATGAGACTTGGACCAGGAAGTGAAGTGAGATGAACGCTGAGCTGTGCTTATTCAGACCTGATGTACAGTCAAACCTCGATTTTCCGAACATCTCTGTTATTGACCAAATTGGATTTCGACAAGAAAATTCGAGATTTCTACGCCTCGGATTACGCGCGAAAACCGGTTTTCTACCAAACTGATCAAACCCGAATACGCCACTCGACTCCTCTCGGCTTCTTTACAGGAGGAAGTGATGCTTCCTTGTGTCACGTTCATTGTGAGCAGACGTATTTGTTGTGATTTATGCAAATCTGACTTTTTTTTGTTATTTCTGCGTAGTGTATTAGCCCCTAATCATGGGCTAATAAAATAGTTTTAGATTTCGAACAAATCGCTTCTCGAACAGCCTTCTGGAATGGATTATGGTTGAAGACAGAGGTATGACAGTATCTGCAATCGGCACTGTAACCCGTCTGATACTAAGAGTAAAATATCGTCGTTTGGGAGTTCGAACTGTGTCGCACAATGGGTCGCGTGAACAGCCTTGAAGCAAGGGAGATTAGTAGTTTTCCACGTGTTTCGGTCACATATGCCAGGAAGTGCACACCAGTTACTACTGTTGTCTATTTTTGTATACTTTTCTATTTGTTAGTCCCATTTGACATATCTCAGTCTTCTATTTTATTAATACTGTACATTTTCTATGTTCAGTCGGGAATAAAGCCTTCATAAAAATGATTTTGTGTTCAGTCAAGTCTGTCAGAGACCCAGGCAAGCAGCTTTCGGTTTGCAGTCCAGCTCAAAACACAGGGGAAGTGCGCCCTCTCATGGCCGGTTGTTTTCACTGTGACACATGATAGCGTCTCACTGCTACCTTTTCTGCTCGAGCGCTCCCTGGCAGCCGTTGGAAAAATCTTGAAAGAGGCCGCGTCATTAAATAAGCCGCAGGGTTGAAAAAAGTAGCGGCTCCTAGTCCGGAAATGACGGTAATTTTTGTCGCCAGCTGCCTGTGTGTCCTGGCATCGAATGTGAGCGCTTACGCTCTTTGTTTAATAGCACTCCTTGCCATGCTCAGAAAATGTAGCATCTCTGGAGCCGTTTGAGAAATGAGCTTTTCATTTCACTTTTTGTGTTGTCGTCTTGCATTTCATGTATACGGTATACGTTTGAAATGGTAAAGTTCAGTAGAAGCCCCGAAGCTGAACAAGCTTTAGTTTAAGGTGTAAAATTTGGCTTTTAGGTGTTAATTTGGTGTTATTGTTTATGACTACACGTAGGGTTATGTGTGGTTAGGGTTTCAAATGAGTCAATTTGTGACAGTGAAGAATGTCAAAACTGAGTCACTTCAACACATTCATCTTGACACTCTATTGATTCTTTTGTACATCAAACTGTTTTTGGGGGCGGCGGAGGGTGTTAAGGCAGCGAGCGAGCCTTGTTTCAACGCCCCCCTTGGGCAATCTGGGGGTTTTTTCGACATCAAATGGTTCCGTCATTGCACACACAAACACGTACGAGCTCACTTCATGCCCACACTCGTTCATTATCGCTGACTTTAAGAATCCATTTACATTATTTTCCAAAAATAGCATAATCAGGTCTTTCCCCACCCCCCCTCCCCTTCTTGACTGAATACAAGCAAGCCTCCCAGAGCAGAGAAAAAGAAATCAGTGAGAGTCTCCCATGTGGGTGTCTCGCCTCGCGTTCAGTCAATAACAAGTACAGTTGCTTTCACTTAACGGGCAATTGTAGAAGAGCTGCTCTTCAAAACAATATGAGCTTCCTGGAAGACGTCAAAAGAAAAAAAGACTGACGGATTCTCTGCATGTGATCTCAATGTTTTTGCATTCATCCCAATGCTCTTTGGTGGCCTTCTTCAGCACCAAACTCATCAGAGCAATTTCCTATGTCCAGCGAGATCAGAAAATGGCCTCCCAAACTGCCCCCACTTGATTGATTCATTTGGTATTTGGGGTTCGAGGTTTTCATATTTCGGTTTCAAGACAGGATTAGGTTTCAAAGTTGGACCTTAATCCTGGATGGGATCTTGTGTGGTTTCAAACAAGCAGAAGGGTTTTCATATTTGGCTTTCGAGAAAGCTTTATGGTTTCAAAATAGGGCATCAAGCATGGTCAAATGTTCATCAATCAAATGATCTTAAGGTTTCAAATAAATGTTAGGGTATCAAATTAGGGCGTCAACCCAAAAATCAGTGTTTTAAATTTGAGTTAAGGTTTCAAATTTGATTTTCCAGACAGAGTTAGGGTTTGTAAGCAGGGACTCAAATTTGGGTAAGGGTTACAAACTAGAATTTCGAGCCTGAGTTTGGGTTTTAATGTTGTGTTTTGAGCCAGGTTTAGGGTTTTCAATCAGGGTTGCAAGCCTGGGTAAGGGTTTCAAATTCGGGTTTTAGGCCTCAATTAGGATTCAAAGAAAGTGTTTTGGTTTCCTACTTGTTTGAATTTTGGGTTTTCGTTTCAGATGTGCGTTTGAAGCCTGGATTAGGATTAAATATCAGATTTCAGTTTTGTTTGATGATTTCAAATTAGGGTTTAAAGGTAAGGCTTTAAAACTGGTTTAGGGTTTCAGATTAGGGTCTGCCTTCTGAAACCATCTTCCTCATTCATTTTTTTCTCGGGAGTCAGATAGATTTGCTTGGCATGCTGAATTAAAATCCAATCGCCGATGGAGTGTGGTTTGTATTTCAAGGTCTATCTCTCAATTTCTCCTCCAAGGAATAAACTTCTCCGACCTGCGCCGAGCTAACACCTCGCATTGGCTCTCATCCCAAATTGTCAGGATCCTTTATCTTGCTGCTCCGTTGCACATCTGAAAGAGACTTGGCAACGGTATTCTCATCCACTCGGGCCCCGGATGACACTAGCGCCCAATCTGTTGCTGTAATTCACTTTGGCTCACCGGGACACGGCAAGGAGGGGGCGTGAAGCGGGGATGGACTAATGCACTCCTGGCAGCGCCATGAGCTGCCGTGTATGAAGCATTAACGGACAGCGTTGCTCTTAAAGCGGCGTAATGGCGCCGGGCCGGACGTGGCGCAGCGTGCTAGCGCGACGGCAGAAAATAGAAAAATAGCCGCCACCACACACCCCGGCCCCTCCCGCTCCCTTTCACCTCATTTAATTTGAATGTTTTATGACTGGATTTGATCAGCGGGAATACCTAAAACTAATCAAGCTTATCTATTATTCATAGACTTTGTTATGGTGTCCACTAATTGGCCGGCGAGGCCTTCATTTCCTTGTTTTGTAATGAGCGGACGGATCGCACACCTGTGCAACCCGAAATAAATAAAAGAATAGCATCAAATTGCCGGGCCGGGCTGGCTTCTCAATTTACAATTTGTCACTTAAGGAGGGAGGCTTTTATTCCAATGGAAAACTGCTTCAATTGGTTATTTTACTGCAGCCGTTTGTGTGGAAGAAGCGTCCAGATTGGCCGCTAATTGAGAACCCTATTTGAACAAATTGGAGATAAAAAATTCGTGCAGCACGTTGCACGAGTTGGGAGCACGTCTACCTTACAGTTATGCGGCTCTGGGTTTGAATCTCAGCTCAAAATCTCCTGTGTGGAGTTTAGTCAGACTGGAAATTGTTCATAGGTGTGAATGTGAGTGTCAATGCTTGTTTGGGGTTTATTTTTTATTTTTTTGCCCTGCAATTGATTCGTGACCAGTCTAGGGTGTATTCCACTTCTTGCTCAAAGTCAGCCAGCACTGGCTTCACCACACCTTTGACCCCAACGAGGATAAGTAGTGTTGAGGATGGATGGAAACAAATTTCGCTGCTCCTTCTAGGGTGCCCCCTTTGGCCACCGGGAGAACGTATAATGCATCCTGTGAACACGACAGAAGAAGAATTGTACTTTTACTACATTTGAATAAGGTGTGTTGGAGGAGGCTGTATAGAGGCTCGCAAGGCTTGAGCACCCCTGGTTTAGGTGGCAGGGTAATTCTTTTGCAGTTATATGATGTCACTAATTTGTAAATTTAAAAAAAAGGGACACGTTTTTGGATTTCAAAAAACAGAGCCATCAAAACATGTTGTCTTCAGAAGGAGCAACAAAATGGCACTCCAAGGGAATTGGATATGACATGCCAATGTTTTGTCGAGAATTTGTTCTAATTGGGTGGCATTTTTGGACCCCATTTTGGATTTAATTGGCAATTCATCAAAAGCGCTAATTAACTCGAGACAGACATGCAAAAGAAATCTCTGATAATGTCGTTTCCTTCAAATGGCTTGTGATCCAATTCTTTTGTAGGCTCGCCAGCAGCGCAATGATAACTTCCCAATGAACTCGCTCTGCTTCATCCTCAACCAAATAAATGGGCTGATGTGTGCGAACGCAACATTCGCCATGGTGACTCTGATCCCTTACTCTGGTGTTTTATTGTATAAAGTAGCTGTCCCCAACCTTTTTTGCCCCACGGACCAGTTTAATGTCAGACCATATTTTCAGGGACCTTTAAGGTGTGGCGGATAAATACAACAAAATAATATATGACCTGCATGAAAACGGTGGCATTTTCAAAATATCATAATAAACACGAATCATGACACGAGGAACGTCCTCCCTGGCCGCAGCACTCTCTGGTCGCTATGGTAACGTTTGAATGTGTTTCAAAATAAGATACACCGTGCATGAAAAATTACGATTCACCATCGTCGCATATTATGCAGAGTGGGCTTGGTGTGTGGGAATCTCCCATTGAGATAAATCCGTATTTTAAGTCGGACTCCTGATACTGTCTATTGAATGTAGCCTTCTTTTTCTTGAAACTGCTTTTCTGTCTCCTGCCTGGGCCTTTTCCCCTTTCCATAAAAACTTTCCAAAGACGTTTGTTTTTTTTTTTACTAATTTTGCTAGCTCCCGGGTTTCATTTTCACGGTAACCTATCACGTGACCGAAAAGCGCACCTTGACCTGCGTCAAATGAAGAAAAATTAACGGATTCTCTGTTACATCCGTATGGAACAAAGAATCTGGTAATTTTTCTAAATAAAACATCATTCAGAAGTAATGCAAGTTATTTATTCTTTCTGGGTGGCCCGGTACTAAATGACCCACGGACCGGTACTGGTCTGCAGCCTGGGGTTTGGGCACCCCTGGTATGGAGGTCCAGCCCTCATATTCTATTAGCTTCTGTGCTAACATTATGGGTGGGGGTTATCACATGCAGTACATACATAAGAAGTTTTGTTAGCACTTAGCATATCTTTAGCATTTCACTCGATCTACTGAGCAAATATATTTTAAACTCTGCCCGTCTGGGTTGGCCATACTCGGTTGTAGTTTGACCTTGCAACTGCAGTGAGAGAACAAATGGACAAATGAATGCATTGCTTCATTCTACTTTATGAAAGATAAAATCCACATAGAGTCAATTGAGGGAAAAAAACGACAACAAAAGCAAATGTTTTGTTTTTATATCTATATGGCATGTTAACTACACAACACGGGATCCCTTGAGTATGTCGAAAAAACAAAACAACAACAAAAAACACTTTTCTTATAGCTACTTTATGAAAAGTCAACTAAACATGCCGAAGTAGAGTTAGCCCACAAGCGAAAAAAAATCTCTCTATATATATTCTTTTCAACTACTTTATGAAACGCACTTTAAGGAGCCCTTCAGCCTAAGAAAGTAAAAACTATTCCCTCTTTCGACGACTTTATGAAATGTAGCACCAAGAAAGGGGGGTCCCCCGAGAAAACTAGAATTTATTATTTAGTTCTACTTTCTGAAAAGTTCATCACAAATTCCTTATTACTTCAGTACTTTAAATATAACTCACACATCATAGTCGGGGGAGTTGTAGGAAGTTAAAAAAAAAAAAAACAATTGCATAGCAGCAATGATAGCCAATGAGCAAAAAAAAAAAAAAAAAGGTTCTCAATTATCTCTTACTACTTCATGAAAAGGAATTTACTCATCAAAAGTAGGGGATGTCCTGGCCCAAATGTATCAACAATGACAGTAATAATAACCTAAAGTTCCTTATTTCTACTTTGTGATAACTACATTACACTTTTGGGGAAACAATGACGCAAATCAATTAAACTTTTTTTTTTAAAACTGTGCTCTAAGAATAGTTTAACTTCATATCATAGCAGTAGTGTGAGCACCCGGATTAAAATAAAAATAAAAAATCAAATTGAAAAAAGAACAAGTGATATCTTACTCAGAGTAATACTTTCACTCCACGAACAGTTAATTCCATGTAAGGGAAAGCCCGGGTGGGTGGAATTCCTGCTCTACTTTTAAGAAACTTACTCATTAAAATGGTATGAGGAATACTGAAAAGGGGAAAACAAAAGTTCCTTATGCTTTTTTATTGTACTTTATTGAAGTTGATTTCCCCCGGGGAGTAAAGAAGAAAAACACTTGCCATCGTTGCATTGGGGTGAATCCTATAGCACAATTATTTCTTCCTGAGACTTTCGAAAAAAGCCCTTGAGCACAAAATAATAATGAAACAATTATTCTTTACCGCTACTTAATAACGCGACAACATATATTTTGTCATTATATGACCGCTTTTATTTCTCCCCATCCCTCAGATTTTTTTTTAATGTTGAGAATGCAACAACTTTATGTAAAATTAATTTCATTTGAAATAAAACGGCCATTCATGTCTCATGTGAATCCATTATGTGCTAATGACAAGCCTCATTAGGTTAGTGCACAGAGATGACGCCTAACAATGAAAAAGCATCAGCGCTAAATATAGCAGCATGTCAAAATAACAGGCGACTGAGTGCTTTATCCAAACCAGCAGTGTGAAAGTGTCCCTCCCCATAGTACTTTATCACACCATGTCAGCATCAGACTGAGGAGTCCTGACTTGAGCACGCGTTCAACGTCATTTGTATGTACACAGCAGAAATAGCTCATTAGCTTCTCCTTATGCATCATTGAACATGGCGCACTAGCATGCAAGTAGAACAGTTTTTCTTTCAACTTGTAAGCACATTTAGCAGCTTAACATGTGGCGGCTCTCGTAGAATCAGAAATTTCGAGGTTGGTAAAAACGGCAACAACAAAAATTTAATATATCTTTCAACTTCATTTGATTGTTGTAGTTAGCATTCTTCACAATCGTGTCGGTGTAAGCGTACAATATATATATACAGTATATATATATACTGTACATAGATACTGTATATATATATATACACACGTACAGTATATATACAAAAGACGTGTAGAATGGAAGCAAACAAAAGTGGCTGCGGTTGCGCTATGCATCCACTAGATGGAGCTATGCTAACGGAATACAATAGTTTTATTTATATAGAGCGTTCACAACCCCTGGAGGTGTAACGAAGCACTTTACAGAACATTTAAAATACTACGTCCAATAAATCAGAATATTGATCCATATATAAGGCGTATCGGATTACAAGGTGCACTGTCAGCTTTTGAGAAAATTGGATGCTTTTAGGTGTGCCCTATAGTGCGGAAAATAAGGTGTGTGTGTGTGTGTGTGTGTGTGTGTGTGTGTGTGTGTGTGTGTGTGTGTGTGTGTGTGTGTGCGCGCGTGTGTGTGTGTGTTGGAAAGGAAGCACCTTTTCATCTCGCCTTGGCTCAATGACGTATACCAAGAAAAGTGAAGGAAAGCTGGCATCAGGCACTGCTTGAGAGGATCCGCAGCCAGCAAGGCTGTGGGAGGCCACTATGGACAAAGCGAGGCTTTAACAAGCCAGCTTGAAAGAAAGCAAACAGCAATGAAATATGCAGAAATGACAAACACATTGGAACATGATTTGAAAAAAAAAAATCAAAAAAAATTTTCCACGCTGCTTTTGTCCAGAAATAAAGATGGGAACTGCGCGAAGCTGCGTGTCATTCAGCATGCCTCTGTGTCCTTGATAGCGGCTCCTGCTGTTATCTCTCTCTCTCTCTCTCTCTCTCTCCCTCTGCTTTTTTTTAAAAACTGTCCCACGCCCACCCTGTTTTAAGAGTATGAAATTATTCAGCAATTTCTCTGGAGGTGCCAGTGAGATTTTGCTGCATTGTGCACGTTGCAGGAATGAAATGTCACGATATGATGCTGCTTTTTACTTTGATTTGAAAACTTTACACTTGTAATGTCTTTTTTTTTGTTAGCAATATTTTCCATTTGTTTCCGTCAATACACTCACATAATCCTATTCTAAAAATGTCCCAGATTTCAAAATTTACTTATTTTTTTTAATTTATTTTTATCATTGTTGTTTGTAATACCGAATTTTAAACAGCCAGCCACCTGTACACGTTGCCTTGTAGATCTTAATACCAATGTCAAAACATCATCAAAGGCTAAATCAGTGTAATGAATCTAATAATGTGGTCAATATTACATTTCCAACTACATCCTGTTCAGGTTTTGTGATCGTGACACTTTGAGCCTGGAACATATTTTTCTTATTGCCACGATATACTATGGCTGAATTGTGTTGAACCCAAAACATGGCTAATGATCAACCTTCAAGACTCCATTTTATGTTAAATGTTCGTAGTGTACATGCATTTATATTATATTGAGTCAATTTGCATTATCTAACCTTTGACAGTAAACGACAGTCTCTGTATTCATGATTATTGCACAACTTTAAATGAGAAAAGCTCTCTCACTGTAAACAATTCAACATTGCACAACAGGTCCACTTATCTTTGCGCCATGATGGAAAAGGCTACCAATTCATTAAATTATTATTTTGGCTAAGCCGGGAAGGCAATTTGCGCACAAAAGTGACGCTGCCCGTCTGGAACAACACCATATCCAATCATTCATTTCGCCTTGTATCGTCCTCATGACTCGTGGGGGCTGTGAGAGCAGAATCGGTATCTGCGCCTGTTGCTATGAGACTCCTTTAAATCAGGTTCAGATGCCAGAACGAGCTCATCAGCATGCAAATCGACATTATTCAAGCTTGATTATGGAGGAACACTATGCCGCCGAGAGAGATATTCGGAAATGACTGAGTAGACAGGTGACTTACTCGAATGATCTAACTGTGTAAAATGATCTGAGATCATTCTAATTCATTTATTTCCCATTTGCTGCTTTTAAGCTGTGGTCGCTACTTCATTTTTTTCTCTTTTTTTATTTCTTGTCCTCATTCGGGTTGTGAGTCAGTTTGAGTGCAACCTCTGGGCCGAGAGGTTTGGTCCATTTCCAGACCACCCCTGCAATAATTGACATCTGCAATATAGAAATACCCTATTTAAATACTCTGTAGGAATGTTTTTATGGCATTTAAGGTATTCAAATGCACCTTTAAGACAATACAAGCACATTGAAACAGAGCGCAAGAGGAATGGGTATCACAAAAATATTAGTGCGGCAGCGTAGCCATCTCTCTGTTTGCAGTCAGCAAATCACATTTTTTCCAAACACACATACTTAAATGATCTCACAATATGCATTAATAATTGTGCCCAAAGAGTACATTATAAAATGAACCTGCAGCCGTTGCTTTCTGTAGACATAAAAAGCAGGATTACAGAGGATTTCTGCAAAAACTATGCTGTGCTGCCTGAAATGCAGGATGTTTTCATTGTTCGGTTACATAATCTCAAACTAAAAAGTGTGCCGCCATCTTATGATCTCCAATGGAATTTCACTGAACAACAAATGACTGGC
This sequence comes from Hippocampus guttulatus, assembly GCF_054856545.1. NCBI lineage: Eukaryota > Metazoa > Chordata > Actinopteri > Syngnathiformes > Syngnathidae > Hippocampus > Hippocampus guttulatus. The sequence goes on along the minus strand of NC_141272.1, from coordinate 13,518,476 downwards.
AGAATGAAAGCAAAAATATTGCGGCGTGACAGTATTAACTTTCCAACCCAGAAATTTACTTTTGGGGAAATATTTGGGCAAACAAAAACGTTTTCCCATTGAGCACAATCTATTTTATTGAAAAACAACATTTAGGAGATGTGGTATATGAAGAAACATCCAACTTGTATTTTAATTGTTCTTAGTAAGTCATAAGATCCTCTAACTGGTAGGCTACATTTAATTTCTGCATTTGTTTTAGGACACAGCTTATTAATAAACACAGCAAAAAGGCATCCATACTAGAGTGTGCACAGTGGTTAAATATCTCTCCTCGCGTCTGTGTGGGGTTTGTGTAACTGCTTATCCCTCCCCTCTCTACTCAGCAAAGAAGGAGAGAAACTAAGCGGTTGGCCTCCTGTCATGAACGTCACAGATGCGGCTCATTGATTTCGTGACGGTCTTCATCTCTGCAAGCAGCAGGATGTGCCCTGCTTCGAAGTGCCCTCAAGAAAGAAAAGAACCATCAACGCAGTAAATAGCCCGTGCCTAATATAAACGAGAGTTCAAAGAAAAATGTTATTAACTTACAAAAGAAATTCCATAAAATTCTGGGAACGCGAACCTGGAATCCACGATGGATTGGGTGTTACTATCATATACATACCATATTTTCCGCACTATAAGGCACTTCGGAGTATGAGGCGCACCTTCAATAAATGGCCTAATTGAAAACTATTTGCATATACTGTATAGGGCGCACCGGATTATAAAACGCATAGAATAGAAGCTACAATAGTGGCTGCAGTTGCGTTACGCATCCACTAGATGGAACTATGCTAAAGGTAATACAATACAATACACTATAGCTTTATTTATCTAGAGCTTTCACAACTACAGCTGTAACCAAGCGCTTTACAGAACATTTAAAATACTATTTCCAAGAAATCGGAATATTTATCCATATATAAGGCACATCGCATTATGTGGCGCACTGTCAGCTTTTGAGAAAATCGAATGCCTTTAGGTGTGCCTTATAGTGCGGAAAATACGGTACATACATACCTGTACATACATAGCAGCCTGAATATTATTCTGCTGTTCAACCTTTTGCCATAAGAGTCACTACTTTCCGCTTTCTTGCATCGAAATGATTAATACTGTCAACTCTGGGTTCCTTAATTCTGAGAGTAGGGCATTGAAATGGAAACGAACAGGCTGGCAATTAATTAGGTGCATGTTTATTAAATAACTTCCCTACCTTGTGTCTGAAAAAAGACGTAATTACCAAAGTCACCAAGGTTTAAGTGTCTCATTGATAGATTTCAATGCAAATGAGGGGCGCGTCTTTCATATTGGTGTAATTATAAAATGCAAATGCACCGCCCAGTTTACGTTATCCCATCTCTCCCCCTCCACCTTTTAAGGAGAAATGACTCGGTGCTGGCATTGTTCCCGTGCCTGGGGGTCCGCTGAAGAGGACGAAGCGAAGCTGTCAATAATTAGGCCTCTATCCTGACAGGGGGTCACACCAGGCCGGAGCACAGTTCAATATCCGCGCCGTCTAATTGCTGTTTATGCTGACAATGTCACATCCCAGCGAGGATCCTAACTGTTATGTTTGTCTGCAGGAAGCTATATTATTCCTCTCTAAAGTTCTCAATGTCACATTCCCAACTGTGGGTGATCTTGAAGTATTCAGCAATATTGAAAATGTTCATGTTGCCTAAGTCCGTAATAATAGGCAGCCATGAATCAGTTTAACTCTGAGTTACTGAAATTCTCCCAACTTCGTGACCGAGTGATTTTGTCTATTTTCGTTGAGCAGGGTTGCGGTTATCATTAATAACTGCCGAGAAGAGCAAAAACATTAACAGCGTGAAACATGGCCAAGCGCTAGCTCCGGCCTTCCTGTGTTGAGTTTGCGTGTTCTCCCCGTGCTTGCGTGGGTTTTCTCCGGGTCCTCCGGTTTCCTCCCACATTCCAAAAACATGCGTGGCATGCTGATTGAATGTTGTAAATTGTCCTTAGGCCTGAGTGTGAGCATGGATGGTTGTTCGTCTGTGTGTGCCCTGCGATTGGCTGGCAACCGGTTCAGGGTGTCCCCCGCCTACTGCCCAAAGACGGCTGGGATAGGCTCCAGCACCCCCCCCCCCCCCCGCGACCCTAGTGAGGATCAAGCGGTTTGGAAAATGACTGATTGAATGAAAAAAAAAATGTTGATGCATGTAACACTTACAAAAATAAAGACATGCATTACAGGCAGGGCATTTGACTGCTTTTCAATACCTTCTTCTTTAGTATGTTTCTATTTTATAACAGAGAGAAAAATAGGTACAATTCAGATGATTTGGGGGGAGGTGCAGGGGTGAGTGTTTTGAATGTCATTATCTTTGTCTTGTGTTGGAATATTTAAAAAAAAAAAAAAAAAACCAAGGCTGACTTTTGTGGATTTTAATCGAGCTTATATCGGCTGATTAAATGAGCTGGGCCTGAGTTATCTTTATTTTATTTCATGTTTGTTGTATAATGTGCCCATGCAGGCCCTGGACTTTTGATTTTGATGGCATGTCGCATATTGTATTTCAGTTGTTTATGTTGTTGCGCCGTGCAAATGATGCCACTGTCTGTGAAAGATTTTAAAGCTGTTGCATCCCTTCATTATTGAATATCTCATGCGATGTTGAAGATGAAATCCGCAGCATTAGATGCATGTGCACAGCTGGGCAAACATCTTCTTGGAGAAAGATTCACTGTTGATTCCGTGGCATTGTGAATATGCATTTCCACTCTTGTCCTGTGTCATATATTTCATAATACAGCAGTACACATTTGTGACCGAACTAGGCCCAGCTGTTTGGTTGTATTTATTTATTTATTTTTACATTCCAGAGGAAACCTTGTCAGCCTTATTGGACACCCTGATTGATGTCCTCCCGTTTTTGGCATTCTCTGAATTGCTAGCTTTTGAAGTGCTGTTCAATTTGATGACTCGTCCGCTACCCGCGCCTCTATCTTCTTCCTCGCTTCTCTTTTTTTTTTTTTTCTTTTTAATGTGTGTGTTAATCACAAAAAACACTGATCACAAGACGCCCAGGCGTGTGTTACCTGACACAGAACGCGTGTTTGCTGCCAACGTCTTTTAAGAGCACAAACACTTCCTAGCGGCATCTCAGCCAAGCGGGTTGATAAAAACAGCGGATATACACACACAGGTACAGTTATTTTATGTTCTTTATTCCCACTTTCTGGGCACTTAGTGCCTCCCTACAAAAGGGCATGTTTGCATGTGCATGCATGTGTAGGTGGCCACGTTGGAGAGTGATCAGACGTGTAGGCTTGGTGCAGAATTCTAGCTGCATGCATGCATAATGAGTGCACTCTAGAGCACATGTGTCAAAGTCAAGGCCCGGGGGCCAGATCTGTCCCGCCACATCATTTTATGTGGCCCACGAAAGCAAATCAAGCATGTCAAGTTCCATGATGCTTGCTCAAATCTGAACCAAAATTTCAAATTGTCATATGTAATCTACAATAACAGTCATTATTTTTGACTTCTGATTTCAAAACTACTTATCCATCAATTTGTTGTATGCTGTGTATGTAATCTGTGGAGGTGATTAAACATTTATATGGTTTCCCAAAATTCATAACGGCCCTCCAAGGGAAACCGTAACTACAATGTGGCCTGCGACAAAAATGAGTTTGACACCCCTGCGTCTAGAGTGTGCAGTGCAATCAATTACTCCCATAGGATGTAATGGAAATGGAACAAATCTGTTACTGTCAAACTGTCACCAGCATAAAACGTTACAGGCGAGGCAATGTACCATTTATACAGAACATGCATACCATGAAACAACTGTTGATGTAAAACAAAAAAGTGAAAACACTCAATCAGTTAGCATTTGGTATGCGCTTGGTGACTTAAAGTGTCTTTTAAGTGTCTTCATATTATCACCTATAATAATTAGCAAGACATTGTAAAGAGGTGTGCCATTACAGAAAAGTAATAACTGCACCAACCGCTAACATGATAAGCCATTTTAGTGAATGACTCTTACTTATATTGGTTTTGCGCAAAGTAAAACTGATATTATCTAGACATGTCACAGACAATAAGTCACTTGCTGGTGTTGCATCGCTGGCTGCACATATCTCATCCTCATAGCTCATCTCCCTGGCACAATGAATACATATTTAAGGTGACTTCAAATCACGCGATGAAGTCTCAATTTCCTCCTTTGCAATTACTGATATAGCAAAGTCCTTTTTAAAAAAAAAAGTAGTAGCCAGAATCCTAAAATGAGCACCTTGCACTAATAATGTCGCGTGTAAACATGCTTCATTAAAGTAACGATGGCTCAAAGTGGCGTCACTCTAAGTAATCCAACCTTCTGTGAGCAAACAGCAGCAGCAGCAGATGTCGGCGGAGGCTCTGTGGATTTGGTGTGCGTGTTTGTTGGCTTTGGGGTGCACATCTTTACACTTCTGTGAGAAGATCACGCACACCTTTAAGGCTTTCACGCATATTTTGGAGCATGTTTACACGCCAGGTTGGTTGGAAAATGCTTTCAGCAGACGGTGCGGATGTGGCTGAAGGCAAATCTATTTGTACAACTGCACCTTAAAGTATGAACTCCCCCAAAGTTGTACCAGGTGGAGTTTTGGAGTTTTCTCAGCCAGTTTATCACGGAGCTTTTCATGAACAGAAGACTATAATTTGGATCTTCTTTGATTGATGCCATGCATTTGAGTCCATCTGTGCTGTCTGACAAGAAGGAGCACGGATTAAAGTTACATTAGCTTGTGTTTAACTGCCATATGGTGGTTACCTGCAAACAAAAGGGAGGTATCACTCTACCTTTTGTGTGTTTTACACTTCTACATTCTTGGTTGGTTTCATCCTGCAGAAGCACCTTGAGAAGTATTGTATGATGGCGGTGAACTCAACTCGACTGATATAACAATAAGCAACACTGACAGATAGTGAACAACGCTTTTTGTGGCAAAATTCCATCTTTTGTAACATTACAACATGTGGCACTGAATGGAAATGTAGACTGCTGCGTTTGCTTCTTACGCTGGCAGCTACCTGTGGATGACTGAATAGAAGCATTGCCTCTATTTAACCATGATTAGCACTGTTTCTGTTTTATTTCTGTAGGTTTTTGCTTGAAATAACTTTTACTGAATAAAAGATGAAGATTTGGACCTTCTGGGACTGGTGTGTTTTACTAGAGATCTTTCTGCTTGGCTCTCGACGAAGGCGGACGCTTCTGCTCTGCTCCCTGCCCCCCCCCACCTTTTTTTTCCCCCTGCTCGCCACTTAGTCTTCTTGTGCTGTCTTTTTGTCCAACTTTTTCCCTAGCCTCCTACCGTGTTTTCATCCGAAGAACTAACCATGGAATTAGTTGGCTGGTCTCTCGATGTAATTGACAAAACATTTTCGACGGAAAGAGCGGGCAGTGGGGAGCCTGCTTGCCCTCCGGAGACACTTGCTGCCGGATACGCCCTGGATCCATGGAGAAAGTGGAGACCGGTGTGCCTGACAGTACTGTCCGTGGAGGACGTGGAAGACATCTACATTATTGGCCTTTTGATAACGGGTATGCTGCTGTTTGGTGTTGGCAGCTTGCTGTTCTATCGCAAAATTCAACCGACAGGAGCAGCTCTATTGGAAGTGAAGAAGCTGCCGGTCACTCTGGATGGCTTGGCGCGAATGTCCAACACTCAGACTCAAGCGGTGACTGAGCTCAACCGCAATATTGTTGCGGTTTGGAGTGACTCCGCGCGATCGATAATACCATGGAGACGTTGGAATTTTCGCTTCGAAAAGGAATTGAGGATTGTCTGATCGGGGCCAGTGAGAGATACAGACCAAGGACTCAAGGCTGTCTGGAATTGTTGGCGGCCGTCTCTCCAAAACAAACAACGCTATCTGGCCTTTTCCCTGGATGGATATACGCATGGAGTCTAGGGCCCCCCACCACCAACCCCCCTCCTTCTCGGCCATGGACTGATAAGCCGGGACTCTCTTCATGATGAGCAGACCTCGACGAAGCAGCTATGACCTGTACACGCATACACATACACAACTGGACAACCACACGCGCATACACATCCTTATTATCACCGTCTTCATCGCTCCGATTCTTTTTCCCCCGTGACGTGGTTCGATGATGCGGAGCGCAACGGTGACCGTGCGGCTGGTCATCGTCAGCCGCGTCGCGGTTACCCTACCCTACCCCCCCTCCCCCCTTCCCATTCATCCCCCCCCCCTTATACATGTTATGTCTTGTGACTTGTTGTAACTGTCTAATGCTTATTCATGTGCTAGGGTCTTTTTTATCCTGGACTTAAATTATCCTCGGAAGAGGATAGTTCGAGCGTGGGTTTTTTTCCCTCTCCCTACCCAGCGTTTTTCCTTTCTGAATTCTGATTGTAATTTCCCCATTGCGGGACAAATAAAGGTTATCTTATCTTATCTTATCTTAGAGTCCATCTGTTTGACAAAAAAAAAAAGTATGGCGTGAAGGAGTAGAATGCTGCATTAGCTTCTCATGCTAGCAGCTACCTATGGATGTCAAAGCAGAAGTGTTGCTTCTTTTAAGCAATGTTTGATATTCCGACTGATATTATTTTAGTAGGTGTCTATTTCCACTTGGCTTGAGAGGTGCCTCACAATTGAAGATTTGGATGTCCTGTGTCTAGAACAATGGATTAGTTTAGCTTCTCACTCTAGCCTACCGGGGGACTACTGAGCAGAGTTCATATTTCTATTAAACTGTACTTTTATTTGTATAGGTTACTACTACCTCTTTGCTCGACAAACCTCTTGGGCACTATGACTAACTTTTACCGAATAAAACACAAAGATTGGAATTTTCTGTGGAACTCCAAGTGGAGATGTCAAGTTAGATTTTACCTGTGGAGGCTTGGGTGGTGCTTCTGTTAAAACCCGGTTTGATGCTCTTATTTGAATTGTTGTTACTTCCCATTGGCTTGCTCAGACTATTCGCTGGTGTAATTCTGTTTTTTGTCAACAAGACTATATTTTGGATCTTTTGTGCATACGAGTCTGTTTGACAAGAAGTGAAGACATAGACAGGTATGTTAGCTTTTCGCACTGGTTGTTACCTATGGATGACTTAGGCAATGTTCCACATTGTTAGTTTAGTAGGTTTTTTACATTTTGTTTTTGCTCCTATCCCTGTTGAAAAACATTGATATTCTGTACCTGCAAAGTCTCCCATCTGCTTCACTTTACCCCCTTACATTAAGATGTAAGCTCAGCATCATCCTAATTGAATTCAAAGACCTACGTTCGACACCATGAGTTGCCTTAGCAACAATTGCTACCCCTGCCCCACAACTCCCCAATCTCCCAGTCACTACCCCCTAAATAAAATTGTGAAAGATCAATAGAATATCCTCAGCAATGTGGCAGAAAACACTCAGGCACAGATGCTGCTCAGGAGAAAGTGCAAGCTTTGTGAATGCTAACACAGCTCTGCTAGATCAGGCCCGACGCCGCGCATAAACAAGAGTCTGCAGGAATTTTCATACCAACCAAGTCTAGCCTTAGTTACTAATTTAGGGAATTTGGGAAAATTATTTCCGACAACATCAGTGCTTTGCTTCATTAATAAGCTCTCTTGGGGATTGGGAATGTTCTCACGGCATGTGTGTGTGTGCGTTTGTGTTTTTGCATGCACAATTGATTTGACCTCTGAAACAGTTTGACTGACAATAGAAAGTAGATGCAGCAGTAAATCAATTAATGTGAGTACGTTTTCCAAGCTATAGGTGCTTTTTCTTAGCAATATCGTTTCGCTTGAAGATTGCACAGTGTGACAAAAACTGCATTCTCAATATTTTCATTGGATTAGTCTTCTAGGATCAAACTGTATCTGTACAGGCAATGTTTGAAGTAAAAATTTTATTCGCGAGTGTCAGACTAAGTCAACTCCTGTAATTATCGACATGTAAAAACTTCACGTGAAATCACGCCCTCCTTTTTTTCCAATGGAAATAACGGAAACAGTGCCAAATAATGAGGAATTGAAATTACATTCTCAATGTTTTCCACTGGAAGTAAAAAGCCATAAAATGTGTCTGCTATTGGGTCTAATATAGGCTATCATCAAATCTATTTTAATTGCACAGGCTATGTTTAAGGTACCTTTCTTAACTGTCATACAATTGGAAAATATGACAAAAAAAAAAATTTAAAAGATACTAACCACTGTTGTAGTCTAACAAATAATAAAATACTGTACTGAATCTTACCTTTAAAAGTATGTCCTAATGTTTGAGTCCTAATGTGAGCGTACCGTATTTTCACGGCCATAAGGCGCACTTAAAAGTCTTAATTTTTTTCCAAAATGAACGGCGTGCGTAATAATGCTGAAATTTTTTCCAAAATGAACGGGGCGCGTAATAATGCTGGTCGCCCTGTGTATGCATCGTGTTCCGAAATCTGTGAATGCTGTTGTGTGACTTCGATGAGGGGTCCTGCAAGGCGGACATAATCGAGGACAGCCTGCGCACGGTAAAGTGGAAAGGGTGGGCGTGAAAGAGGAGGCTAAATTCGCAGCCCCTGTAATTGCATTGTGCAAAATAACATCCCAAAAATGGGACTGATGAAGAGAGACGCTTACGAAGCCCCGTTTATGCTGCAAACAATCAGTTACGCGGAGGACGTTTTATGAAACAGCGCCATCTATCCATCCGGGCAAAGATGACCGTGACTCAGCAACACCTGGTGGATTACAAGGAAAAGCTGCCCATCGTCCGCTCCACCTGCAGTAAAATGTAACATTAAATAATGATGTTTTTTTGGAGATTGTAATCCTTTATTCTGCCGCTCTGAAGTGGGGTGGGAGCGATGGCGAACACAGCTTTACTCAGACTGGGAGGCAGCGCCGGGCTGGGCGAGTTCCGCCACAATTTGTGAATGGAGTGTGGATGCTTGGGCTAACGTGTCTCCTTGCACTGTTCTTCGTGCTTTCGCCAAAAGCTGGCGTTAATTCTGAGGAGCCGCACGGCAACGAGACTGAGTCTGACAATGATGCGAGGGAACCTGATGTGTTTCATGGTGAACTTGCCCAGCTGTTCATTTCAGATACAGAAGATTAGGTCTTCAATGGAATTGAGGATGAGGATTGATCAAAAAATAACATGAGTACTTCACGAAAGTACAACCAAATTCAGTTTTGCTCCCGCTGTCTTTTTAAAAACATAAGATAAGATATACTTTATTTGTCCCACACTGGGGAAATTTACAGTCTACAGCAGCAAAATTGGGGGGGTAGAAAGAAGAAAAACAAAGTGTTAGCATTCACAAAAATAAATGTTTCAGTTTCATATGCTAGCAAAAACATGCTAGCGTGTATGCATGCTACTATATTTTTACAATGCCTGCATCAAATAATACAATGCGACTTGTGTATGTGTTAAATACAGAAATAGCCCCCGTGGACTGACACTACGCCTTTTAATCCGGTGCGCCGGTAAATTAGTCATGACAGATTGTCAATGGCTTTTGACATCTTGCTTTTTAATTGACATGTTGGATTTTCACTTACAGGTAATGAAAAAGGGGTAGCTGGGAACACGCTAAGGTCCTCTCCTTGTTCCGCAAATGGAAAGTCACTTTTCATTGCTTCATTTGATTGAAGCTAACACGCTCTCCTTTAGGCGTTTGCCGGCAAGACGGATGCCAAGGCTGGCCGAGAGCGGCTGGAAACAACATCCGTTTGCCACGGGGCCTCTTGTCTCCCACCTTAGATCACATTTTCCACCTGTCACCACAGGCGGGTTTTCTCTGAGACGAAAATCAATAGTTCTAAATAGAAATCGGAGCATCTCCAGCTTCCTCAAAAGAAAAAAAAGAGTCAAAGTCGAGAGTAAAAGCATCCATCAGAGGCAGTCCAAAACATTACCAGGCTTTTTGTCCGCATTTGCACAATTGTTTTAACCCCTAACCGTAAGTCTTGGCTAACCAGATCTGCACAATTCTGCTAACCAAAACACAAAACCTTTGTCACCCAACTCTCACCGTAATCTCAACCCCACCCTAAATTTTTGTTTACTAGAATTTCACAGAGTTTTAACTCAATCTCTTATCCCGCACCCTTTGTTGACTAGATTGTCCAAACCCTAAACATCGACACCTAATCTATGTCATATTGCGATCCCATTTTGTGGGTTTTCTCCAGTGCCTTAGTGTTTGAAAAGGTCATACAGATTTCTTGTCTAGCAACGTTTATTTCTTCACGCTGCTGTGGCCTGAAGAGGGAAAAAAATGTTTTATGAAGAAAATGTATATGCTGACTGAGGGACATGTGCTTTGTGATCATTTTGTAAATCATATGCTTCAAGCACAAAAGCATGCTTATTTGCCTGAAAAGTCTCCACAGATATGGTTTCTGATGGTATCGCCGCGGTCTTTCATCTTAGTAAGTGTCATTATTTCAGAAAAGCCCATTCCATCTCGCATTGATAACTTGCTTTTACCTTGGATAGGCATTGGGGTTTTACAGCAGCAGGCTCTCATAAAAGGTATTCACGCTGTTTATTCATCCCATTTTGATCGCCTCTTTCTGTGTGTTCAGGAACAGGAACGCGATTGAGAATGGAGAGGCTGATCCTGTGTGTGCTGCTGTGTGGTGCCCTGGTGAAGGGCAATAGTTGTCCTGGCCGCTGCATCTGCCAGCACCTGTCGCCCACCCTGACGCTCCTCTGCGCCAAGACGGGCCTCCTTTTCGTGCCGCCCACCATCGACCGCAAAACAGTAGAGCTGCGGCTCACCGACAACTTCATCACCGTCATCCGCAGGAAGGACTTCTTCAACATGACCAACCTGGTGCACCTCACCTTGTCGCGCAACACCATTAGTCAGATTACTCCCCAGGCCTTCTTAGGCCTCCGCTCGCTGCGTGCGCTGCACATGGACGGAAACCGCCTGAGTGCAATCAGAAGCGACCATTTCAGCGGCCTGAACAACCTACGACACCTCATCCTCGGGAACAACCAGATCCACCAAGTAGCGGCCACGTCCTTTGACGAGTTTGTTTCCACCATCGAGGACCTGGATCTGTCCAACAACAACCTGCGCACCCTGCCTTGGGAAGCCATAGCCCGGATGACGAACATCAACACGCTCACCCTGGACCACAACCTGATCGACCACATCGAAGCGGGCACCTTTACCCTGCTCACCAAGCTGGTTCGCCTGGATATGACATCCAACCGGCTGCAGAAGCTGCCGCCCGACAGCCTGTTCCAGCACGCCCAGGTGCTGTCAGACACAAAGGGTTCCAGCTCATCCACTCTGGCCGTCAGCTTCGGGGGGAACCCGCTTCACTGCAACTGCGAGCTGCTGTGGCTCCGCCGGCTGACCCGCGAAGATGATTTGGAAACTTGCGCCTCGCCGGAACACCTCACGGACAAGTATTTCTGGTCCATACAAGAGGAAGAGTTCATCTGCGAACCACCACTGATTACCAAACACCTTGCCACCAAGCCCCACGTGATGGAAGGGCAGGGGCTCACCCTGAAGTGCAAGGCGGTTGGCGATCCCGACCCAGAGATCCACTGGCGTTCGCCCGATGGCAAGCTGGTGCACAACAACTCCCGCACCATTCTGTATGAAAACGGCACCCTTGATATTCTCATCACCACCCTGAAGGACAGCGGGGCGTTCAACTGCGTGGCCTCCAACGCGGCGGGCATCGCCACTGCCGCCGTGGAGGTCAACATGATCCCCCTGCCGTTGTTCGTTAACAACACAGGCCACATGCGCGAAGACCCAGGCCTGTCTGATATCACCACCTCATCCAAGTCGGGCAATGACACAAAGCACAAGCAGGGCAGGAGGGTCCTGGTCACCGAGGTGACTTCGTCATCGGCCGTAATCCGATGGCCATCCGAGCGTCACATCCCCGGCACCAGAATGTACCAGGTCCAGTACAACACCACTGTTGACGACACACTGGTGTACAGGTTAGTCGAAGGACGATCGAGACATGTGTTGTGTGACAAATCTCAGTAGAGCCAATAATTAAGTGAACTGTGGTGCAACTGGCCATCACGATGGTTTCAAAACAACATTCCGCATTGTCATGAATATTTTTGGAATACTGTAATTCATTCCAGAATTCAGATTGTTGGGGATCATGGCGACAACCATTCTTAACGAAATGAGCTGAATGGCATATTGAGGCGATGGACACGAAACATTTGGAGGTGACAATCTGCTGGGAACTAGCTACTTTGCTCAATGGCTCAAGTATTTCTTCTTCTGCCACGTGACAAACGTGGCAGAAGAAGAAATGCTCACTGACTCTGGTACTAGCTGATTTTTGTTTGATCGTTTTATATTCATGGCCTAGTTTTACTTCCAAATATTTATGGAATTATAACATTGCTTCTGCATAAGCCCAGGTTAGTGTTGGACCATGACATGTTTTGACGTGCGTACAAATTCAGGTTATGACATCGCATTAGGAACCGAACTCTCATAAACTGAGACAACCAATACCCTTTGGTCAAAAGTGACAAGCATATGGTAGGTAACCAGTCAGTCAGCTTCTCAGGGAAAAGCTTGCACACAAAGCTAACATAGCAGTCAACAGCTTTCCCTGAGCGCCACTTCCTGACTGACAGCACAAAGAGATGGCCGAACATGCACCACACCCATCACAGATTATCCAAAATATTTTTTTTTTCAGAAAAAGATCAGCCTGAGAGTCCTTTCAAGCGAAGAATTGAACAAAAACAGGAAGAACAAACCTACCCAAATTATAACAGTAACAGCGCTGAACAACACTAAACAGTCCAAAGGCGTAACGAATCAAGTACTTGGCTGACTAAAATTTGGTCAATCAACACTTGACAGAACTAAGGTATCACTTGACAAACAATTTGTTTACAAAAGTACAAGTTTTGAATGAGAAGTCTACTGTACTGAAATGACATGACTTGTGACATGACAATATTTCGTTTGGGATTTTCTACATTTACTTTACAGTTGACCTTTAACTCATTCACTCCCAAAGACGTTTTTAAACGTCTTTTCAGACTTGGTCCAGAATTGGCTGGTACTGAATTTAACAGAAGCACTCACCTCCAACTTTCACGACCTTGAACCACTGAACAAAAGTACCCGATTGCCCCCAAAGTCTTGCGAGAACTTCGAGTGGCGTTTTTTCTCTAAGCAACCTTTCAAAAAGTCCAGACAGAAGCTGGCTGACGTGTATTCTTTTGAGGTCTCCATTTGGCCCGCAGCACCGCACAACAGGAGTAAAGGGCCTTCTTCCAGCATCATTACACCACAATAAATAACAACAGCACATTTCACGATGCGCACTCGGCCAAACAGCAATCGCCATCATTAATTTGCTGCAAAGTGTGATTACTTGCGGTCGGCTAATTAAAGGCTTGGTTGCAGCGGCATGCCATTCACTGATTGGGGGTGGGCAAATAAGCAAATACTTCTTTACTACTAAAAGTTTTTAAAGTTTAGGAAGTAAAATCGGATTTTATCATGATTGTTATTTGATTATTATCACTGTTATGTATGCAAGCCGCCAGATTATAAAGTGGGGCAACATTATAATGTGGTGCAGGTCTTTTTTAGGGGTTGTTCATAGTTTAATGTGTAATGGATCCTTTCGGGTCTTTTGTAATGCTAATGACGACCCTTATGAATAATTAACATGTTCACTGAATAAGGGAATTTTGAAAACATGAAAATAGCAGTCAATAAAAGGAAACACTCCAATAACGTAGTTCATTTAACTCGGATAAATGTGCTTTTCTGATGCCTGGAATACATGAATGTGCATATATTTACATACATTTGCATATTGGACATACATTTCCATTTATGTACTGTATTATTAAACGCCTACATTGAGAACACATTATATTATATTATATTATATTATATTATATTATATTATATTATATTAGGGCGGCCCGGTAGTCCAGTGGTTAGCACGTCGGCTTCACAGTGCAGAGGTACCGGGTTCGATTCCAGCTCCGGCCTCCCTGTGTGGAGTTTGCATGTTCTCCCCGGGCCTGCGGAGGTTTTCTCCGGGTGCTCCGGTTTCCTCCCACATTCCAAAAACATGCATGTCAGGCTGATTGGATGCTCTAAATTGTCCCTAGGTGTGAGTGTGGGCGTGGATGGTTGTTCGTCTCTCTGTGTGCCCTGCGATTGGCTGGCAACTGATTCAGGGTGTCCCCCGCCTACTGCCCGGAGATGGCTGGGATAGGCTCCAGCACCCCCCGCGACCCTAGTGAGGATCAAGCGGTTCGGAAAATGGATGGATGGATGGATATATTATATTATTACTTTGTTTCATTGGCAAAATACTGATGCATAAAAAGAGCAACAGCAGAAGGGCTTATTAGTCTTTTAAATATACTGTAAGCTGCGCTCTGATTCACGATGTGACACACAAACAGAATCAAGGATACTGGCATCTCTTCCAGGGTTCATCTATTCATTCCGTGCATTAATAAAGCATCTGCCGTTGAGCTTTATTATCGGGCATAATCAGTCGCATAATTTTCTGAGCCTATTTAAAGCCTTGGTGTTTTGTTTTGAGAGACTATGGAGTATCACATATAGATGACAAGCATCTACAAAGTAACTCCAACATAAGGGAGAGATTTCTATTTGCTATGTGAATGCTCCTTTAACACCCAGCCTTTGAGGGGTACAACCTGGACTGGTCAACAATCACTCACAAGGCACATGGAGACAAACACCAGTTTATCCTCACATTCATCACGATGCACAATTTAGGCTCGTGGAAGTCTCAAATTGAATCACACATGCGGCCAAAACTCAGAGGCTACATTTGATCGTAGGCTGAAGGCGATTTAAAAAAAAAAAAGAAAAGAAAAGAAAAATTAACAATTGCAACTTGAAATAGACAGGATACAATGTCTGTCCAAATTGAATCAACATAAATTTTAAATAACATATGTTGTTCTCGACATTTTTTTTTTTTTGGGCCAAATTGCAAATGTGACCCCCCCCTCCCCCCTAAAAAAAACCCTGAAATATAGTATGTGGGTGCGGGGCTCCGGCCTTCATGTGTGGAGTTTGCATATTCTCCCCGGGCCTGCGTGGGTTTTCTCCAGGGAATCGGGTTTACAGCCCACGTTCCAAAAACATGTGTGGCAGGTTAATTTGTAAATTTCCCCAGTGTGGGACAAATAAAGGATATCTTATCTTATCTTAATGGAACACTCTCAATTGTCCCTAAGTGTGAGTATGAGCACGAATGCTTGTTCGTCGAAACAAGTAAAAATGTTCATTTTGTCCAAAACTTTAGTGCCTGCTTTTTGAAAACCACACACACACACACACGTGAAGAGATCCTTTTCTCACATAGATACATGAGTGGGGAAGTCCTTTGAATTGACTTAATTTGAACATGTACATAGGTCACAAATAATAAAATGTTAAACAAACATATTTTTGTGTGCGTAGATGCACAGTGGGACTTTGATTTGTTTCAGTTATTTTCTTCTTCATTTTTACTGCTGCTTAGCGGTGGTTCCTTAGTCGCCACAGTTGTTTGCTGCCTTAGCTTGGAACCAAGGAACTAGGATGAGCAGTGACTCGAGCTCGGACTTGCACCCGAAATCTGCTTTCGCTATTCGTGTTCACATTAATATGCGAGTACCGAATGAAATGGAACTGGAGACTTACTGTACTTCAAAAATGCTTCATAGTCGAGCAGATGAAAAATCCAATTTGGTCAAAACGTTCAATGGAATGACCTTATGTTGCACTTCATATTTTCGCCGAGCGCATGTGCACCTTGTCTCCCAAAATAGTGCCCTGGTTAGGCGCGTTATTCCTGCCAGGAATAACACGGTATTTCTTCCATCTTGCAGGATGATCCCGCCCACCAACAAAGACTTCCTGATCAACGACCTGGCAGCCGGGCGCGAGTACGACTTGTGCGTGCTGGCCGTGTACGACGACGGCGTCACGTCGCTGACGGCCACGCGCGTGGTGGGTTGCATCCAATTCCACACGGCCAGCGAGGTCAGCCAATGCCGCTTCATGCACAGCCAATTCCTGGGAGGCACCATGATCATAATCATCGGCGGCATCATCGTGGCGTCCGTCCTGGTCTTCATTGTCATCCTCATGATCCGCTACAAGGCCTACGTCGGGCCAGAGGATGCCAAGGACAAGACGGATCCCGGCGTTCGCTCGCAGGCCAACGGCAGCCACCAGCGGCTACAGCACTCGCCCTCTGGTCAGGCTTCAGACGAGGACCAGCGCGACGGGCCCAAGGAGTGCATGGCGCTGGTTCTAAAGGTGGACCATGAGACAAGAGAGGACACCAGAGCCTTAGTTGCTGTGGGGGCGCCCTCTGCCGTTCCGGATGTGGAACTGCCTCCGCCGACCAAGCGAAGGACGAGCCTGCCGCCGGAGGACACGCAGATGGACACCCAGACAGACAGTACCCTGACGGGCTCCGCTATGTCGCTGTGCCTGATGGGCGCTAATGCCAGCTCTGCCGAGGTGCCGCGCTTCGTGGACAAGAAGGGCGTCCTGGCCAAGGCGGGGTTCCTGGTGCCCAATGAGCTGGCGCGAACTCGGCACAGGTTCTCCTTCGACGGAGGAGACTACTCCATATTTCAGAGCCACAGTTACCCGCGGCGGGCCAAGACGAGGTGGCACCGCTCCACCAACCAGCTGGACGCCGAGTCGTCGTCGCCCCTGGCCAACCGCCGGGTGACATTCAGCAGCACTGAGTGGATGCTGGAAAGCACCGTGTGAGCGGACACGCCGCTGAACAGACAGACAAAAAAAGAAAAGAAAAACGACATCAACCCTTCACCCGCAACCGCACACGCCAGAGAGGTTTGTCAGTGATCCCGTGCATCATTTGTTCTTTCTGTTTTCAGTTGGCAATTGAAAATCCCCCAAAAAAGAACGGGACTCGCGACTGTCATTTGTTTTTTTTGTTAATCAAGCACACAGGTGGCAAAACCACCCGTCAGGGTACATTTTAGATTCTTCCCGACATTTCGGCCGAAGAGCCTAAATGTTTGGGAGTCGAGTGGATCAGGGATAAGAAGCCCGAGCCACACGCCTCATTCATCAACAAACAGTGCAGCTCAGCTTTTTTTTTTTTTTTTACTTGTGCAGTACAACTTGCAGTTGTTCCCTGACTAGATGGAGCCAAATCAAGAAGTGCCATGACATAGCATAACAATTGCCAGTATTTAAATTCTAACTATTGCACTCGTCTGCACTGAGTTTGTCTTTTCTAAAAAGACAATGTTTGAGCTGTTGAACTTCCCTTTTTTCATGTCGTTGAAGCTGTTCGTTTTTTCACAAAAGATAAGCAAGGGTATCGTTTGCATTCGTTTCCTTACTGTACCGGATGTAGGGCTGCAACAAATAATTATTTCACTTACTGACTTTTTAATTCACTGTAATAACTGTGGACAACCATCATGAGAATGTGAAAACATTGCAGTAAAAAAGAAAAAAAATCAATAGTCACTATTTCCTTTTTGAATTCCAATTGCCAATTGAAAACGGAAAGAAGGAAGGATACGCAGATCGTCAGACCAAGTTGTTTCTTTAATGCAGCAGTGCCTTAATTCTCACAAACGGAACAAAAAAAAAGATGAAAAGTATGAATGGAGGATGCTGCTCGGCGTCGTTGGAAAAAAAAAACACCTCTCTGTTATTTCTTTCACGAATTGTTCGTTTATGACTGTCCGTGTGAGGTTTGTATGTGTTTCTTCTTTCATTGTTCAAAAAAAGCGGGGGGAAAGAAGCGCAACTTTCAAATGAACAGCAAAAAAAAAAAAAAAAAAAAAAAAAAGACTTGTGCACAGAAGACACGAAGATACAAGGACATGTATCAACACCGCAGTAATAATTTAAACGGATCAGCAACAGAAAAGCCGTATTTTACACCTTTCTTACCAGTGAAGGGATTCCTCCTCGCTTCTCATGGGACTGGATGGCGTGAAACAGCTCCAGATGTGACTGGATATTATGAACACTATCTGGCTGGTCTAGATCGAAAAAGATGACAGATGACTACAAAACCGCAAAAGATGACCTATATAAGTATATTCAAACATTTGATGTATGTGTACTAACTATGTAAAATAAGGAAGTCATAATGTCACGTGACTTTTTACAAAAGCATTTGGGTGTTGGCTGCAAGTTTTTACATTAAAAACCTGTGTCATCACATCTCTATATGTCAAATATGGGTCGGTGTGTCCGTTTTTTGTTTTTTTTAGGTTCATGGAGCATACATGAATCTGTGTGTCAACTATGGATTCGTTGGTCAAAACAGTTGTTAAACGTGAAACGTCTCTCCTTAAAATTTTAATGAGAGACGTTGATTTAAAAATTCCATTCGATTTTTGAGATATTTTCATTATTGTTTTGTTTTATTTGACCGCAGTACGGATTTTACCGTGCGTTGTAATTTATATCTAGGATGTTTGAGGGGGGAAAAAAATCACCTGTTGCTGAACCTAACCCTAAATATATTATGATATGACATGATTATTATTGATAAAAATTGATGGGCTGGATTTTTTTTAAAAGGGCAGATTCTGAATCGGCACCAAATACAGATCAAAAAAGGTTTACTTGCATTTCTGATGTAGAAAAAAATTCCACACTTGTTGGTCAGCACAGATCTTAAATATGAAGCATGGTTCAATGGTTCAATATGTGTTATACACGGGCTCGTGTGTCAAACCTGGGTCAATGAGTCAAACATCCTTCCATGTGTCATGCATAGGTGTGTTGGTCAAACAACTGGTTCGTGTGTCAAATGTGTGTCAATGGGCCAGTGTGCCAAAAATGGGTCCTTGTTTCAAACGTGGGTTTCTATGTTAAAAATGGGTCCATAGTTCAAACATGGGTCATTTGTGTCAAAAATTGCATCCTTATGTCAAACATGGGCCAATGTGCCAATTTCAGAAATGTCCATCTGTGATTCAAATATGGGGCCGTGTGTTAAACACAGCTTTGTGGGTCAATGGAATCCAAAAGGATCTCAAATACGGATCCGTGTACGTCACCAGGTGTTTTATTTGTATTTTTTTTTGTTGTATTTTTCACGCATCAAATTGAGCGTATGAATATTTAATCTAGCGCCATCTATTTCTAAGGATGGCACTTGTGTGTGAAGAGCTGCAGAGTTGACCACACAGGCGAGGAAGAGGAGGAAGCGGAGAGAGGGTTTTGGAAGACAGGGAACGTAACTGGATGTAAGTGGAGGAGCCAGATGGGACTAACAAGATGCAATGGGTGTTTGCTACCTCTAGTGGGACAAAGCTGTGTCTGTATGTATACATAGCTAGCTAGCTAGTTAGCTAGCTTGGTAGGTAGATAAATACAGACAGACAGTAACACACACACACGTAATGTATTTGTGGGTGCTACGTCACAGATTTTCATTTTTCACTGGGTTCTGAAACCTTCAATAATTTTATTTCATTAATTTTATTACGGTTGTTTGTCTATGTGTGCGCCGCGATTGGCTGGCAAAGAGTTCAGGGTGTCCCCCGCCTGCTGCCAGAAGATAGCTGGGATAGGCTCCACCATGCCCTGTGTGAGGATAAATGGATTAGAAAATGGATGGATAATTGTATTACTTTCATTTCATTACTATGCTCATAATCCCTCAAGAGAAAAGTTTAGTTTCAAAGGAAATCCTAAATCAAAAGACCAAGACACCTCCACACGAAAACCCAACAATCCTAATCTGGATTGGCAACAAACTGCACCCGTAGACTGTATCGTTGGTGTTTTTGTAACAGATAAATGAATGGAATTGTCGGCTATCGCAATCCTAATCAAAATGGAACGTCAGTAAGGCTTTAAGAATCCCACAAATTGAATGGGTTCTACCATGACTCATATGCCCCCCTTGCATAATCCTGACAAACGATCATAAAACAAAAATAAATCCTCCGAGTGATTATCTTTTTCTTTAGAAAGCCTTAATACTTGATTCAACTCTTGTATTGGATCCAACTGGCCTGTGTGTTGATGCACCTAATCAAGTGTTCGGTGAGCATATTGTTTGCTGAGCATTTGTGCATGCACGTGTGCGTCAATACACCGTTGACTGTTTGTCATGTCGGTGAGATAATTCTGTCGGTCGCTATCTGCGGCCATTATTCATTCAAAGCAGCGTGGAAATGTGCTTAGCCAGGAGGAGGGTGCCGCTTTACGGGGCAAAGCTAGCCAGCCCAATAAAGAGGCGACTTTGTGAGTCGTCAGCACTTTTTCCTGCTTCTAAGGTTGCACAAAATGCGCCTTGAACCAGTGAGGTTGCTGAGGAGTTTGTTCAATTTTTAATGTGTGATAATGTCGGACGAGTCAAATCTGAGCCGCTGAGAAGATGCATTAAAGCGCATTTGTTTACCTCCGGTTTGGAGTTAACGTTCTGTTTGGTTAGGTTTATCTAACACACTGAGATGAGGTGAACCAGACATTCATAAAGTGCAATTAATACTCTGTTGTTCTATGAATCATTTGGATGTGGAACCTATGTCAAAAATGAGAAAATAGTATAGGTATTAGTTTAGTTTTTTGTGACTTGCTTAAAAATGACTTTAAATCAAGATTTGTCAATATGAAAAAAATATATTTTACAGCTGAGGAGTGTTTGTGTAAAGCCTGATCCACATTGGGATTTGTTTGACCTTGATGGAGGTCATCCTCGTCTTTCATCGCAACACATTGCGCAAAGTCTCAAGTCAATCCATTTTTGTTTATCTCCAAGAGACTTCAACGCACTTTGTTGCGCTTTTGTTAAATGCCTCCTTTTAACCTTGCCCCTGCCTGTCAATACACATTTGAATTTTGTTCCACCTTCTCCGCTCAGCACAGCCCTACTCTCATCTGTTTGGAGAGAATATTTTAGCCTTTTGGCCCACTCACTTTTCTTCTCTTGTACTTTTAACACTTTTTTTTCTCCCCTCCAGCAGCCTGGCAAGTGATTGACTTCAAGTAGCCAGACTCCTCTCGCCCACGTCTCCTGACCACAGTGATGCATTCTGCGAGGTGAAGGACGGGGAGGGAAGGAGTGACCCATGGCGGATTGCGTGAGAATATGCACTCAATTACGCCGTTTATGAGAGTGGCAAATGTTCAATTTGTAGGTTCACGGCTGATAATGGCGTCATTTAGTCTAATTTCTGAGACATTAAGCAAAAGTGCATCGCGGGAACAGTCGGCCCGTGCAGAGTACAGCAATACAACTGTGTGAGTGTTCTTGAACAAGCGGTTCTCTACATTTGTTCCTCTTGATGGGGGTGGGAGAACCGATGGCCACTGAAAAAGAAGGTACGGAACAGGCTCATCGACAATGGCATCCTATGCATTTATGTTCGACTTCACTCCAATCCTAATTAGGCCATCATGTTGACTTGTTGCGAATGAAATTAGTCCGTCGCCTCAATCAGGGTTTCTGCAGGTATCAGCAAATGTAATTGAATGATTTTTATTCAGTTTTTAAAACAAGTTAAAAACAGATGTAATCCACACATCCTACCACATACACACGCACGCACGCATACATGCAAGACTTCCATACATACTGTACATACATACATAGATATGGCTGTCAAGGCTATTCAAATTTTTAATCATTTAATTGCATGATTTCCATTTAGTCATGATTAATCACAAATTAATTGCACATTTCATATCAGTTCTGAATGTATACAAAAAACATTGTCATACCCTTAACATAAAATTGGAAAAATTGACCTGATAAAAATTTGGTTGTGTATTTTACTTCAGTGACACAAGTCATTTTGTTGAATTTATTTCAACGTTATTTGAAGTTAAAAAAAAGATACCACACAGTTAAAAGGAGTGTGAAACTGTTTTGTGTTGAGAATTGTTCTGCCACAACCGGTAGTTGGGTTTAGTATTTCATGTTGGACATTGGGGACAGGAATGATCTAAATGTGAAGAAAAAATAGATCAGCACTGTGTGGGAGTGTATTGCATGAATACTCACTTGTATTGATGCAGTACAGTATTACATTTGTTGTCAATAAGATCCTTGCGACATTAGGAAAAAAAACAGAATGTCACCAAACATAAGAAATGCTCATATTTCTAAAAAAATAATACTTAAGAGTTGATCTTTGTCCCTATGATCAAGTTCAGGATTCCGTTTCACCCTTCGGAACTTTCATCGGTGCTGTCCTTGCCCGCCGCCCTCCAGTCTCTCCTGCGCTTCTTTGTGGAATCCGAGTGTTTATGTGGATCATTTTTCCTTTTGCGTCTCTGTCGGTCCTCATCTGTCCTTTCCTTTTTCTTACTTTTATGATGACTTGTCGTCCTGTTGCTGTCGTTGCTGCTGGCTGCCTTCATTCTCTTTCCCTCCGCTTCTTCCTCTTTTTTCTTCTTTTTCTTTTTCTTCTTCTTTTTGGAGCGTTTCGATTTGGACGCTTTACTTTTGTGATCTTCCTCCTTTGTGGTGCTGCTTTTGTCATTGGAAATAAGAGCACAAACAAAACAGTTGGAAGCCATTTTGTGAACAAAATAAGAACTCAGGAAAACCTGATTATGAGTAGATCCGAAAATCTTAAACGCAAGTCAAATTGGATGCCACTTGGAACTATGTGACAAACAGCTAGGAAATATGATAACGAGAAAAAAAACTCTGCTGATTTAACAATAGAAACATTAACATTGTAAATGATATGTAATGATAATGCTTTAAAAATATCATTTTTAAACATTACTAAAATTAAATAATCCTGTAATGTACGATAATTAATTTGTGGAATAAGTAAAACAAAAAGGGAAATGAATACATTACAAAATAAAATAAAGCCATAATGACTTTGGATGATTACCATTTATTAAAGACAAATAAGAAAAAAATGTAGTGTCCTTGAATTTGCCTAGATGGTTAAAAATATGACTGATTTAAAAGGAATGATACAATATACTAGGACTGTACAATGAGAATTTTTTTAAGTTGTATAGTATGATAGTTACTTTATGTGATTCCAATAAATGTTGTCATAATCCACTAAAACTACTATACAAGTATGGTTAAAAAAGACAAAGAAAATACCATTTAGGATAATAATGTTAAAAAAATACATTGATAAATACAATTTCTTTCAATGCTGTTTTCTGATTTTTCTGGGGTAAAAACCTTCAACTCACAATAATGTGAATGGGTGCTGTATCATGGGCGACGAATACAATTATACTCGTCAATGAGCAAACAAATTCTGTGTGTGTGTGTGGGGGGGGGCATGAAAATGCTTGTTGTTTCAAAGTGAGTGTTGCTCCAAATATTCTAGCCATCTGAAATATCAAACGGGGTGGCATGGCGTTTGACTGGTTAGCACATCTGCTTCACAGTGCAGAGTTCGAGTCCATTTCCGGGCCTTACTCTATAGAGTTTGCATGTTCTCCCTGTGCCTGCCTGGGTTTTCTTTGGGTACTCGGGATTCCTCCCACGTTCCAAAAACATGCATAGCAGGTTAATGGAACACTCTAAATTGTCCCTAGGTGTGATTGTGAGTGTGAATAGTTGTTTGTCTATGTGTGCCCTGCGATTGGCTGGCAACCAGTTCAGGGTATACCCCACCGACTGCCCGAAGACAGCTGGAATGGGCTTCAGCACTCCCGCGACCCTTGTCAGGATAAGTGTATTTGAAAATAGATAGATGAATAAAATCTCAAACACCTGTCAGTATGAGGCTGTGCAGCTCTACGTGCACGCAACACACTAATAAACAGCCGCTTCAATTGATTAGCTCATCATCAGATAATAAAGAGCGTGATGAGTGTTGTTAACGTGTCAAAAAAAGGGTTCCCCTTATCTTGGTAGCAAACTGAGCTTTATTAATTTTGTTAAAAGAATCCCCACTGGCGCAATCTCTCCAGTCATAAAACAAACATGAGCAGGCAAGAGGGGATAATGGGGATGGGGGGATAAGTCAGTGGAGCGCCACCTTCTAATGTGGTGTGAATTACACCTTATCCGATGTCCATTCATTGCAAAAGCGTGACATTTACCTGTCACTCTCAAATTCTTCAGGGTAGAGCTCCTTGAAGCCACTGTGTCCCCACCTGCACACAAAGCACTCTTTACTCAGGTCATAACTCTGAAATCCACTAGCCCAATATATAAATACTGGCAGCTCAAAATACCACCATCATAATTAACATTAAAATACAGTACAGACAAGGTAAATGTCCATCAAAACCGAGGAAGAGATTTCATTCCCAAATTCGCTTCAGCACAATTAGCGAGTCATTGCACAAGTCTTTTTAGCGGAGAGCTCCCAAACTGTATCCACAGGGAATTTGGAAATCCTGCTTTCACTGGTTTCTGTGTCAGAGGCAAATGAAATAAATGCCGGGTCCTGTTGGTTACCTGTCTGGATCGTTGTCCTCAAAGTCATAGAGTTTACGTGTCCAGTATCGTGCCTCTCTATCGTCATGCTCTGAGGAAACTCTGGACGGATAGGATAGTCGATCGCAGTGCATTTGACCTCTAAAGAAATGTCAGAACATTATGCCATGGTTTTGGTGACCAAGCAGTGAAGTGAAGCTGCTCCTGCACTGTACCTGATTGTCTTGGTGGCGCTCATGTGACTGTGGTTGGACATTTGGACCTCCCAGCCCCGCAACTTCCACATCTCTGACTCTTCCTGGATCTGCAGTAAGTATTATAAGCAATTTTACACATATCCCATAAGTGTCTTTTTCTTCTTCTTTACATTTTAATGGGTTGTGATCAGAGAAAACACAGACAATATGATAAAGCAGTACACACACACACACACACAGCCACAACTCTGTCCTGGCAGGAGAGTACAATCTAGTTAATAACAATAGTATGTACACCATAAAGTGAATCATGCTGAATTATTAGGGTGGCTTTGTCCCTTATGCAAATCAGCCACACCTTGTTTGTGAAACATGTACAGTGAAACGCCATCAATTCATGATTTATTCAATTGTTTTTTTTTCTTCCTTTCTGTAATGCCCTAAAATGGGGCCTCAACACTGCTGATTCTAAGCTAACATGTTATTGGAGAAGTACAGTACAGGTATGCCAACGACTGAGAGCAGGGAACATCAGTGTGAGGGAAGATTCCGGTCGAGGTCCGACAGGAAGGTAAGTCCCCTCAATGGGTTGTCGACAAAGTAAGAAGGGTGGTAAACTTCTCAAGATAATCCAGAGAAAGGTCCAGATCGTTACTGGCAGTGGTGGAAGTTTAAAAAATTAAATTCAACTGTGTGTCTCCAGCAGTGTACATATTCGACACATTAACAGTGGGAGTGGGGGTGATGCACTTGTATGATAGAATACTTACAAAACACCACAGGGTGATTGGTTGCAACTCTCTGCAAACATCTGTTCCCTCTCCATTAGGTGTCCAACACGTGAGTGATTTTACTGTACAGTATTTTGTTTTCATAAACGGCTCTTAACTTCTTTTTTTGTATGACACATACAAATGCTATAAAACAACTTTGCTTGCACATTTTGTAAAGGTTTTCACGGTTTAAGTCAAGGTAGTTTTATGAAGACCACTCGACCTTCTGTGCTTTTGTCCCCTACCTTGTTGTGAGCATCAGTGTGGCGGATTACATTCCGCAGCAGAGTCTTCCCCAGAATCTGTTTCGACATGATGAAAAACCTGACACGGGCACAAAAGGTACGTTTTAATCACACACGCCGGTGAGAAGAAAAGAGATAAAGCAACGAGCAGTAGTAAAATGTCAATTGTGGTTAGTAGCGATTTACGTGGTTAAAACTGTTGACTAAAGCACACCACAAACGACAAGTTATGATACTCACACTTGATTCGCGACACTAATATTTGAAAAGGCACTAATTACGTGTCTCTTCTGTTAAACGTGGACTTTTATATGACAAAGAAAAAAAAGGCTGAGATTAAATTTATACCACTCGCGAATTTCGTTTCGGCTTCCGCATACGTCATTACGTATTTTCCAGGAAAAGCGCGGTGTCTAATGGCTGTGCAACCTGTCAATCGTCATTTGAGCCAATGAGCGTAAAGGAGCGTAACCGACCGTTTGCCCTCTTGCGGTTTCAAGGGAACGTGTCCGCTCAACGTCAGCTCAACCGTGATTGGACACTGGACAGGACACGTATGAGAATGTGCCATATAATGTTTCAACCAAGATTTAATATTTTTGGGAGATTAGCGTTCATGAATCACTTTTTTTTATTATACATCTGCATCTTCCCGAATTATTATGCGTACTTTTTATCTCGAGTTAAACATGATGAAACTGGAATCGTTTGGCAGCAAAATGGAGTCAGTGCTGCCTCCATACATGTTTGGATGTCACCGAAAAACAAGTGAACTTTTCTTTTTTAATTATAAGACAGAAAAAATAGACACAATAAAAGAATCCAGACATTTATTGTGCACGAAACAATAATGTCTCACATTTTCACACCGTATGTTTTCTTCTTGAAGTTGGCCCCAGGCCTAATCTAATAATCATAAAAAGTTGCATCAGAAAATGGAAGAAGAAGCAGACCACTCTCGCTAGCCATCTGCTCGACATCTGTGTGCTTTTGTTCTGTCATTTTCTTTTACTAACATTTTCTCAATCCTATTTTAAATGATGCCAGAAATTTACTTTCAAACTCAGTGTATTTTAATAATTAAGAAATACGAAATACGTCAAAGTTTAAAGTAACTAATTTTAGTGTGCACATTTAAAAGATAATTTGTCTCTTCTAGTGCCATCTTGAAAACTTTATCATCAAATAAGTTAATCACTGTGTAATAAAACACTAATGAAGCAAAATAAATATCATTTGAATCTGCTTGGTGACAAATTATAGGTGTATGCAATTTATATTTATTTCCTTGTATTGGACGTAATGCCAAACAGACACTTTCTCATGTCGTTGACTGTTTTGACAGTCAAAATAAGTACAATTTCTGTACTGTAATTTCTTCACAAAATATCATGTAGTTCATTTTTGAAGGGATAGTTTATTCATCTGAAGCCAATTGAAGACATCTGATAATTCACTATTTTCACATTTATTAAGTGACTTAATGTTGTCAGCAACAGCTCGAAAAACAGTTTAATCAGTAAATAAAGGAAGAAAATTGTTGCAACTTGCACAACGTTGGCAAGTCATTGATGTAAGTCAAAAGCAATAAAAGGCCCATAATCGGTCCCCAGGGTATCCCTGAGTGAATTCTAGATTTGTTTGATGAAATACCATTCAATAAGTTAGAATTGTATAGTTGCCTGTATTAAATCCTTTGCTTAAATCAAGAAAACCACCAAGAGCAATGTTCTTCCTCTCAAATGCAGATGAGGAATGGTTGAGGAATTTCTGGAGCCTATTCCAGCTGACTTCGGGCAGAAGGCAGACAACACCCTGAACTGGTCGCCAGTCAGTCACAGGGCACATGTAGAGACAAACCACCATTCACACCAACATCCACGCTGTCACTGAGTGGGAACAGATCCCGCACTACCCGCACACTAGTAAGGCTTCAGGATAAAATAAATATTCAATATTTAAATTTGGTCAAGATGCTCTCTATTAAAAAGTTCATTAATATTTAGGTTGAAATATTTAAAAAAGCAAAAAATTCCCATGGCAATTAGAGATGCACATGGTAGTTATATTTAATTGGTGTTAAGATTATGAGGGGGGTCCTTGTCTTTGGATAATTTGAAGCCTGCGACATAATTACAGGCTTCTATAAAAGAATGGATGCTTTTCCTCTGTAATTCTATTCTCAGGCTGCATAAATACAGTATAGCCTTAATCATCCAGCTGTTGGCTTCAGCACACATGATGGTCTCTCAATACCTTCACTGCATAGATTTCCATGAATCTTTTTTAGAAACTCTGTGCAGGATTACAAATTCCGACCTCCCCTTCGTCACGAACGTGAAGAAGCTGCAGCAAGAAGAGGAGGAACGAAGATGAGAAAGGGGAGGGGGTAAACACTCCCAGACGGAAAAGAGCCATGTCTCATAAGGTCCTAGCACTGAGACGGAAGAAGGAATAACAAAGCCACAGAAAGAGAGGAGGATGAAAGCGAATACATGCAAATGAGGAGCTGCATCAGTAGTTGCAGACACAAATGCATTGTGTGTGTGTTTGCAATGAGAGGGCAGGCATTGCACTGTGACTGGTGCTGCTGAGCACCAATCTCTCTTCTGTCTGTGATCCCCCCCCCACCCCCCTGCAGCTTGGCCCCATCCAGCCAGGCGAGGACGGAAGGAAGCTTTCCAGGGCTTTTTGATTTGGGATTTGTATGAATATGAGAGGATTTGGACCACGTCGCCGCCACAGCCGTCACTGTTCTTTTCCATAGCGCGTGTGAAACGTGGAGATTCATCCGGTTTGCCTCGCTCCCCTCCCTGCGTGGCTGTTATGGTCCTGACTGAGAATCAGGGCATCACCCGGACGTGGGGCTCCGGCTGACCGCAGCAAGCACACTCCAGTCATGGGGGCCAAACAGATGAAATGGTAAGCATCATTATTCTCTTTAAAAAGAATTTATTAGCGTTAAATAGTACAATAATAATATCATGAGTATGTACCTGACAGGAAGCAGACACGCATCCTCTTTTGTCATCAGTGATGTACTGACAACGAATCACATCATCCAAGACGACAGTGACATCTTCAGTAGGCTACTTATTGTCTGCCTGTTTACAGCGCCAATGGCAGTGGGTGTGTCTCAGTGAGGCCGGATGCTATCGCCTAGCAACGTTCCTCTCCTTTGCCTCGTTCCATTTTGAGAGCACATGTTGTTCAGTGAATAAATAGATAGATAGCAGTCATAGTATTTAGTTAGGTAGTTAGTGAACCACTATGCCACACAGCTGCCACCAATGCTTTTCTAATACTGTTACATTAAATGTACTTCAACTTCAGAACGCCTAAATGGTGACAAGGTTCAGCGCCTCAGCCCATCCAAATCCAATCTTGAACCCAATCCGCTGAGTTAAAATAATTCACCCAAACTTGGGTAAGGGAAAACCAGTCTGCTCAAAATCCACAGCGATCCAGCATTTGGGTTAGGAAAACAACCCAGTATTGTTTGCGTGTGTCTGTGTGTGATGAATCTGAAGGCTGGATATGAGAAAGCCGATGTACTGCAAAGTAAATTCATAGATTTTATTCCAAATATTAATTGGAATTGGCTAAACGCTAGAACTACCTGATAAAGTGACAAAATATGTTAGCTATGTTTATTGATAGCCCAGCTTTCAGCGGGTGAACGCTATGCTAGACCAGGAGTCGGCAACCTGCGGCTCTGGAGCCGCATGTGGCGCTTTCGCACCGCCCTAGTGGCTACCTGGAGCTTTATCAAAACTTCAGCATTTCTGTCAACAAGGATTTGCGTAAACCTGCGACACACGTGTCTATTAGCAGGGTGGGATGCCAGGCAGGTGGCTGTTGTAAAAAACAAAAAACAAAACGGTGTTTCATGTACAATTCACCGAGGATATTGGCGAAGAATGGGAGAGAAGCATTTTTAAGCAGTACCATTAACTACGATACCATAAACTCATTCATTTTAGCGGCCGTTATGGCTGTTGCTCTTGATGGCATGCGTGTGTTAGTGTGGGCGTATGCGCGCGTGTGCATTAACGGGTCAATCGCGGGAGGTTGGTTGATCGAAAAGTAGGTGGTCAAAAAAGGTTGGGCACCCCTGCTTTCCAGATGCACAGTAGGGGGAATTTTTTTTTTCATCACGAAGGCTCATTGTCTATTTGTAGCCAACTTAGTCATTTTGATAGTCGGCTAATATGGCTAATATAGATACATACCATATGTGTTACCTTTATTATAAGGATTCTATACGGTTTGTTTATTTATTTATTTATTTATTTATTTTGCGGCTCAACACATATTTGTTTTTAGGGGTTTTTTTTGTTTGTTTTTTTTTGTTTTGGTCCAATATGGCTCTTTCAACATTTTGACCCCTGTGCAAGACTGATCCATTCTGCTTTTTCATTTAGGGACACCATCCATCTATCCCTTTTCTCAAGCCCTTGAGCTGCAGCCTATTGCAGATGACTTTAGGTGAGCGGCAGGGCACACCCTGGATATATACAACAATATAGACAACCATTCACACTCAACTTCACACCTGTGGACAGTTTAGTCATTAATGAACCTAAAATGAGGTGGGGGTTCGAGCCGAGACCTCTCAAATAAGAGCCAGGTATGTTACCCACTCGTCCACCCTGCTGCCAGCTAATGCTGAACTAATTTGCGATCTAAAGGACAAGAACAATGGAAATTTGAGCTATGCCCACACTTGGCAACTCTTCATTCCTCTCATATGACACTGATATGGAAACACGAGTTCAGAACAATCCCAATAGAAATAATCAAATCTTAAGAGTGCCTCGTTGCGTAGTGTAGGGAATCCAGCCAAACCCCCAACCCAATTCCATACCAAAATAACAAACGAGTGTAGGCACACTTTTCACCCCATCACATGGGTTGATGCTGAGCTGCTGCTAATCTCATGTAAATCCTAATCTGAAATTGAGGGTCCCAATTTCTCCTCAGTCACGTTGCGCCTCCCCTGTTACAAAGCAGTCCACCAGTATAAAACCACATTTGTTTATTGAGCGTCTGCATCCACCAGTGGGTGGAGGACTGGAGGAGACTGTTTCGGACCTAAACTTTAGGTGGTGATTCAAGGTATCTTGAAGGTGTCATCATGTCATCAGATCAAGTGGAGATTAGGACAGGGCGGCTTGCTCTGACTTCCTTTGAAGAAACACTGGGCCTTATCACTGCAGCTCCTGATAAGACACTCATTCACTTGATGGCTTTTTTTTTCGGGGGTGAGAAGAGGTGTGACCTAGAGCCTTTCTCCAAGACAATGGTGGAAAATATCGTAAGGCTCGTCCCAGAAATATCAACATCTAATATTCCACATGGTACAGTGTCGAGTCACCAAAGTCAGACATTGATATTTGAGTGTGAATGGTTGTTTTTCCACAAAAATATACAGTATGTGGCCCAGTATTGACACCCTTAATTGGTTTCCTGTCAGCTGTGATAGACTCCAGTTCACCTGTAACATCACGTGTCGTAGAAATTGGATGGGCATACATTTATTTGTAATTCACATCGTGTCGGTTGAAAGTGCGAGTAGTTTGCTATTTATTGCTGCCCTTTAACGGACAAAAGGTATTCGTTAAGAATCAAATCTGAGTTCTCGATCATAGGATGTGTGTTCCACCTGTCCAGTAGACTCAAATGTGCGATGCATTCAACCTCATGAGATCTCCTTCGCTAAAATTCTTTATTTTCCTGGGTCACGCCACATGTTGTTAGGCAGAATTCATGGGGCTCAATCATAACTGTCCCATAGGCCTATGAGATTATTTCACGCAGAAACACACTATGAATTCCTCCAAAAGTAAAGTGTAGAATAATTTCACATATTCACTTTGTCCTCTGTATTAAATATGAAATAATTGTTGGCTCGAAAGGAAAACTGCATCCGATGCAACACTTCCCCAATTTTATGCCACCCCTGGGTTGGATATGTGTATAATCATGGCATCAATCAAATTGTGAATTAAATTATGCAATGTCATGAATAAATGACATTTACTAGACTGAAATACCCCAAAAATGAAGTGTACTTTTCATTCTTATTTTGAATCTTTCTCCTACCAAATTTGATCACAGTAATATCACAGTAATAATTTGATTGTTGCTCTGGCATAAGTTCGGTTAATGTTCAGTATTTAGCAACATTGCTAATCAGCCAATCGTTATTTTTCGGATCACTTTTGACTTGGGGTGTGTATCTTACATTATTGTGTGTTCATACTTTGCTGCCCTGAGTGATGAACATTCCACACTAATCATAAATTATTCTCATTCTGATTAAAAATTAGTATGCTAATGTTAGTATTTTGTGCCCTTTGTATGGGAGTTTAGCTGTTATTACACCAAAATATCTCTAGACTATCCCACAATAGTCATTTGAATACATGTATTAGGACTGCTGTCTCTAAGGCTTTTTGGTGCTTTAAAAAGACCCAATAGAATCACTTAAAATAGTTCCCTGAACAGTTAGCTTTTTTTTTAATTAGCATTTCAGCATAGCACCATTTTAGTATGGCCCTGTTTGTGTGCAGCATCATTATTCAATTTCATGGGGCATCATTAAGTAAAAAGAAATGAATAACTGGAAAGCAGTAACAAAGAGCACATAATGTCTGGCAAGCCGATAAAATCATATAAAGCATGATGCCCACTTTAGAGTGGAAATGCGATTAGCAAAGCCCCCCACCCCTCCTAAAAAAGAAAAGAACATCTCTTCAATCTAAATCATCCAACATATTTTTTGCCACTAATGCAATGCCTCTAGATGTTTTGTGGTTTTATCCTACACTACACTTAAGCCTGCAGTTTTGCTCCGCTTAGCCTGGGTAGCGAGAGTTTAAATTTTTTCCATCCTCTCTTTCTCACCGAGTCGTTTTCCCCCACACACATAGGGGGGCTAAAAGGAATCTCTCCTCTAGACATAATACCAAAGTTCATAGTTTACAGTCACTTCATCTTATTTCTATCAAAATAAAGGAAAGCGAAGATGACAGCTTGCCTGCCTCGCCTGTCATCAGGCTGCTTCAGATGCGCTCCAAGCAGACACAAAATAGTGGACATGCACTAAACGCATGACCACCATCCACTGCAAACCTCAGCGAATCCTTTGGCTCACAAGGTAGCAAACTATGTGAAGAATTTCCTGCGTCATGCATGCATGCATTTCTTCGCGATCATGTTGCAGCCTGTGTCAGTGAATTTGTCAAATCTGGTCCATAGTCTGTTCCATCATGGTGGTTGATTTCCAACCCCTGCTGTAGGAGGTAAAATGATTTCATAAATTTTACCAAGTTGATCAACCGAGGCTACAAAATCATGACAAATCAAGCCTTTGTCTCAACTCAAGAATGCTGAAACCAATAGTTGTACAGGGCAGGCACTCAAAAGGCCAAGCCAGCCTGAAGCCCGCTGGTTGTCAGTTCGAAAAAACATATACATTTTTAAAATTTAAATATATTTAAGATGGTTGACACCTCCCCCACACCCCAGGTGGCACTTCGACCTTCCTTTGGATGACATTTGCACACTCCCGGCTGACAAAAGGCATTTCAGAGCAAAGTTGCATTTTGGGTGTTCTGCTGTATTTGAAAACGTAAACATTTGCAAGCATCTACCCAGATGCGTTTGATTCAGAATCTCCCTGCCCCTCTGAAAACTGTTAAAAACGTATATCAACATTTTATGCACATGACTATATTTGTGGCTGCTCATTTGGAAGGAGGGACAAACTGTCACAGTGCTGCCTGCGCTTGCCATCTGTTTCAGCCTCAGCTCAGCCAGCCCTGTGCGCTCCCCCAAAGAGGAATATGCGGTCACCCGCACCAGCGACACGCCCGGACAGGAAACCATCCGCCATCAGCCTGAGGAGCAGCAGGCAGGACTAGGCCATGACAAATCAGAGCTGACGGACAAGAAGCAGCTCACAGGTTTGTTGGCTCCACATCTCGGAATGTAAGACATGCAATACACAACAGTACTTAGAGTCACAGTGCCATTGCCAGCAAGGCTTTCTCTGCTAGCCCACATATCACCAATCATCAAAACAAATCAAAGTCATTTATTAGGATCTAGCTACCTAGCATTGGCTGGAAAAAAGATGTTTCCATAGCTTTGGTATTGATAAGAAGTATTAACAAAAAAATGCTAAATTAGCTCAGTACAACAAATTAAAAAGCAATTCTTGTGTTTTGGTTTTCCAGATTAGTTTTTTTTTTTATTAACACAACAGAATTTAATGGTTTAAAAGAAGAAAACAATGTTATATCAGGTTTTCTGAAGAGCTAGCTAGCTAGTGTTGAAAAACACGTTTCCATAGCTTTGTTAATGTTTTGAACAAAATGCTAAATAAGCTACTGAGAACAACTGAACATTTGCAAATTGTTGGCATGTTGTCAGATGTGGTGGAACCTTTTTTATTAATGGCCACAACAACAAAATTAAACAGTTTCAAAGAAGAAATGCATTCAAGTGATATGTTTTTTTGAAGTACTGTAGCTAGCTAGCTTTGGGTGGAAATTTCTTTTTCCATAGCTTGGCTAACATTATGAAATGAGTGACAAAAAAAATACTAGGTTAGCTAATTATAACAACAAAGTTGGCAGAAAAATAAATATGAAATAAACACTCTCTGATTTCAGAGGGGCGGCCCGGTAGTCGAGTGGTTAGCACGTCGACTTCACAGTGCAGAGGTACCGGGTTCGATTCCAGCTCCGGCCTCCCTGTGTGGAGTTTGCATGTTCTCCCCGTGCTTGCGTGGGTTTTCTCCGGGTCCTCCGGTTTCCTCCCACATTCCAAAAACATGCATGGCAGGCTGATTGAACACTCCAAATTGTCCCTAGGTGTGGGTGTGAGCGCGAATGGTTGTTCGTTTCCGTGTGCCCTGCAATTGGCTGGCAACTGGTTCAGGGTGTCCCCCGTCTACTGCCCGAAGACGGCTGGGATAGGCTCCAGCATCCCCCGCAACCCTAGTGAGAATAAAAGCGGTTCGGAAAATGAATGAATGAATGAATGATTTCAGAGGAGGTGTCTTTCTGTGGGCTGTGCCCCTCCCTTGGACATGATGTGCCAGAGGAAGAGAAGTCCTGGGAGGAGCAGCTGGACATCCACCAGGAGCAGCTGGAGAAGGAAATGCATGAGGCCAGGAGGATGGTGTTACGCCTCCAGGTAAATAAGCAACATTTTCTGAATAGGGCCATTTTAGGTTTTACGAAGTCCTATGGGCGGCATGGTGACAATTGGTTAGCATGTCAGCCTCACAGTGCAGAGGTGCAGGGTTTGATTCCGGGTCCGGCCTTCCTGTGTGAAGTTTGCATTTTCTCCTCGCACCTGCTTAGTGACTATTTGACATGAATGACAATTATTTTGTTTGTCTCCAGGCTTTGCTCCTCAATGGCTCCCTCCCAGAGGATGACCCGAGTGGATCTGTGAGCTTCGGAGACAACAGGGCAAACGGCGAGCAGCAGCTGGTAGCTAGTCACTTCCCTCCTTTATCCGCCTCTTTGTGTGACCGCTCAGCCCTTCTGTTGTGTTGGTGTTATGCCGCCATCGCTCTTGTCTGGAGCGCGCAAATTAATCTCACTGATCTCACGGGCTACCCTGTCAGCATCCCCTCATGGTAGCTCTGACATTGTCTAATTAGGATGCTCTTACTGTTTCCCTCTGAAGGTTCTCACGCGCAGCCGCCTGGACCAAAGCGTGGATGAGGCCCTTGATCTCAAAGTATGCGAAGTGAATCTAATCACATTTGTGCCTTTGCCCACCCCCCCCCCCCCTTTTTTTTAAACGTCTCTCTTCATTTGTCCAACTCTTAGCGGGAACTCCTGAGACACAAACAGGAGGTGCGCCATATTCAGGCCATCAAGGTAAATGAATGTTGGAAAAGTCATTAGAAAGTATCGACAATAGTTGAATACTGATTTGGATCAGAAAATTGGTTTTGATGTGAAAAGATGTGAGTGAATCGGTACACAAACTAATTAATGGGTTCTTGAATCACATCGCACGTGGACATTTGACAGATTATCAAGACCCACAGAATACTATTTTTTACTCTACGGAACACAATTTTTGTTGAGTTAGGTCTGACAGCTGTTAACTAATTTCTGGGTGCGGAATCCAAAACTTTTCTCGATCATGTAAAGGTTTTTGAGCTACAGGATCCACGTTTTTCATATAAATATGATATTATGTATGTATGTATACATAAAATGGAATAGTTGTTTTAAAATAGAAGATTTGAAAACAAAAAAACGTAAATTGAAATAGAACTTATTTGTACAAGCTAATATATATATATATATATATATATATAGAGAGAGAGAGAGAGAGAGAGAGAGAGGGAGAGAGAGAGAGAGATAGATAGATAAGAAAACCTTTATTAGTCTCGCAATGGAGAAATTCCCAATTCACAGTAGCAAAGTTATGAAAGGAAGAAGTAGAACAACAAAATATAGGAGCTGCTGGAAAGACAGCCACTCTCGCGGCGCCATTTTGAAGTCAAAATAACAAAAATAACACAACACAACACATAGGACACAGACAGTCGTGCAATCTTCACCACTTTTCTACATACACTTTGTTGTCTGAAGCAGTTATAGATGAAAGAGGAGAGGATCAAAGTGTCCTTTCACCAGTGGGTCAGACGTCATGCTGAAAATGTGCACACGTCTGCTACAAGCTAAGTTTTGAAAGCAAACACGAAGCTGTAGCGTCCATTGACGAAAAGAGATTCGTTCACTTCTCCTGTCCCACGTAATCCGCTTCAAACTCCAAGCCGCGACTCCCAGTTCCAAATCCGCATCGGCGCTCCGCGCTAACGCTCCTTTCTTCTCATCATCGGCTCCTCAAGCCAGCCGCAGGCCGTTCAACAGCACCGATCTCTCCGTTGACAAAGTGGGGCTGTGAAAAATGCTGCCCATTACAGGCGCAAGACACAAGCGCCCCGGGTACTGTCCAGCAACGACAGTCAAATGGCGCCGACATTCCTCCCAGTCAAAAACAGTGCTGGTATACCCATGCTGCCGAAAAGGCGCAACCACCAAGCACAGAGTCTCCTTCTTGATGAATGTCGTGGCCAAAAAATGCTGAAAAAAATATATAATATATGTTGCTCGTTCGTACAGATGAAAAAAGTGTGTTGACTGTGCTGGCGCCATGGCCGTGAAGTCTTGCCATGCCCCCACTTTTAACAGTTGTCAAACAGAGGGGATTTTCAAAATAAAATGCTGCACTGCGAGGTGCAGGCTTTGACTCCAGGCACCAGCCTTCCTGTGTGGAGTCTGCATTTTCTCCCCGTGCAGGCGTGGGTTATCTCCGGGTACTCCAGTTTCCTCCCACATTCCAAAAACATGCATGGTAGGTTAATTGAACAATCAAATTGTCCCTAGGTGTGATTGTAAGTGTGAATGGTAGTTTGTCTTTG
The DNA here is from genome assembly GCF_054856545.1 of Hippocampus guttulatus. Lineage (NCBI taxonomy): Eukaryota > Metazoa > Chordata > Actinopteri > Syngnathiformes > Syngnathidae > Hippocampus > Hippocampus guttulatus. Next base: position 13,481,387 of record NC_141272.1, on the reverse strand, counting down.
TGTGTACTGTGATTGGTTGGTAACCAGCTTAGATTGGCTCCGGCACGCCCACGATCTTTTTGAGGTGGCTCTGCTCTGAATATGATGTATTTGGATGTTGAGTATCTGTCTACTGATCTCCTTGTGACCTTGGCTCATTAGGATGCCCTGCAGCAGCGACTGTCTTTGCAGGAGGATGCTGTGCTGCAGCTAAAGCAGGAGCTACTGAGGAGCAACATGGCCAAAGATCAACTGGAAGGGGAAAATGTAAGACCAGTCATTAGTTTTTGAATTATTTGACCATGTTGGGCCACAGTCACAGTCTGAAGATGGTAAAATGTACTTTACAGGTGGTGCTCAAAAACAAGCTGAGCGAACGCAACACATTGCTCGGCGAGTATGAGGTATTGTGTCCAAACATGGATGCGCTAATCCAATCTCAAGGTGTGTTATGGGTATGCAGACATATTTCTTTTCATTTCTTTGGTTGCCATAGCAGCAACTCGGGAGGAAGGACAGGATGCTTCAGCAGCAAAAGCACGACGAAGCTCAGCACAAAGCGCATGATGTTAGCCACAATCGGGTAATGCCATAAAAAGCACATGCCATGGATATTTAAATGATATAAACTGTGAGGTAGTGGTAACCAGAACTGCATCACAGTTCTGAGGTTCAGTGTTCAAATCTTGGCTCAGGTCTTCTCCCTGTATAGAATTTGCATGATCTCTGCACTCTCCAGTGAGATTGAGTGCAAGACAAATGTGTCTTTACAAAGAAATAGACAGCGTTTACCCCATTATACAGTATGAAGTTATTCCAACTCCTAGTATTATTGTATTGTCATATTATCAAATGTCTGACAGTCATTCAGGAGTGAAGGTGGTTACAGGAGCTCTCCTCCAGTATTCCAGCACAGTGCACCCGTAAGTACACGTGTTTCTTTTCCCCATAACATTCCCAGCATGTTGCCAGAAATTGCAGTCGTCATCTGATGTCACAGGGTGAGGAGCTGCAGCTGGTGAGGGAAGCCCTGCGTAGTTTGAGAGACAACTTCTCCGGCCACGACCCACAGCATCACACCCTGGACACCCTTGAGCAGGGCGTGTCAAGCCTCATGGACCGCCTGCACTCAGAAGCCCAGCGGCGGCAGAACAGAGGGGTACGCTTGTTTACAGGGAGGTCAATATCACTGGAAAGTGCCTTTGGTGTACTGATCAAAAAATGACTGTCATCATGAAAATGTTGCAGAATAATGAAACTAAACCAATCATTTGCATGCATACCAGGAAAATAAGTCCACCCTGTCATCCCTTTAGGAAACCCTCTATGGCATTGCAACTAGCAAATTTGCCTTTCTTCAATGGAGGCTGAAACAGTGGCTACTTGAAAAACAAATATTGACACTTACATTTCATGATATTCATTATATTACGTGTGTAGTTTGAGATTGTCGAGCTTAATTTCTACTTTGTCACAGTGAAATGTCAGTTGTCAATTTTTTTTTAAAAAATGTCAGAAATTTGAAATATTTTTGTTCAACAGTACAGTCAGCTTGCTAATTGGTGATACTGACTCAGGTCAAGAATGACATGTGAGCATTTTCTGTGAATAACGGCACCGACTTACTTCCAGGAATTTAAATCGCCGGGTCGCAGAGCCAACTCTTCAGACCGAGACTCATGGCCACCGAGCTCAAGTGAGGCACATTAAATTTGTCATCAGTTTTTTGTTTCATCACTATTGGCTGTGAGATGTAATAAAAGCCTTTTTGTGTCGTATGCTTTTTTGTTTGTTTTATTTGCAGAAATGGCACACTCTCACAGCAGTCCAGGATTGGATGGCGTCGTGTCCACTAAAGTGCTGTACTACACTGATCGCTCCCTCACCCCTTTCCTCATTAACATCCCCAAACGGTGAAAAGTAAAAACATTTCAAGTGTTATCCATATGACACTGTATATGTACGGCTGGATGGAATTCAGTACCATAGAAGTTTCGACATGCTGCGTTCATGAATGAAGAGATCCAAAGGTTCAGTGTCTGGCGGCGTGTCCTCACAGGCTGGGCGAGGTGACGCTGCGAGACTTCAAGGCCGCTGTGGACCGGCAAGGCAGCTTCAGATACCACTTCAAAGCGCTCGACCCGGAGTTTGGCACCGTGAAAGAGGAGGTGGGAAATTATACCGCCCGGAAATTAAACACGGCAGGAATAGAGCGTGATGTCCTAATAATAGCGTTACCTGGTTCATCCCAGTTGAAGTTGGTAACAGTAAACAAGCAGTCTTTGTTTTCCTGGATTATACAGTGCATCACTAAAATATTCAAAGTGCTTTACTTTTTGTCCATCTTTTTGTGTTGCAGTCACATTCCAAAATTGTTTTTCCCTGACAAAACTCCCCATAGTGACAATGTGTGTAGATTTTTGCAAAATCACATGTCGCTCCATACGTTGTCACAGCCTTTGCCATGCAGCTTCAAACAGAGCATTCTGTTTCCACTGATCATCGTGGAAATGTTTTGACAGCTTCATTGGAGCCCAACTGTGGTATATTCAGTTGATTGGAGACGATTTGGAAATGCACACACCTGTCTTATATAAGGCCCCATCGTTGTTAGGACATCTCAGAACATAAACCAAGCATGAAGTTGAACGAACCGTTTGTAACAGGATTGTCTCAAGGTAAGGGAATGGTGCAGAAATATTTCTGATGAGCTTGTGCGGTGCTGCTCAGAGTATTGACAGAAACTCCACAAAGATACGCGCGCCAAGATTATGATATCTGATTCCAAAACAGGGCGGCCCGGTAGTCCAGTGGTTAGCACGTCGGCTTCACAGTGCAGAGGTACCGGGTTCAATTCCAGCTCCGGCCTCCCTGTGTGGTGTTTGCATGTTCTCCCCGGGCCTGCGTGGGTTTTCTCCGGGTGCTCCGGTTTCCTCCCACATTCCAAAAACATGCATGGCAGGCTGATTGGACGCTCTAAATTGTCCCTAGGTGTGAGTGTGGGCGTGGATGGTTGTTCGTCTCTGTGTGCCCTGCGATTGGCTGGCAACCGATTCAGGGTGTCCCCGTCTACTGCCCGAAGACGGCTGGGATAGGCTCCAGCACCCCCCGCGACCCTAGTGAGGATCAAGTGGTTCGGAAAATGGATGGATGGATGGATTCCAAAACACCGTTTAAGATGCCAATGATGCATGACAAAATTATTGAGCAAAGGCTGTGACCATTTTTAGTTTTGATTTTATTTTCTAACATTTCTAAAATATTGTTCTTCATGTGGTCACTATTTCGTGTTGTTGGTCAAATTGCGAGGAAAATAACAAGTTAAATTTCTTTTGTAGGTATTCCAGGATGGCGCGGTGGTACCGGGCTGGGAAGGGAAGATTGTAGCGTGGGTGGAGGAAGACCATGGGGAGAGGAGGTAGAAGCGCCCCCCCCCCCCAAAAAAAATAAAACTCAGTTGTGTTCACTGGCACAGAACTGGACTGAACACTTGAGACCAATGGACTGAAATCAAGATTGAAATATTTCATGTCAAGCAATACTTGTTAGACACTGTTTACATCTCATAAATGTGGACATGAAATGAGTTATTTTGATAGCAATGGTCCCATAAAATGTAAATTTAATTAACTGCAGTATTAAGACGGAATGGATCTTCACTGCCATTTTCCACAAGTTCCACATTGCCAAATCGTGGATGTTTGCCACTCGTCTCTTTCAGTGTTTTAATAAACATTATCGCATGGACCATCCATCCATCCATCCTTATCCTCACAAGAGTTGCGGGGGGTACTGGAGCCTATCCCAGCTGTCTTCGGGCAGACGAACAACCATCCACGCTAATACTCACACCTAGGGACTAAATTTAGAGTGTTCAATCAGCTTGACATGCATGTTTTTGGAATGTGGGATGAAACCGGAGTACTCGGAGAGAACACGCAAACTCCACACAGGGAGGCCGACGCTGGAATTGAACCTGGTACCTCTGCACTGTGAGGTCAAAGTGGTCCAGTTGGTTAGCGCGTTTTGAATGTACAGAAGCTAAAACGTCTCATACAGAAAGGGCATGACGATTACAAAAAAATGTGTCGCTCCAGTAATTTGGGGGCCTATCACTGCAGAAATGCAACGTTTTGTTGGATTTAATTCACCCAGAGTGCATGGAAATCGGATCTCCTGCATATGCCTATTCTGTGTAACGTTGCCTTTCAAACTTGGAACCGCAGACCCGAAAAACGAGTGCATAGGTCTGATAAATCACAATGTGCAGGCTAAATGAATTTACTTGCATAATACTCCTTCGTACTAGAAGGTGAAAATGAACTGCGCTGCAATTTTGTGCACTCGGGTGTGTCACTTATTGGAGGAACCGTGAGCTCATACCAATATGTGCCACGGAATCAGAGATGTTGTACCCAAATCAATCTGTCTGTCTGTCTGTCTGCCTGCCTTTTCCCCCCTTGAACAATTCTACCGTCCTGTCGCATTTTCAGTATTTTATTTTGACTTTCACGTTAATCTTTCCCAGTCCGCAGATGTCATAAAATATCCGCCGTCACCGTGAGTCTCCGCCTCCGCTTGTTAAAGATGGCAACGGCGCTGTTTTCATTTACAGCGCTTGGGAAGTCCACCAGCAGGTAGTAGATGTCCTCCACCTCTAACATGGCATCATCCTGCACAGGAAACCAACGTTTTCATGGCATACTCTAATATTCTGTGCCTCACCATGAAGCTGTTCCTGCAAGATTTATCAGGCCTTACCTTGGACATCTTAAGCTGCCACTCCGACATGGAGCTAATCTTGGGCAGCTCCACGGTCAGCTCCAGCTGGCATGGAAATCCCTCATCAAGGGTCTTCACCTCGAGTCGATACTCGGGCTTCTCAGGCTGCTCGAACGTGGTGGAGGAGATTACCTCGATCAAGCCCTTTTTGCGAACGGCGGGCTGACAGACGATTTCAACCGGCGGCCCTGTGTCGTCTTTGGCCAGCCGCAGAGAGTTGATCTGCTCCAGGAGAGAGTCCGGGCTCTGACTGGCTGTAAATAAGTGTCTTGATTGTTATCGATGACAGTGGGAAGTGAAAGATGAGCTTGAACACAAAAAAGGCCTGCAGCGGCTTGTCAGGGCGCTGACTTATTACCCTACCTGCGTTTGACTGTTTGTCTGTCGTCAGTTGCTGCTGCTGCTGCTGCTGGAAGCCGAGGCGGCGGCGCAAGTCCTCTGGGCCATTTTTGGGGCAAAGGCTGACGACATTATACTGCTGAGACAACATGAGTCCATGCTGCTGCTGGGCAAAGCTTAGAGCTAACATGTAGACCTGGTCCATCCCAGCCTTGTCTTTTTTACAGTCCTCGAGCACCTCGGGGTTAAATGCTATGTCCAGCACTGCGTAAGCACCTGGAAAGTGATAGAGGGGGAGGTGGGCGTTGCATCACCTATACTTGTCTGCCTGAATGGGTTTGACATGTACACTTTTCCTGCCACTTGAAACTTTATTCATTTTCTTTCTTTTTATTTTTTGCAGCTGGCTGCATATCTGACCGTATGTACTAATTGAATATAGAAATCATGGTGTTTTTCACTATGTCACAGTAATTTGTATTGTTATCATGACCTTTTCCTATTTGTGATTATTTATACATTCTCGATGTTGCATCATTTTTTTAAATGCAAAACCTCACATTAGTTATACCATGAATCCCAACCAATCATTTTGGGCATGGTTCAGATCCGCTGTGAGAAGTGAAAATCTACGAAACAAGTGTTTTTTCTCAAAAACACCCTAGGCATGTTTTTATAACATTTTTGAAACACCATTTTAAAACAATACAATCACATTTAAACATAGTACAATGCACTTTATTTTTATAAACATGTCTGTAAAATACCCCCCCACCAAAAAAAATGTGCTCTGTTCTGAATTGTTTAACACCTCGAAATGAAAATACCATCTTCTGAACTTTTCTCATATTCATCTTTTGATCACAAACCTAAATGTCTGAAGTATATAACAAAAATGAAAGAATTGACCGTACGTTACAAGAGGAAGGGGGACTATATATGCTATTATATAAACATTTTACCATTTTCAAACATTACACTTTAAAGATGCACAATATTCAAATGGAGAATAACGTCTAAACTAATATTGCCTTCCTTGTGAAAAATGTTTCCTTTATGCATTATTTTACCACAATTTTAAGGTTGTGCGTATGTGGTATAGGCAGAGAGTAGAGGCCATTCCTTCTTCACAGCTTTATTTTTAGAGTTCTCACCTTCATCTTTGTGTGTTTCCAGGCTTCCAGCATACACAGGTATTGGCTTATTGGAATCCTGGGATGCTGGTACACGCTTCCAGCTGCATATGTTAATGTACAGCGAGCCTCCATGTGGGTCCTGGTGGGAGCACAGAGACAGTTCTGAACTGTAAACAAAACAAGCTTAGGCACTATTTTCGTGCCCAGCAAAAGTCTAACACAAATCACAGTTTAACTGTGTGCATGGTTGGGAGTTTTCTTCCGGCGCGAGTAGACGGGAGTGTTTCTGCCGTTGTGAGAGGGAATGTTTCAATCCAATGGACTCGGGTCCACTCATTTCCTTTAAATTCAGTCTAGAACAGGGAGCATAGTCTACATGGCATGAAGACGCAGGGTATCAGCGTGCACAAAGTACTTTTCTGTAATTTCAAAGGAAGTAAAAGAAGATCTCCACTTGCGAATTAATGTAAATTTGACCGCCTTCTACTACCGATCCTGCGTCTGTGTGTGACAACCTCCCCTGTAGTTGTACCGCAGGCGCCTTAAAAATATTCAAATGGTGTTGATAGAAATAATTTGTTGAATGAATTGATTTCTACAATAATTCAGAGGGATTTTCCCACGCTGCTGTCAGATTTTGTAATGAAATACGAGGACATCCACCACACACATCCGCGGAGCTCAGGATCTGTCTATCACTGCATCGATCATATCCACCAAAATCACGTTGCGCCACCTGTGACAAAAGTTAAACCGGCTTTAAGCTCGTATAAATTCGAGGCTACTTTCTGTCAAGAAACCGTCAGGTGTGCTGTGGGCGTGTAATAAAAAAAAAAACACCCTTAAAACATCCAGTGAGGTGCAGTGCAGTCTGCTACATTCTATATTCATTATATGATGGTAAACTAGACTTGCCACTGCACGAAAATGAAGATGTGCCAATTTTTATACTGAGCGCATGTGCACCTGCCTACCAAAATAGGGCCTCACATCTCGAAATAGAGACTGAAAGAACATGGCACAGTTTAATGTATTTTGGGCACATGCTTTTAATGTATTAGAAACACCAAGAGGTTGAATATAGGACTGTATTCATAATCACTTCCTATCCACAATGTAGTGCCCTGTATTGTGAATGGACACATTGGTCCTGTTTGAATGTGCAAAGGGTGTACCGGGTAAGTAATACTGTATCTTATAGTGTCCTCAAAAACTCATTCACTACCACGGATAGCCATCAAAGTCAATTATGTATGTTAACTGGGAGAGATGGCAGGGAACATTTTAATAATACAAATACACAATGCATCTTGCAAAATATTGAATAACCCGATCGCCGGCCGAAAAGCAATATATCCCATGATGCATTTCATTGATACAGAAAAAAATGATTGAAAGTTTCTTGGGGTACTGTTTGATTTTTTGCACAAGATAAATTCACGAGTTAGGGGTGAAAATAAGTTGAATGTAAGCGTAACAATGGACATCAAGCGTTTTGTTTGTATTCTTCATAAAATACTGTATAGTATTCCAAAACAGTTTGTTGGTATTATTTATTTGCTCAATATTTAGTAGACAAGGTAAACCAACTGCCGTACTGTAGATGCAGTTTTACGTAATTCTTTACGAGCGGTGCCATTTGGATGGTTTTTGTTTTTGTTGTTTGCGTTCGTGTGACGTCATTGTTAAAAGGATCACGGGCCTATGCTAATGAGCTACACCTGCGGAGTTAGTGCAGGTCAGAAATTTCCGGCAACTTACCATCATGTCAGTGCGTATGCACGAGTCAAGCCTAGGTGGGGCGTTGTAATCCATGCCGGACTTCAGCTGTTTCTCCATGAAGCTACGGTAAGCTTCTGGGTCGTTCTGGCAAAGGTCTTCCAACATGGACCACAGCTGGTTAACCTGCTGGACAACATTTCCCGGGCCGCCGCCGGACGACATTTCCAAACCCAAAGGGTGACAGTTGGACGAAACGTACGTCTCCCGGAACAAATAACGAACACTGTCAACTCACTAAAAATGCCAATTTTCTATTATCACACGCGTTAAAAAAAAAAAAAGTAAAATCGTTTTAAAGCCACTACGTCATCAACCGGCGTCAGTTCCTGAAGTTGGAAGCGAATCCTGTTCGCAAAACGAAAATTAAATTGATGGGCTAGCAAGAAACGAACACTCCCCGTTTGCTAATTCGCCCGAATATAAGCCCAGGACTCTTGGTTAAATATCATTTAACGCACACTAACTACCCTTATTACTAATAAGTATCTGAACTCGTGGGCGCGATTCATGTAGATTCTGCCGGTGTTGTTGGTTGCTGTGGAAACTAGCAGAGTCGCACAAAGGCCACACCGTTGGCCAAGAGAGGAGTCGCAGCTCAATGAACTCCACTTGACACAAGCTAGAATAAGACATAATTCATATTTGGTCCAAAAAAAATCAACAGGACATCTTGATAGAAATAAAGGGTGGGCCAAGAGAGTTTTTTTCAGGTGGCGGGAACTGTGAGAGATTATTTGAAGAACAAAGAAAGTGGATCGAAAAGCAGTCGTAATCAGGTACGGAAGGAATGAAGTTCGGAAAATAAAAAGTGGGCCTAGAGGACAAATGAAGAACAAAGGTAGGAGTTAGGAAGGAAAAAAGGCAGAAAAGGTTCAAGTGACAGGAGGGGTGTAAGGTTGCATGGAGGGAATTGAGGTTAGGAAGGAAGGTAGAAGTTAGGAAGAAAGTAGGGACAAAAGAAGGAAATCAGAAAAGTATATATCAGAGAAAGAAGAATGCAAAACAAAACTTTGAGGGATGGGAAAGGCTCAAAGCGAAAACTAAATGTAATCAAATTCATTTGATCAATCATGTGTATACCCATTTTTGGCCCACCCGTGACATATCTGATGAGATGTTCACATTAAATAAGCAACATTTATAGTTCAAATGTCCACTGTTACTGCTGGTGTTCTTGTGTCGGGGTCCCTCCTCAGTGCGTCTGTAAAGACAAGTAAACAAGATGGAGGCACTTAAATTGGCTCTGTCTGAATGTCAGACACACACACGCACATGCACATAGTCCCTTCATCTGCTTGGTGGACAGCCAGAAAACTACTTGCTCATCGTCGTACAGCAGGCCACCGTATCTGTCATGGCGCACTGATGCATTAAGATCTCTGAATATTTATTGTGAATGCAAAATATTTATTTTAGACTCCATTATTGTATATATTAGCAATTAAATAAAACAATTTTTTTGCATGGTGCATAGTTACTGCATCGCTTTGACATTACCGCTTGCACCATGTTGTTTTTCTGCTAGCAATGCATTGTGATATTTACCGGACTGACCATCGATGCTCACTGGTTTTCCAAATGCGTTGTGGGTAATTTTGAGTGCACCACATTTTCTCTCTTAGACATTCGGACACCCCTACAAATTAGTCTGACCCCATAATGGTGCACTATCACAAATAGTTTGGACATTTAAGCTGCTGAAAAAATGATTTAAAAAAAATCTATCATTGTGACAATATATTTAAATTAATTGATCAAATCATTGAATCGATCAGCCCAACTATAAACTACTGCTTTTTCTACACTGTAATGTGAACTGCCATGTATTGTGAATAAATAGATTTACCTCCATGATCTCATAGATCCACCCAAGGAATTTGGCCACCTTGGTGTAGACTCCCGGATGGTTGGGCTCAGCGCAGCCATTCCCCCAGCTGACGACACCCATCAGCCGCCACACATTGTCATCCTGGCATACCAAAGGCCCACCACTATCCCCCTGCGACAGTCACAGCGTTGAATACAAATATCATCCATGACCGACTCATCCCGCCTTGGAAACATCCCAACAAGGTACAGTGGGAATCGTGCACCTGACACGCGTCCACTTTTCCCTCAGTGTATCCGGCACAGAGCATCCGCGGTGTGATTTCTCCGTTGTACATGCAGGAGCTGTTGCATTTGTTGGTGCCTATGATAGGGACGGGGGCCTCTTTCAGGGTGTCCGATGAATGAACTGAGAGAAACGCACACAGACACCACAGCTCCTCTGTATGCACTGCCCCAGTAGCAGATGTTTGTATGAGTGTGACGCCTTCCTCACCGCCATCAGATTGTGTGTATCCCCAGCCAGAGATCCAGCACTGCGTACCTCCAGGAGGGTCATAGTCGTACTGAGGCAGACACACAGGGCGAACTGCATCTAGTTTTTGAGTGGGAAAAGTAGGAAAGTGCAACTTTATATCCCACATGTGCATTGACGTTTATTTGTCTTTACCTTTTTCTCTAGCACATCAAGTTTTTGATCTCTCTCTCTCTGATCTACTGTATAAAAGCTTGCGCAACACAGATTTTTACCATGCACCGTAATTCATAACTATGACATTGCAGATAAAAAAATAAATCCACCTGTTGCTGAATCGAACCCATAATTCATGTTTATAGACTTAATTTGTATTTTCTTTTTTAAATCATTCAAATTTGACAACACTCTTTTCTGTGGTGTGTCAAATTTTGATGGTTATTTTCACTTCACAGGGTTCAGGTTAAAATTGTAATGATGCACGTCAGAAAGCCAAAGGATTTCTGACTTTATTTTACAGTGACACACTCCCTAACACTAGTTACCTGTACTCATTTTGGTGTCCTTTTGACATTGTGTGCTACTATTTGTGTGACTTCTGGTGTATGGATTTCCGAAAGAGAGAAGTAAAGCTCTTCACTGTTTTATTACTTCAACAATTAAAAAAATATGTATTCGTCTAAGGTGTCTGTGCCACTCGTTGCTCCCTTAATTGCCCAGTGGGGATAACGTTTTCTCCTTCTGAATTAGTTTAAGCTTTAAAGGAGACATAATGTGGAAAAATGACTTTAATGGCTTGTACATGTGTATTTGGGTCTCTGGAATGCCTGCCCGCCCATCAAGTGAGAAAGCAAACAAGTCAGTCTCTATTCTACCTGTTGCTGGAAATATGAAATGGATGGGTTTTGTCAGATAGGGCATCCGGGATTCAAATTGTGCTAAACAAATCATGCAAGTGACTTGCTGTGGCGACCCCTGACAGAGTAAGCGGAAAGTCACAACAACATTGTGAGTGAGCTGCGCTACGCATCTGCCCCAGTGTTACGTTGCACTGCCATGCAGAAATCATGGTGCAGAACTCCTGCTCATGTGAAAGCCTGTAGCTAGCTGCCTTGACCTGTTTTAAAGGGGTGAAAAAGGTCTCTCCTTTAAATTTTTGCGAAAAATGCTGGGCCAGATGGACCTGAAAAATTGAGTGGCGTCCGCAGTTTCATCAGGGCGATGTCGCTGTCGTGGCTCACGTGGTTGTAGTTCTTGTTGTAGACTATCTTCTCCACCGCGTGCCCCGTGGGCTCCGTCGTTTTCGGCAAGCTGCGCGTCACCACGCCTGTGTGGACCGCCCAACTGGACACCTGCGGCAGCCTGTAGCTGACATTTTGAAAACACAAAAGAGGAGTCCAAGCATGAAAGGGAACACTGTCGCTTGGACTGTGTGCACCGCAGCTGTTTCCAGTAGTTGTAACCTCTGAACTGACAGTACAGCAAAGGTCAGCCTGATCTTACTTGTGCACACAGTGAGCAGCTGTGGCGATCCATTGGCTGGTGATGATGGAGCCTCCGCAGGTGTGGCGGTTGCTGTAGTAGAGGCTGACCTGCCAGGGCCACCTTCCCAGCGTGGCCTCAACTCCTCCGATTATTCTGGCCAATTTGGCTCGTGTGCCACACTCTTGAAAGGCCAAGCAGAAATGGAACACAAAGCAGTTGAGAAAATGTCAGACATGATACTGATTTTCCATAGTGCGATGGCCTCACCAAAACATTGCAAGGCGATGACCTTGTCAGTGATGCAGCTACGCCTAAATGAAATTAAACTGGTCATGTTTGAAATAACCAACAGCAATATGGGCCAAAATGTCCGCTCACCGTTACCTGAACTGCCACACGTTTTCCAGTGTTCCCTGTTGTTCTGAGCTAATCTGGAGAAAGCCCTCGGTGTAGTTGGGCCCAATATCAGTCAGATTCACGCCTTTGTGCTTCGTCAATCTGTAATTACAAAATTATATGAATTACATGAGTCAGTTTCTCCAGTTTTGGCTTCTTGGGTTAATTGAAGGCCAAATTGTCCAGTTCTCCAGAAAAAAAGAACGGAAAGATGATGGCGTTTTCAGGCAGTTTCAGGTTTGAACGGTACATTCCTGAATCTGTGCACGACTGAGTGCAGTAGTGCGATGCGAGCATAATGTCTGGAGCCAGACGAACCTCAGATAACCCAGCTGCCTGCAGACCAGTGTTCCCAGTGATGAGTTCCATCTCTCATAGCACACCGGCAGCCAGTTGGGCAACCTTCCCAGCTGGATCTCCAGCAGAGAGTTCTCTGGGCTGATTCTGTAAAACACTGAACCTGATTGATTGAAAATCCCTCCAAAGGCAGGCTCCCGGCCAGCATTTAATTAACCATCCGCCAGTGAGAACTGACTGGAAAACAAAACAAAACCAAGACCAAAAAAAAGGCGATGCTAATGTGGTCATGCCAGTCAATGGGCAAGTCTCGAGAGTAAAAAGAAGAAGAAAAAAAAAGAATCTGCTTTTGAACAGCAACTTTCTGCTCAAATTCACTTCAGAGACGAACTGTGCCTTCCACGACAACGGATAACAATAAGCGACTTCACTATCCCTTTCTTCCGTCAGTGACAGTGGAGTAGAATCTTGCCTCCAATTAGCGGTGGAAAAAAGGGAGCGAACACAGACCTTTCCTGGGGTCGGCGATGGCAATGTCTTCTGTCACATTGCAGAAAGAAGTCTCTTTTGTGTCCCCCAGTTCCACTGCACTGTGAGAGGAAGACGGCCTCAGGAGAAATTTGACTGAGTGGTAAAACATGATGTAATTAATTAATAAGACTGTCAGTTTAAGAGCCATCTTAAAGAGCTTTAGTCTGTGAAATTCTCCCTACAAATAGCACCGATTCAGCATGCAAAGTTTTAGATGTAAAAATGACTTTTTAGGGATGAGTTGGATGATTAAAATGATAAAAATGTTTCCTCTACTACAGCGGACCCTGAATACTTGCAGCGTATCAACCACGTGATTTTGCGGGTGTAAATTCATTTCGTTTCAATTTCTTTTCCTTTGTTTGTTTTTTTTTGCAGAGGAGCAAACTCATATTTCTTGGAATATGTATATGAGAGGTTTATCGACGTTTGTAGAATTTTTTTTCTCCCAATGCTTTTCAATTATTATCAGATTTTTGCTATTCGCAGGTCTGCCGCAGTACTTCTCCCCAGCGACTAGCAGGGTTCTACTGTGTGGTGTTTGGTTGTAATATCATCATTCAACACTAGATGGCAGACATGGCTGAGTTGCGCTTGCACCAGGTCTTATCCAGCACTATTACAATTGGAGCAGGCCTAATATTTTTTTTGCAGATTTAGAAAGACATGCAGGACTAACATTGTACCTCAATAATATTAACATGTCGATTGAGTAGATTTTTATGAAACAATGCATACAATTATTTATTGCAATTAATGTTGGTTTGCTGCTCAGCAGTTTTTTGCCATCCTTCAATCGTAATTTTCATGCACGAGAGCCCTTTGCATAGGGGGTGGGTGGATCACTATGTAGTGATTTTTGATTGTTCAAAAAAACCTTTTTTTAAAAAAGTTTGGAACTTTAATGCATGCAGTGAGAAATCTATTACGACAACTGACCTATATAAAGAACAAGTTTTGCACACATACATGTATTTTGTCCCTATTTAAAATGGCATTTTTGTCATATATGTGGTTAGGAACTGTGTGCGGTCCGATGTTATCCCCCCCCCCCCCCCCCGCCCCCTAGTCACACTGATTAGAAATTGGGGCCCCATCCATCATTTGAATTGCCCATTCCTGCCATAGAGCATCATTTAACATTAAAGCCACTTTTATTGAGAGATCCTGCAAAATTGCATAAACTGAAAATTCCTAATTTTAAACGTCCACTCCTTTCGCACAGAATCCAGTCAACTGGAATCCTGCCTCTGTTATAGCTTTGATTCTACCCCGGGATGCGGAAACATCGCATAGGTGGCTTTAATTCCCCCAGCCCATTTTGTGCCATTTATACGGTGTAGTAACATGAAGGGAAAAAATGTGGGGCTTTTACAATTGGTGTCAATATTGCAAGTAAAATGAATTGTCACATTTATTTAGCAATACTATTACTCTTTGTCAGCAATAACCACTGTGTACTATTATATTGCAATCAATAATCGGGCACAATAAAGAGACTTGTGTACGGTGATCAATTTAGGACCGTTTTTGTATTATCCTCACAAAAACCGGGCCAGGTGGGCTGTACTGGGCTGAGCTAAATGTAGACATGATTAAGATAAGGTGGTGCTTATTTATCAGACACACACACACTGCTCACCTAGGAACCAAACGCCGACAGCCAATCCTCCCAAGATTCCAAGTGCACACACTGCTGCCAGCAGCCTCACCAGCCTGTGAGCTACAGTGTCAAATTGATACATGTTAGCTGCCATCGATATGCATGCTCACGAGGCACAAATTACAAGTGCTCTCTCCGCTTGCATGCCATCACCGGCTGGTATTTCCGAAACCTTTGTGCTCTTTTACTCTTGGAAACACCAAGTTCACCTCGTTAACATCACAAGCAATTTAGATACACATGTTAAACAAACATGTCAAACAAAATGAAGTAATTAAGCAGTGTTAGTCTTTACATATTGCCGCTCTTAATGAATGCTTTATTGTTGCGTTAGAACACCTGCACAGTCTAATGAGAGCCGATGAAAACTGGATCAACTTTCAAGTGAAAATGCCACTCAATTTTGATCGATATAGATCTACAGGATTTATTTAGCTATATTTGAAGTGCTCTGACAACCCAGTCAAAGCAAAGACAGATATTTCAAGGCATGAATATTGTAAACGGCGCAATGTTATCTTCACTGCTTTCTCAGTTGACTCTCAGTGTTGATGCAAGGGCTGAACGACAGTTAGCGTGTCTTTACAAATTGAAAGTACATGCTCGGTTAAGTTTGAGCTTTTTGAGGTTGTTCACTGGTGCCCAGGTGTTAAGACGGTAACTTACCACGCGTCGCGTTCTGAAATCTTTTCAAGCAGTTCCGCTCTCCCCTGCTTTGTTCAACAACTTCTGCCTTCTCGGCGGGAAAGGGATGACTGACGGCTACCGGGTTCTCAATGACTGATAATGTGTCTCCATCAGGACTCTGTCAGAATAATAGAAGGCACATCACACATCACCTGCGCCTTGACCAACTTTAACTGGTTCCTCTTTCTAATAATCTCAGTCGCATTCAGGTTGCGGTGTTTTCCCTGTCGGCCTGCTTCGCCATTCTTCTTGACAGTGCGGCAATAAAGCTACTCGAATACAATCAAGCTAGCTATCGGGAAGACACATTCTCAGTAATTCCCCACCATTGTCTACTCCCATGTGAAAATATCACTTAAGCTCCGCGAAACATGTTCCTATGGCCTCTGGAATAAGCATGTACGGTTTAGCTTTCGAGAATTATACATGCAACTCTATTAGATGTGACAAAGCGACGTTCCGCGTGTATAGATGCATGCAGGTCAAAGCAAAAGTGCCAGTGAGTCTCTTTTCTTACCATTTTGTTTGCAAGCTCATCTGCAGACTGCAGCCGAGCTACAGGCGACTGTCAGCCCGTTGTCCGGTGCCGGACCATTTAAGAGAATGCAACTGTGGATTTTCCCTTCACAAAGAGAAAATTAGGTCAGCAGAGGTGCAGTGAATGAGGCTGTTGTTTGTCCAACGAAGGGGTGGGTCATGAGGCCTCTGAGACTGAACTGAAACCTGGTCTTTGTCAGGTGCTGCACAGGTTGCCAAGACGACGCTGGCCTGCTGGGATACACGTTTTACCTTTGCCATGAGGAGTATTTACCCAAAACTTGCAATAATCTGATAGTTAGCAGGTAATGAGCAGAGGTCATGAGTGGAGATTATTGAAAAGCTCTCTTCCCACGTCCACGTTTAGTAGTTTTGAGATCCAAACACTTCATTTTTCTCTCAGCACTGGCGAACAAAATGAAGTGTGCTCCTCCATATCCCTGGTGACAGATGATACTTTCTTTTCCATTTCTTTGCTCTTTGAAAAAGCATCTAACTTGGTCTGTTTCACATAAAATCTGAGTGTTTCAAAAGTGGATCGTTGAGAATAATTAGCGGATGAGAGACTCCGGCACTTGGGAAGGAAGTGAGAGATCAGAGTTTGTCTTCGATTTTCTAAAGAGTCCTTGGTGTTTCATTGGTAGGAAATAAAGGACTGATTGATTTGAAGGTTGTGTGGGGTTAGCCAGGACTTCCAGGTAGCCAGCATCAGCGCCAGAAGGAACATTCCGTCGTCAGATGGTGGGTGTGCTGTCAGTAGGAGAACATAGGAGAAGACATTGGACAGTCTTCTCCTATGTACAGAAAGACTGTCTGCCCCCCTCAGGTGGAATAAATAAGATGGTTTCACAACAGAAGTGGCCGATAGCTGAAGGCTCTGCCTCCCATTCTGCCTTTGAACACTCAGAGAATCACAAGTAGGCCTGAATTCTGAGAACGCAGCGTTCCAGTGGGCTGATAAGGCCCAGTGAGTTCTTTCAGATACCATGGCGCTTCAACATTTTAGAGCTTTGGTACAAGGAGGGATTTTAGATTCTCCTCTCTTTTACAGATCAGGGTTTTGAAACTGGAATATTAATGTTTGTGTGGTCATCTATAAATTAATCACGACCATTTCACTCCCCATCGGCTGATTCACCAAATATAAAAATTAGCCTTTCACCCACCTCAGTAGTGAGAGCCTATATAAGACGGGAATTAAAAAATATATATATTCAATTGTTGCCAAAGTCCCTCCAGTGCTGAGAATTTTGTGTCTAACATTGTTTTTGGGTTTAGCTGTGTTGATTGAATATTTAATAGGAATGCTACCTATTTAATTCCTTCAGGGCTTCAAACAATACAACTGTCGATAGTCTTTTTCTTTTCTTTCTTTTTCAAGGGGACGTAAACCCAAATATTTTCTTGGCAATACTTCATGTGCCTCCCTTATTCCAAACACAGCATTCTCCTTAATATGGTGTTTGTGGAATATGAGTTTAAGCAGCAAAATCCAACTGTTTTTTTTCCATCTCAGGGGGAGGCCATTTTGCTACTCTCTGTCGACTGAAAATGACAACACGAGGCAATATTAATCAGAATGAAGTGTTTGGAATAAGGGAGGCACATAGAACACATTACTATCAAGAAAATTTTGGGGTTGACTTCTACTTTAAGCAAATATGTCACGACGGCATACAGAGAATTTTATGAGATGAACATAACACTATCTGGGTCAAGAAGGACCAGACATTTGGCCTTGTGATCTTCCCATCATGGGATTTGGTTTCACAAGTAAATCCTCCCAACAGCAGCCAGCACGTCATGTGTCAATGTGGGATGAATCCATCCATTTATTTGTGTACCTCATTCAGGCTTCAACAGAGAGGAGGCTGGCTGGGTCCCAGATTGGAGCCACATCTATCCCCGTTCAGACGGAACAATTTTCCCTGCTCAGCGTGCAGAGATCTGCTGCGCTCTCATCTCAAACCATTACTGTTGGTGCCTTTTTCCGTATCCAAACTTTTGAACATCAGTCACAGTCTCTGGGTGCCTGCTCGTTAATCCCCCACACCAGGTTCTGACACAACAGGAAATAGGAAAGCTGCTTTAAAAGGCTGCTTGGATGACATATGCTTGACTGCTGGTGTTCAAGTCCACTGAGAAGCTGCTGATTGTTCCGTGTGTTGTATTTTATGACGGCGTTGACCATTACCCTTTCATTCGAGGTGACTGTTCAAGGTCGGCCTGATCACAAATGCATACAGAAATGTGCATGATCCCTTGCTGGTTGTGGAGTTTTATTTACCTGTATTTATCTTTCATGATACTATCAGACAAATAGTGAGTAAATTACTTGGCTGGAGATGACACACGATCACAAAGCTCTTGCATTTTCAAGGTTTTGAGACATCGATTTCTACTTATATTCCACGGATTTTGGGGTCGCTTTCATGAGCGTATGGGAGAATATGAGATGGAGAATTACTTTCAGAAACAGCATGGTCATTTGGTGGATCAAAGTAATGAAAGGCAAATGGCCTTCAATCTGCAGTCCAGTCCGGTGTCGTTGTTAGATTTCCCATGTATTAAGCCAGTACGGTTTTTCGAGAGTTGAATGCATTAAATTGGTAGCGGATTTATTTATCCCGAAAGAAAACTCAGGAAAGATCATCTCTCCAGTGGCATCACAGTAATCAGTCTTTGCTCTTCAATTTGCTATATTTACAGTATGTCAGAAATGCGACATACATACGTTTTCCTTTATCGACTATGTGGAAAATTAACAATTAATTGCTAGTCATTAATTGAATGTGACAATCTCTTTGAATATGTACTCTGTACTCTTGTTTTCAATGCCAGCAAAGTCTTGTTTTGGCCAGCATAAATGTTCTTGTATGAGTTTTACTATCGTGGAGCTCAACTTCCCAAAGCCGATCTCAAATGAGACGGAATCAGCCGCAGCACATGCGGCACTCCATGTTGAAGAGACAATAAATCAACAAGCAATTCCTCACAAATCAACAGCACTCTGAACACTAATTGGATCCCCGTACCTCTCATCAAAACATGAAGCGCAATCTTAAACATCAATTGACAATAGATTACTTTGGCATATGGACAGGCAATAAGCCAGTCTAGAGCATGTAATAGCAAAGCTCACTCCTTATATGAAACATTGAATGTCGACTATAGGCGGTAACATTTTAAGCGTGCCATCCTGTCTTCCGGATTACATTTGTTACACAGTGATGCGGTCTTCGCTTTGACGTAAGGTTTGGAAATGGGAGGCCACCGGCCGCCGCTTTTGATTATGACAGTCAAAATCTTTGGATCGATAATAGCTGCATGTGTTTAAGAAGATGTCAAAGGATGCCCTACAGTCATGTCAAGATGTATAGCCATCTTTAAACAGGCTTATTTTGGGATGTGGATGCCTTCTATTATGTGTGTGTACATTTACTGCATATGGTGCTAAAATTAACAGATTGGCCGAAGTGCAGTTGAGGTTGTTCTCTGTAGTGCCATGATGCCTTGCACCTGTGTGAGCAGACGTAATAAGGGTGGTGATGGGCAGGATTATAGTTAATCCTTTGAGTAGACTGCCATCCTGTGGTATGTTTGAGGGCATTCCCTTTGCAGTGAGTGACCTTGCAGGGAAAGCAGAAAAGACCGATATAGTGACTGTTTTGTGTTATTTTTTTTTGGTTAGCATTACTGTCTGGGGAGAGAATATCTCACTGTGTAGTTGTTTGAGCTCTACCTTAGTGCGGGCATTGGCATTCTGGGCATATGACGATGCCATTACAGCACCGTGTTGACAAGTCGAAGCGTGAGACACACAGCTCAATAATAAGCTGCTGTGTCTGTATTGAACCTGGCAGGTTGCATAATTTGCTGTCATGTATGAGTTTGTATGGGCCTAATGATGGCTGAAGTCGGTCGGAGTGGGCCCACTCCCACACCAGATGGCGGGTATAGTGCGAGTGTGTTGTTGTTGTTTTTTTTTTTTTATTGCCCACTATGTTCACTCTAATTAAACAGAGGAGATTATGTTAGCACTGACTCAATCTGCTCCTGCACCCGGCGCATGTCCTTGGACTGGTGATAGAGGTGAATGAAGTGACAGAGGTGATCAACTTCTCGTCGGCTGTTGTAGAGCAGTGCGTGGTGAATATACGGTCTGTTAGGACCCACTGGAACTCAGTATCAACAAAAGTACTTTTCAATTTATTTCTAAGCAAAAATTTGTGGTTCTATGGTTGTCACGCGTTTCCTCTTTTTTTGTTGTTGTTGCCACTGGCCCCTCTTAGTTGGCATCACAACATAAATAAAACACAAAAATGCACACAGGCTCAACACTGACACTGCATCTACAGCTTTGGATTTTTGTGCATTTTAAAATGTACATTCCTGCCAGAATATTTTTAGCTCTTTCGAAATTGTTGACATTTTATTTTGCCCTTACATTGACTTGTGAGTTCAGTGTCTTAGTGGTTACATAGTCACACCAGCTGCCTGTCTTACGACAATAAAAAGAACTGAAGTTTGGTGGAACAAGAAAATGTTCTTTTCAAATTAAAATACATTTACCCCACCCACAACTTGGCCCGGGGGTCGGCAACCCGCGGCTCCAGAGCCGCATGCGGCTCTTTAGCGCCGCCCTAGTAGCTCCCTGGAGCCTTTTTCAAAAATATTTAATAAAAAACGTTATTTTGGTTAATTTCATGTACAATTCACCGAGGGTACTTGCAAAGAATGGGAACCTGGAGGGGTGAGATGAGCATTTTTAAACGGTATACGTGAGCTACGATAGTTAACACGCTGCAAAGTTCGTCCCATGACTCTATTATCTTAGCGGCCGTTATCGTTGTTGCTCATTAAGGCATACGTGTGTGCGGTAACGGGTCAACCGCGGGAGGTTGATTGATCAAAAAGTAGATATTCCGTCAAAAAAGGTTGGGCACCCCTGCTCTACAATATGCACTGCAGGAAAAAACAAACATTTAATCATGTAGGCTAATTTTGTATTTGTAGCCAACTTAGTCATTTTCATTGTAGGCTAATATAGCTAATATCGATACATACAGCATGTGTTGCCCTCATTGTAAGGCTTTTTTTGTTTGTTTGTTTTGTTTTGTATTTTTGGTCCAGTATGGCTCTTTCAACATTTTGGGTTGCCGACCACTGACCTGGCCAAACAGTGCCTCCAAACTCGAAACTCACAAAAGGTGTCCCAATAAGATGACTATTGAAGTTTTAGCTCTTTTTGTTAAAGTGCATGTGAACAAAGAAAAACGTTTTCAGCAATTCTTTTGATGAATCCATTTAAATTAAACCGTTTTCACAGTTAATTTTCCCTTTAGTCTTTTCACAATTCTTAAATGTTTATTGTGAGTGTGTTGCCATCTTTCTGTGGGAAGTCACTACCATCTAGTGGACTGCAAAAGGAAGTGTAATTTCTTACTAACTGGTAACAAAATTACCGGAAATATTGGATTGTATTTTAATTGTGTGACAAAAATGCATCAGTGATTTTCGACATTTTATTTTTGAGTGCTGGTCACAGTCACCTCTGCCATAGTAAACAGGAATATTCTATTACTCCGACATTTTTGCACAATGCTGCTGTGCAATAATGTCCTAGGGTCAGGATTAGCATAAAAATGCATCTTGAAATGTTACCCCTGGGCAAAATATGCATTATAAAACAGGATGGTGATTATGGGAGCAATGCTCTAAACACCGCAGCCTAGGTTGTGTTGCCATTTTGGGAGAAAGTGGATTTTGCGCTTATTTCACGGCTTAACTTTATGAGAACACCGGGCGATGGAGAAGGTGACTGAAGGACATCATGGCGCAGTCTTAAAAGTATTAGGCAAACCAGCGTGTGACTGAGGAGAAACAAATATTCAGAAACCGCTGCCAGCACTTGTAATTAAGAGGTCTGACTGAGCAGTTCCACTCTCACTGTGCTGCACATGGAGCTTTGGGAGTCCCGCAACACTAATTTTGAGCTCCTTTCACATCTGGATTAAGATGCAGGCCAGCTGCGGCTCCAGCACAGTGCCATCAGGGGTCAGCACAGAGCCTCGGGTGACTCTATCTCTTTGCACATAGTCCAAATGACACAAATAAGCCACTGGGAAACTTTAGATCAGCAGCTAAAAAAGTGTTAAGAGTGGGGAGGGGGATCAGCGGGGTTGTAGGCCGGGATCATGACTAAAGCTGTGAAAGTCTCAATGTTGAAGTTGAAGTAGCGGACTGGATTTCACGACTGTGTCCCCACTTTGCACACCAAATATATATACAGTGGAATGGGACGTGACCAGCAGTATGATGCGATTGCAATCATTTTAGAGTGGACTGTAGGCTTCGGCTAGACACCAGGAATATTATTCCAGATTTTATTCTGGCGTCTGACACTGTTTATTGTTGGAATGGTCCACAAATGCAAAGTTCATCCTTACAGATGTGACATCCGCAGGGCAGATCGTGGCGCCACACCTTACAGTTGATGAAAATACAGCCCGGTGTTTTGATCAGATTTGAAATGATTTATTGTCCAACATCCTTTCGCACATTTTAATATGTTTGGTGATCAAACAGACAGAAGAGATGGAATGCATAGAATAGTAAATTGTTTTAATTCTTTTTTTTTTTTTACCATGCCATCGAACACTGACGCATACGGAGTTGTGCCTGAATCCACAACGAGAGAACACTTTCACACACAGGTGTTAAAAAGCTGCAATGAGGAGGGATTTTACTGCACACATGGCAAGAAGAACAACCCTGATTGGACACCAGCTCGAGCTTTGACCTGGCCCTGAGGTAGACAGACATCGACATATCTAAACGATGCGAATCACAGCCTTCTAAGACACACCAAAATAAAAGGACATCTGCATTATCACAATATACAAAGATTTAAAAAAAAAACATTTCAAACAAAAGT
Organism: Hippocampus guttulatus; assembly: GCF_054856545.1. NCBI lineage: Eukaryota > Metazoa > Chordata > Actinopteri > Syngnathiformes > Syngnathidae > Hippocampus > Hippocampus guttulatus. The sequence continues at coordinate 13,458,534 of NC_141272.1, read as the reverse complement.
GCTCTATTTCTTTTGGTCCACTGACTAAACTGGTTATAGTGCATGTTCATGGATACAATAGATACAGTGAATGTGTGTCATGGCATCAAGTTGCCAGGATGTGCTGTATATCCCCCTGTCCCCAAACTCCCCACAGTTAACTTTCACTCTAGACAGGAACGCAATTTGAGCGTTTTTTACATCCCCCTTGCTGGCAACTTGCATCAGAGCGCCAGCGTCACAATCACAGTATGTTGCTTCCAGTTGCAATGTTTCCGAGATGTGGATCCCAGCTCGAATTTTGGGAATGAGAAACAACAAAAAATAAATAAACCCACCAACAGCACAGACCCACGTACTCAAGCATGTCAACGCCCTACTTAGAAAAAGAGGCACAAGGGAGAGGAGGGGACTTTTTTTTTCCATCGGAGACATAGAAAAAGTACACGTTAAAGATGCTTCTCAAATGATACTAAATGTAAACAAGACAGCAAATTACTGTGATACAAAAATACAACATGTTTTAACTCTATAACGCCCGTGTTGGGCTCACACAGGGAACAACAAAGCAGGACGGCCTGTACATGACATACACCACAACTAACACCAATCGCCACTTGTCTGGATTTTCTTTAAAAATAACAAAAAAGCAGTTTGCTTTTAATGTTCTATTTTTGTCCATTCTGTGATTTATAAGATATCTAATTATAGACAGTGATTTAAAAAAAAAAAGACACGCATCAAAGCCATGTTGTGGTGCTTTACTTTTTTTTTTCCTGCACTGTTTCACCATTTAAAGTGTGACGGTAATCGTTCGGAAATGAAACCCACAGACAGATTAACACTGTTTGCCAACAAATGGGGAGAAATGGTGGGCAAGTAGAGTTTGCTCTACCTGAAACATGGTGATAATCAGCACATATTTGGTAACAAACAACATATAAATAGCAATAAAACAATTACACTGAATAAAATAGAAGCCTGCTACCTCGGAACCCATGATGCCATTCAACTATCAAAATGATCGTGTGTTGTGAGGCCAAGAACCTGGCATCCATTCAAGTACAACATGCACAGGAACTAAAAAAATAAAAAATAATCATAAAAACAGCCGCAAGGAAAAACACAGTCACAAAAGACTGGGGAGAAGGTTGCGCACCAACCAATTAACGAATCTTTTTTTTTTCCTCCTCCAAAGATTTTAACAGCATAATCCAGGGAGCAACTCAGACAGGTCAACAAACCAAGACATATTTACTCTCAAATTGAGTAACAGTCAATAATTATTCTACCTTATTAAAGGTGACTTTTTAATAATGCAACAACCAGACACCGCCCAGAGTACCTTTTGCTTATTGGCAAATTAAGAGTCAAGCGACGTCAACCTTAGTCTTAATTTTTTAGAGGTTCGGTCGGGATAGACCAGTTGTCGGTGCTGACATTTTGACAATTATCAGCATCTGCCTTTTTTTTTTTAATGTGAAGGCCAAAGAGAAAACTGGGTTGACTTTTGAGAACCTACTTGAAAATGTCACTTTTTAAGAAATGCTGCTGACACTGGGAACTCCCTTGCAATTTTTTATTTTCTGAATAAAATAAGTGAAAATTGAACGTTTTGGTTTTATTGAATTCTAAACTTTATTTTCTCTCGAACTTCAGATAGCTACTTGTTTAGGTTTTCATCTAACTTCAGACATGCTGCGAGCTCCCTGCACTTTTATTAGAATTTTAAAACGGCGAAAAGAAAAACCTTTCATGTGGCAAATTTAAAGTTATTTTAACAAACATGTTTCATGGTATTTCAGCAAAGTAGTTGGACTTGTTATTTTGGTTTTATTTTTTTTTCTTGATTCATGATGGCAATATTTTATATTTTACATTAATATTTACTTTATCAGTTATCAGCGTCCTTGTCTACTAACAATGGGGATCAGTAATGGCCCAGAAAAAAATATGCCAGTCTGTCACTTCTGTGCACTGGACCGTTTTAACAAAGAAATTATCAGTCGCAGCATTATCGGGAGCAAAAATGGCAGCAAGGTTTTTGACCAGCAGACACATTACACCAATAACTAATAATCTCAGTGACTGCGTCTACAGACGTCTTTGCTTTTACTGTGACTTGAAATCTTGAAAAATGTCTTTGTAAAGAAACTTAAACCCCCATTTTTACGAGATTGTTCTTGTGTAAACGCGTCTGCACTTGCCACTTTTGTGTGGAATTCTGTGAGGTGTGCTTGAGGAAATGCAATACTCTCATAACGACTCTTTGGGTCTCAATTGAACCAAGTCGGCCTGCCGGCACTGGCTGGCTGATGTAGTCCACTTTCTCTGTCTTTGAACTTTTTCACAGTTTTAGCACATTTTTGGGGTGTGACCACCGAAGACTTTCATCATGACATGGCACAAATATTTTCATAAATTGCGTTATTGTTTCAGCGCTAGCATGTTACCTCTCCCGGGATGACAACTCTCGACTTTGCATTTTTATATTTGACCCAGCAAGACTCACAATTAACTCAGTAATTTTTTTCAACCATAATTGTGCGTCTGCGCCCACCCCCTTCTCTCCCGCCTCTGGGTCCAAGACCTGCTCAGACGTAACAGACATACAGATAAGTCTTTTCTATCCTCCAGTCTGCCGGCACGTCCTCCGGTTTGTGGCCTTTCATGTGCTTCTGCATGGCAGCCAGGCTCGGGCAGAAGTCCTGGCAGATGGTGCACTGGTACGGAGACGCGCCGTTGTGCGTGCGCAGGTGCTTGATCATAGCCGAGTAGTCTCTGGAACGTTGGTGACACAGCTTACACTCGAATGGCTTCTCACCTGGAAAGAGACATTTTAGTGACATTAAGGTTGACGGTGAGCCACGTGAACACTATCTCGGTCTAGTATGTATGGGCACGTGACAATGTCAGCATGAAGAGTAAAAATCAATTTGATCCCCCCCAAATTCCGGCATGAACTGTACAGTATGTGCTTTGTGTGTGTGTGTGTGTGTGTGTGTGTGTGTGTGTGTGTGTGTGTGTGTGTGTGTGTGTGTGTGTGTGTGTGTGTGTGTGTGTGTGTGCGCGCGCGCGCGCGTGCGCGTGCAACCGTGTAAAGAAAATGACATTCGACGCTAAGTCTCATCCAAAAAAAAAAAAAGTGTCATATTGGCCACCCCTATGCTAAACCAGATAACAATTTTTATTATAGTATTTTACAATATATATACAATAATATTGACTAGGGATGTTCCGATGCCTTTTTTTTTTCAGACCAACACCGGTACGAGTATTCACTCTTAGAGTATGGATAATTCTAGTAGGGATATAACTAAAAAGATATGGCGATATTAAAATTGCCACAATTTTATCGGCATCATGTCACAATATTAAAAGCGGCACATCAGTTCAATTGGCCAGATTATTTTCCATTTGTGCAGTTCCAGCACCCTCTGTTGGTTAGTTTATTAGTGCAGATTAATTTGAATTTGGTATGTTTTGGCCAGCTACGTTTCACACCCACGATAATTGCAAGATGAAGGGGAATGTAGCATGTTTGAGGTCCTGTTAAAATTGACTCAATTCATAATGTGTGTGCATTAGCAAGGAAGTGCCTCAATTTCAACTGTGATTAGTGTTCTCAGCCAAAAACAGCATTGTGAACTACATAGACCAAGACAATAAAATGACTGACCAATCCTATTTCTTTGTCACTGCTGTTATGTACAAAAACAGAACACAGTCATACCTCAGTTTTCGACCATAATCCGTTCCAGAAGGCTGTTCGAAAACCAAAACCACGCTCTTTAAAAAAAAAATCTTTATTGAACACGTCTGCTTACAATGGAACGCTACACAAGGAAGCGTCACTTCCTCGTGTAAGGAAAGCGAGAGGAGTCAAGTGGCACATTCAAGTGCGCTCAGTTTGGTCGAGAACCGATTTTCGGTCGTAATCCGAGGCATAAAAAACTCGAAATTTTTGGTCGAGAACAGAGACGTTCGAAAACCGAGGTTTGACTGTATTGTGCTTTCTTTTTTTTTGCTTTGTAATATCAGAAGTTTTTATACAGTGTCTTGAGCATTTTAAATTTTGCTAACTTTCCAATATCGGATTGTGATGCTTGGATATCGTTACATCCCTAATGTAGACTTACCCAATGTCAGTTATGCTTTGCCTTAAGTATCTGTGGATGGTACCAGCAGCCTTGATGATTATCCCATACCTAAAAATAAGACCGGTATCGGCCCGATACAATCCTGGTATCGGTACTCACCCATTCCTAGTTTTGACTTAAGTGCAGACGTCTACACTAATCATCTGTCCAAGTCAAGCACAGGTGCAAGTTTGTTGTTCATACTATCTGGATGAATACGCCCATGGGGTGCTAATGCAACTGCGTGGTGATAACATCCCTAACAGAAGCATTCTTCCGTTTGGCTCTCACCTGTGTGCACGCGGTAGTGCGTCTCGAGCTGGTGTTTGAGGCTGAAGCGCTTCCCGCAGCTGTTGCATTCGTAAGGTTTCTCTCCCGTGTGAATGCGTTTGTGTCCCCTCAGGGTGCCATCGTCTCGGAAGCAACTCCCACAGAACTCACACTCAAATGGGTGATCGCCTGAAAATCAAAACAGCGCACGCACACACACACACACACACACACACACACACACACACACACACAACTCATGTCGTGTCAACACAATGGCCTCTGCACTGACGCGGCGCATTATCTCGTGAGGCGAGCTTTATCCTTGGCACGACACGCCGGGTTGCATACGGAGCTGTGTCCGAATAGGCACGTTCCGTCGCACGTTGCTAATGTTGTGATGCGAGAACACTCGTCTTGGCGGTCCGCTAATGGCTAATAAAAGCCCTCCAGGTTGTGTGCTGCTCTCGCCTCTATACTGTAGTTAATCTGTTTCTCTCCTCGGCTGATGCCTTGACTCATCTCCAATGACCTATGTGCCTCATTATCTCAGTGACCACAGCAACAACCAAGGCCCAGGATACATGGCCCTCCTCATTACAGACCAATTCTCCCTCAATATATCGCCCCCCCCCCCACCCCACCCCCAACCTACCCCACACTGACATTTACAAAATGTTACTTCCAAGCAGAGTGGCATACAAACAAGATACGCTGTCACGGGCAAAACTCCCCTCACTTCTGTCTCTTCACATCAATTATGTATTTCTCCCGTCTAGACATCAAGTCGTCCTGACAGCTCAGAGTGTTATTTAAGGTAAGAGAAGAAAGGGGGACATCTCTGCAAATATCGCTGCGTTTCTTGCGGCACTAAAACTCACCCTGGCTAGAACACACAAGACAAGTCATTTCCATTTGCTTTTCCTTCAATATTTTTTTTGGGTTCCCTCTATCGCCTTGCGTGAACCACACTGGAACTGACAGCCGTGAATTTGCACAAGCCCCCGACGGCTGTCTAAGAACCCAAAAATATAAACACGATGAAATTGCCCAAAATAAGCACCGGCGGTAACGGTACAGTGCTGTCACAGCAGAGGTGAGTCATCTGGTGCAGAAGCAGGCCAAAAGATGATGCGTGCTAATCCATTAACAGAAGAAATTCAACCATATACATAGAATAAGTGCAGCTTGCCTGTGTTTCATAATCCACTTTTGACTAGACGGCTGTAAATTCTGTCTCAACAAAAGTCATTTTGATGGAGAGGTTGTTAGGGTTGGGACTTCAATGTCTGTGGTAACATTTGAAGTTCACCCAACATTTTGGGGAGTAATAGACCTCAAACAAGTCCAACAAAACTGACATTTCAAACCCTTGTTGGGCTTTTTGTGATTCTTTGGAAGGCACCACAGAAGGATGCCAGTAACTGCATGGAGGAAACATTTCATGATAACCACATACTGTTTTTCTTTTCTTTCTTCTCCATTTTTTAAAATATGATAACTGCACAAGAAAATTACAGTGGATTGGGGCATAATCACTACAACATATTATCATTGGCAAAGTATTGTAATATTGTTTTGCATCTTACTTTGGTATTCCACTTCGAAGTAAATGGTAGTAGTGAATACTCGTAAACGTACAAAGGTGTGCGTCTCCAATATAAGATGATTCTCAACTAAACTCAACTCAACTGTATTTATGAAGTCCTTAAAAACAACGACCGCTTTATGCAAACTGCTGTACATGGAGCACAAATAAGTCTTATACCAACAAACGCTAAAACAACCAATTAATGGGGAAGACAGTCCATCCGTCCCTCCAGTTTTCTAATCCGCTTAACCTCACAAGTGTCGCAGGAGTGCTGAAGCCGATCGCAGCTGTCTTCGGGCAGTTGGCGGAGTACACCCTGAATTGGTTGCCAGCCAATTGCAGGGCACTCTTAAACACGCTCACAATCACGATAGACAATTTAGAGTTTTCCATTTGTCTGCCATGCATGTCTGTGAAATGTGGGAGGAAACCGGAGTACCCGGAGAAAACCCACGCAGACACGGGGAGATTATCCAAAAAAGATGATTCAATACCTATCTCGGTACATGCAATACGATTGGAGGACGATGCATTTCATAGTGGAATGATTCAGCTTGATCTTGTGTAATCAAATCTTTTAAATCTAAGCCGATTTTCCAATTCAAATGGGCTTTCGTTACACCCCAAGTATGCCCGTAGTGGAAAACACAGTTACTAGCACCCTTAACAATATTTCCAATGGGCACATCCTTTTTCCGAGTCATGGAGCAAATTGTGTTGGACTTTGGATGTCTCACTGTCTGAGCTGTGTCTTAATATTTTGGTGATGGGTTTTCTCAACACCAGACAGGCTTTAGACTGGCACTTCCTGTACAGGCACCAGTGAAGGTGCAAAAGAGGAGGCATCTGTTCTTACCCGAGTGTGAGCGCAAATGTCTTTTGAGGGTGGTGTGGCTGGGGAATGGGCGCTCGCAGTGGCTGCAGATGTAGCTGTGCATGCCTGCGTGGACCTCCATGTGCTGCTGCAGGGCCTTCTGGGTCTGGAAGCGCTTTGCACACAGCAGACAGAACACCGCCATGTCAGTCCCTGGAGAAGGCACAAAAGGAGAGACGGAGGCGCGCGGTTATTTCAGTACAGCGCGCAGACACGGGGCCTTAAGTGGGGAAACTGGGTCACTTCAACTTTGTGTGCGTCCTCGGAGGGAAAAGCTTCTTTCAAAGAGCAAGTGTCTCTACCTAAACCAACTCCCCTAAAAGCCCGCAGGCGCTTTAAGCTGTGAGCCTGTTTTACGTTCTATTTTCAACCATGAAAGTCATTGTTTTCCTGAAGAATTTCCCACTCAACGGAGCGCATGCCAATCACACAATCAATGGCTCCTTCCTGGTATGTTAGATGTGTAATTATTCTCTTCATTCCCCATCAGGAGTCAGCCGCTGCCTGCGAAGTCCTCTGTGCTGAAAGAGCGGCTGATAGTGGCTCCGCCCTAAATGATGCCTACACCGTGCGCCCTGTGCCGAATGTTAAGTAGTGATATCAAGCCATTAAAGGCAGGACTGCAGGAAAAACACACACACACACACACACACACACACACAATCCAGTTTAATCCTGTGTGTGACCTGGCATCTCTTTGGGGCTGCTTTCCTGTTGCGCCGAGTGTGGCGAGGAATACAGATGGAGGAGCCGCCGGCCGGCTCGCTTATGTCAAAATGGCTACGAGACGTGCATCCTTTGGCTGTCGTACAGTGTGCCACTTGATCTACGAGCTCTGGACGCCGGCACTTCAAAATCCACTCTGGCAATTCGCACTGACCCAAAATCGTGCGTGTGGTAATGCCGAGGAGCCGACTAATCTGCTGCTTTATAGACAAAAATGTGTCTCTCGATACAGCCGGGCATTCCTATGAGATTATGAAGGGGTCCTTATTTGTCTTGTCTGCTCAGGTTTCAGATCCTCTACCGGTGCTTGCAGCGCCCATCGACTGAGATTCAATCAGACATCTCCAGTCGAGGATCATTAGTAAACACGGGACCGTGCCAGCACTTCATTGGAATTCAAGTGGGGTTGCTGTGTCACATTTAAAATGCAGTCTGATGAGGTCCACTAAATCAAATCATTTGTTACTGTTATTGAAGTGCCTTGAGGCAACTGGCAATTAAATTGGAATTAACGCAGGGGAAAGGGATGCAGGGCGCTCATACTAAAGAGGGAAGAGTGTCAGCCGCCCGCTTTTGGGTTCAGTCAAGTTAACGGACAAGAGACAAAGAAACAAATCAAGCCACAAAACATTTGCTGTGTATTCTTTTCTTCATCTTGCGCAAACTCATGTTTTTTTGGAAGGATGTCGCACAAATAGACGCGCGGTTTTGAAGAAGACGGATGACTGCTCGTGTGTGTTTTTCTTGATTCGAAATGCCCTGTTAAAACACTAATAGAAGTGGATCATCCGTAATCATTAACAGCAAGAGGATGGGAAGAAAGGCATTCCCTGGTCCTAACACTCCTGCCAGGAGGCCATCCGCTGGATTGAGCTGCACCTGTTAGAGGCTTTTGGGCTGCGGGCTGCACAAAGAACACACAATGAGGTTCAGGCCTTCATTGACCGAGCCCATTAGTCATAGGGTGCACATGCACCTCCCACCACCCCACCCTCACCCACGGTCTTTATGTGGTCGCCTAATGACCAGGCTTCATTCTCACCCACATATCACAATATTTGAGTTGGAAGATAACAGACCCACAGCTCTCAATTCCCCAAACACACACTTGTATCCCCTCCGGTGCCCCCGACACGTTATCAGATGACCATGCAAGAAACACTTTCAGCATTTAACCGGACTCACGAAGCCCAGGGTAGAGAACCATCTACATTGCCCTGGGGGACGTTTGAAGATTTGAGTCGTTCACCTCTGTTTCTTTCTTAGTCTTTGCTTTATCCAGCAGGGGGCGTGCTTTCTGTTCCAGTGTGTTCCAGACTAGTCACCCTGGTCCAGTTGAGTAGCACATAATCCACACATTTAAATACTTCAAAACCACTCTAATTATCATCCGCCCACATGTTTGACCAAAAAAATGCTTTTTTTTTTTTTTGCCATCTGCTCAGACAGTCTGACATTTTTTGTGTGGCAAAATGAAATCCTGCCGCAAGGATGTCAATTTTGAAATCTGGTGTCGGCAGCTTTTAGTTTGTTCTACGCGCAGAGAATAAAAATAACTAACGTTAACAACAAAGTCAGCTTTTCCAGTCAGGTATTGTGTATCGCGTGTGTTGTCTTGTGTTCGCGGCAGCGTTTTGTCAAGCTGCGCTCTGTTAAATTCCCCCAAAAAGATTTGAGTTTTTCTCGTAAGCGCGTAATAAGTACAGAGGAGCTTGTTTTCGCACAGAATAAGCCTTAAAGTTGGCTGTCATTGCACACTGCGCTCTCACCCTTAACCAGACAATGGGCTCGGGAGTTGGGTTTGAAGGCACAATATGACCCCGTGGCCCTTGGCTGTCAATTGGGTCAATAGCATAGAACCAGCGGTACTCCTTTAGGGTCGCAGTTAACTGACCATTGTATCTTGAGGAATGATTTACTCGCAAGCTTATATGCAGCAGCTAAGCGCGCACATTTAACCCTCTGCGTTACACCGCACAAGGAGGTTAATAATTCAGGATAGGCCGAGGTGGAGATGCTATTTTGGCACATCCTCCGCCATGCCGACGGAGGCTCACGTGATGAAATGGAGGCCTATTTTGTCTTGTCTTGATGCATCTGCCTCCGAGAATCGGGAGTGAGCTCGGGCTCTCACGCTGCCTAAAAGAGACAAAACCACGTGTCCAGGCAACCAGATAGGATCACGCTCAGTGTTGGGGTGAAGTGTTGGAGCTAATCCCTTCATTCACAAATAAGCGCAGCCTGTTTCTTTTCACACCGCAAACAAAAGTTTTCCCACCCCAAGGGTCTGGGAGTAAACCCCACTGCAAATTGAACAAGAGATTGTATTCATTGACTGCCCGGCCGCTATATTTCCTCGTCTTTGTCTCATCTTTTCAGTTACGAGGTTTGTGTTTCATAAAAAATGAATGAAACAAGGCAAAGATCATACCACCGTATTTTTCATGCTTTAGTTCAATCACGGGAATATGATTTTGATGATTACGTTGTAACTTCCAAAATTGAACACTTCAGCAGCTCGGAGTGCATCAACAGGATCCCAAAGTGTGATTGACTCTTCTTCTGTGCTTTTTTTATGCCACCGCCGCCGGAAAGCAGTGATACCATAGAGGAAAATTGTGATAATCATAGAACAGCAAATTTCATTTAATGAGCCACATAATTATTGGTTACACAAATGAATTTTACCGAACAGATCCAAATAAAAATGGCTGATAGCATGACTAACTTGAACAAAGGATGTGCCTTTATTTTAGTTTTATAATGCAGCACGGTGGACAGTTCACAGTTTTGTGGCTTGCGGTCCACATCTCATCTTTCCTTTACTTGCTGTCCTGACTGATTAATCAACTGGTTAATTTAAAATATACAAAATGAAATCGGCTCCGACGAAGGCTGAAGTGACAGCCGAAACTGTCAGCTAGGCGTTTTTCCTCTTCACTTTTTCGAGGTCCTCTACCTTTCTCCCACATGCCAGAAACATACATGGTAGGGTCATTAACTCATTCAATCCCAGCCATTTTCACTGGAGCAACCCCCTCAAATCCCAGTGTTTTACTGGATTTTGACTGATCTTGCAAGATCCGCAGAATATTTGGTTCTAATGCTATACAAACATGGAGCCTACCAAAATTAAGTTTGGACTCTCTTCTTTCAGTAGAAAAAGAAATTTTGTTTCTATCGTTTTCCATTCTTCAGCAACCAGCATTACAAAATGGTAATGCTAAGTTTCATGAAAATGTCGATTCCTGGGCAAAAAACGGAGAAAAAGAGCTTTTTGTAAAAGCATGCATTTCAAGCATGTGAGGCACCACTGCCACCTACTGGTCGCTTTTTTACATGATTTACAATGCAAACGGCTTATTCTCATTCACAGATTGCATCAGACCCTCCTCCTCTCTATGACACAAAAAAAAGACTTAGACGTACTTGTACGTCCTTGGTAGGCGGGGCCTAATTTTAAAAAGAAGTACGTCTTGTGGAATGAAAGAGTTAAAGACGAAATTCTTTATAGGTGTGAAAGTTAAGTGTGAATGGTTGCTTGTCTGGATGTGCCGTGGTATTGGCTGGCGACTCATGACCCGAATGAGGACAAGCTCCATAAAAACAGTGGATGGATACTTTTTGTCACGCAACGGTTCACTTCTCCTTACACTTGAATTGCGTTCAACGTACCGGGTTCCACATTAGATCCTAACACCTCAATCCATTGTAAGGGGGAAATGAATTCAACAGTTTACAATATTACATCATGCGCACCAGTTAGTGTTGTCATATACCAGGGAGTGGCTCTGTCTCCAGGCTGTGCTCTGCGTGTGTGCGAGGTGAAGCCTCTCGGCTCAGTTGAGGCTACACACCTCACATGACCCCATGAGCGTTCAAGTCACTCTACTGTATGTGCTCATGCACACAGCTCCCCGCTGAGGAGTCCGCTCCACACGCACACAGTACCTTAAACAACCCCGGGCTCGTAACAGTCGACTGCGAATCTACCCTACGTACGAACAACCCGATTCAATAATTAATGCAACGGGCTTTGTTTGACCCCGTTTTACCCATTTGGTGGAGAGGTTCACTCAGGTCAGTGCTCTCCTACCTCCGCCGCAGTTCCTGGAATGTTTACGCCACTCTCTCCATCTAAATAATTTTCACGAAATAGAAATCGAGCGGGCCGCGGGGTGCTTTGTGTATCATCACAGAGCAAATACATCGCGGGCCAAGGAGGGCACAGTTCAGTCTGGTCAACGGCGTGCAGGAATTGCAAGTAGTTATTGAAGGGAAGCTGTAGCCTGATGACGGACGCACTGGGGCGAGCTAAAAGGTCTGTGCCGTACAAAGCTGAGGCTGTTTGAATGGAGTTTCAGTTCTGTTTAATTACAGGGGGCAAGTCAGAAGGTTATGTCTGTAATGCGTCGACACAGTGCAGCTGCTGTGAGTACACAAAGCCATCCCTCATGTCCCGAGCGTTGAAGGCAAGGTGACAACATGACTGGGCAACCTGGGTTTACAAGCATTGAACACAGTCCATTTCGCCACAGATATGATACAATCTCAAAAATCAAGACACCCCCCCTTTTTTTTTTTAACCAGCTCTGACAGAACAAACGCCTTTGTTGTGCGAGCGATTCGGAGACGGATCCATTCTTTTATTTTGGGCTCTGACAAGTAGGTCAGGAGACTATGACAGTGCCGAGTTGAGGAGTAAACAGCAGCACATGATGTTGTTTTCCCCTCTCAATGCTGGAACCAAGCACACCAGCAGCAGTCCTTCCCACCCCTTAGAAAGTCCTCATATAGCCCTTCTCTAACCCTGTTGCTTTCCCACAGTTCACCCCCGCCCACCCTCCTTGCTCTTTGATCGCAGCAACCCTCGGCCGTTCACCTCTGACATATCAAAACGCCAGAGAGACCTGTGAAAACTGTAACTAGTCTTGGTACCCACAGAGCTCCCTAGTCATATGAATCCCAAGAGGCAGTAGGCAGCAGCTGCTCAACTCTGACAAGTGTTGATCTACCAAGACCAAACTCATTTGGGCCACACAGCAAATTAAAAGGACACCGGGCACTGTGTGTTATTTATTCAATGAAACCCCTCCTTCCCCCACATACAAGAACTGAACACCACTGATTAGATTATCTCTACCTAGTATCACCCAAAATAAATACATATACACGTAAATAAATAAATACATTAATTAAAAACAACCCCCCCCTCCCTGAATAGGCTCCTGTGTCACAACAGGCCGAGGTAAGGTCATGACGAAATGAGAGAGTAATGCCCTGCTGTACTCTGCTCTTGATACCGGGCCAAGCTTGAAAACAATCTCTGGATGTTTACAAGTCAGGGGGTGGTGAGGGTAGAAACTTGTGGGCATGAATGACACCCCTCGTTGGCATTAAGTATTCAACACGGCGTGTGCCACCGGCAGTTACAGTTACATGCCAAGACGCCTCTGAGGGCGATCACCTTTCTCTGACAGTGGCAACAAAATGTCTGGGTTCGGACAAACAGTATGTCGAGACAATCTGAGAGTACCCTTGTTTTGAGAAAGGTGGCCACATTCAGATTCATTAGATTTTCGTCATAAATAAGAAAGGCTTTAAGAATAGTAAATCTCCGAAAAGTATCCTCTTCAGTTTTGATGAATTTAATGTTGGATAAGTATAATCAGATTAGCAGCAGGTTTAAGGGAGCCAAACGGAAGCTTAAAATCCCATGTTTTGCCACTTTGATCACTAAATGTAAAATACATGAGATAGACTTTATCCAACTATTTTAAGAAATGTTTTATTTTTAATGTTCTACATCAAACAAATGTTTTTTTTTTTACAAATGTTTGCAGGTTAGGAGCATTTATCAATCCCAACCTTATCTGCACGCAAAGGAACAAAATAATTATAAAAATCAACTTTACCCTCCTTTTGTTTGTTTATTTATTTCTCAGAAACGGTAATAAAGTAGATAGGTCATTCTGACCGAGGACATGTTCTTACTCTGACCATAAATGTCAATAACAGATAATATCCCAAATAAACATTGTTTATACAATGTGTGTGTGTATATATATATATATATATTTACATCGCTATGTCCACAACTTGCGAATATGTGAAATGAACCATTACAAAGTACACTTCATGTGTACCCAACACTTGGCAGACGTTTAATCCTGAAAACCCACTTTTTGAACATTGTTTAAAACTTTAAAATGGCTCAATTTGACGAACAACATAACATGAGCCACGTTATATATTTTTTTGCTTTTTTGTTGCTGGTTCAACCTAGTGGGCACAATTTTTTTTTCTTTTTATCTGGCAGCTAAATGGCAGCTTGATTAATATACAGATTTTCAAGACATTTAAGGCCTTTAGTTTAGAAAATCTATCTCTATCTATCTCTAATCTAAGTATCTACACCCTGAATTTACCAACTTCCACCACAGGATAACGTCATCACAAAAATATGTTTATTTGCTGTGTATGTTCAAAAAATAACGGAATCATTCGGAACATCATCATTGTCTATCTGTGTTGTTAAAAAATGCCACAGGCTTATTTAATCATATTGAGCTTCTTCAGAGTTATAATCTAGTTGAGACCAAATCAACTCCTCTGCCGGCTAGACAAAGCAACAATTAATACCAAATAGTCACTGAATCAAGTGGTATGGCCATCCCTAATTTCAAGCACTTCATCCCAGTTCTGAATTGTGTTGATGCTAGTGCTAACATAAGATGCATCCCAAACCATCAAAGTAGATGATCCAGGGGTCTATTTTTTGATCTCATTACAAGCCAGTGTCCCACCAAAAAGGAAGTTCTATTTTTAGGATAGGATTACGGTATGACACACTGTTGCCTGAACAGAAACAAACAACATTCAGCTGCCTCTACATACTTCATGTGATGTTTTGACTGGTATCGAGTTAGCTAGCACGCTAATAGTGCGTTATGTCACCCGGATTTGCTTGCTGCTTGACCTGGTAGGTTGGAAAGACAGACAAAATGGCACACAAGAAAGGAATAAGACTACAGAAAGAAATTAAATTGTCCCTCCTTGTTAGAGTTGATTTACCTCCAGGACACTTTGACTTTCGATGATGTTGCTTTCGTGTGACTTGTAATTATGGTAGATGCTATATTTAGAAGGCTTTTTGGGGAAACACTTGATTCCCTGAAGGAATTACTGTAGTCATAAAATGAGAATTAACCTTAGCTTTAGGCTGTACTGAATCCAGAGTAGCATCTTTGTCTTCTTGATTGAAGCAAGCGGAAAGTTCAGTTTAGGTCACCACGGGACAGTGCATCTGTCTTTTTACTTCAGGGTGTGCAGGTACAATTACATCATCTCCCTCACGTTACCTCATAGCACCACGACAGATGTGATTTTTAATATGGAAGTGACCAATCCCTGTCAAACAATGAATTGACCGCAGTATGTGCGGCGCCACTATACACAAGAATCATAGTAGTGCTGCGTTTGGTGTCTGCGTCGAAAGCCTGCTGAGAATTCAACAGTACTGGTTGGAAATTTTGGAACTCTTTCCAATCAAAACACTGCCATTTTTGGGTGGGCAACTAATAGATACAAGGTGTGACATTAAATAATTGAGTGGGTAAATAGCATTAAGCTGACACTCTGACAGAGGCCAGGGGGCCATTTCATTACCAAGCGTCATGTAACGTTAGCATATCATACACTTATTCAGCCTGTTGTTCTCTAGTTTTAATTTTATTTTAAATTGCCTTTCAAGATCACATGTATGTTTTTGGTGTTGGATTTTATCAAATTTCCCCCAAAAATGTGACTTATACTCCAGTGCGACTTATATATGTTTTTTCCTTCTTAATTATGCATTTTTTGGCTGGTGCGATTTATAATCCGGAGCGACGTATAATCCGAAAAATACGCTAACATTGTTTGTGGAGGATGAATTAAGCAGTAAAATCCAGCCGTTTTATCCATGGCCACGTTTGTCACTTGCTATTGTCTGAAAAATCTTTTAACTTGACTTCCCTTTAAATTATGTTTTGGGTTTTTCCTGTGCGATTGTTTCAATATTGGATTTCGAGGTGCTTTATGCAATTATGTACTTGAAGTCTGAATTTTGGTAAGGAATTAAGGTGTCATGACAGCCCAAGTCCCACTTTGTATTTTTCCTGAGGATGTAAAAGTTGTGGATGATGTTGACCTGCGATAGAAAGCTATAAGAAGAAATGGCGTGTGTATGTGTGGTGGTGGGGATTTGTACTGCGTTATTTTATAAAGCCGTGGTTTGTGTGCAAGTGGCACGCGTTGGATCTGGATACTGAGAGAGATTAGAGGCTGACATGTGAGATGGCCTCCCACCTTCCTCTCGCTAAATTATGGAGCATCATGACAGGAACATTTGAAGCCGGCCAGCGTGACGAGCAAAATCAAGTCGCAAAGTCATGGGAGTAACTCGAGTGTCTGTCTTGAGTGTGTGTGAGAGAGACTAACCTGTGTGTGTGAGCCGGTGAGCATCCAGAGCCTCCTCTGAGGAGAAGGTGGCTCCGCACTGATCGCACACCAGCGCCTCGGCGGGAGCTGCGGATACATTTTGAAAAGGACGGCATTGTGGTCAACACAAATAGCATGTGAGATTTAGCTCAGTCACGTCTTCATCTCATTGTTTTTCCTCTGCACATAGTGCTTTTTAGGTGTTGCACAGCAGAGAAAAGCACGAATCAGACAAACAAAAGCAGCAGGCAGGGTACATCGGCCCTTCTTCCCGACAGAACGAGTCAAGCTCAAGAATTTTATTTACCACGGCCCTGTTATCAGCTTCTGAACAACGAGCAAACTGTCTGCCTGAGAGGCCACAGAAGAACTGGGTGTTCTCTCGCTACAGCAGACGCTTACCGCCTGCGGCACGTCCCTTTTATCGGATAGCAAAACAAACGGCGGGGGAAAAAAAACACTTCAAAGTCAACACCCCAAATCCCATCACATGCACTGTAACTACACTTGCCAGTTCACCTATGCGACGCCCTTGTCTGTGACAATGAAATAGACGAGGCCGCCTTGGCCTTTTCTGCCGCACTCCAATTGCATCCGCAGACGCAGACATTGCAGCATGCAATGGAACCTCCAAGTCACATCCTCCAAAATTACAAATTCAACCAAATATGTGGAGGGGAATATGGTTCGGAAATCCTCAAATGACATTGGCAAATCCTGTGCATATTAGGTAAATGCAAATTGTACTTTCTAAATGTTTACAAACCGTTCTTAAAGATTGAAAGCAAATATGTCGCACGTGGCACTGTCCTCAAGTCCTCTACTCACCGATATCAATAATTATGGAGGACACTGTAAACAGTCTGTATGAGCAGTCAAAAATTTGGAAACTTCCTCAAATTCCATTTCTAATGCCCCCCCCCGACGTTTTTAATTAATACTGACGTCAATACATAAGGAATAATTTAAATAAGTTACAAATATCTTTCAAACCAAAAGATGTACTTCAGATTCTTCAAAGTAGGCACCTTTTGCCCAGATACCAGTTCTACACTTCTTGGTATTTTCTAAGTCAACTTTATGATGTGGAGGATGCTTTCTGACCTGGAATGACCCTTTGCTCAAAGCTGTGCATTATCAGGAGTTAATAGCTTGAATTTCTCGACTTCTTCACGTGTTTGAGACCACTTGAATTTGAAGGTGTTTCCGAACATTTGGATGGCACTGTATATAGACTTATTGAAAATGCATCTGAATTGGGCATATGATCGATAGACGCAATTAACAGTGCAATGGATGCAGTGAATATACCATAGAATAGCTACAAGAGGGTGTCTTAAGTATCTGTGTCTGGTATCAACTGCTTTTGCAGTTATTCGATACATTGACCATGCATTTTCCCATCCCTAATGAAAAGTAAAAATTGTACTCTCATGTATTTCTAATAACAATAATAATAATAAAACTGGTTGTATGCAAGCCTTGTTCTCTTATGTTCGACTATTTGCAAACCATTAGAGAGAGCCCGCGTAATTAAGAATCCCCGCTTTAAGCTATTAATAGTGGCAACTTTAAACATATTTACAGGAGAATTCTTTAGTGGCAAATGTTTTTGAATCCTCACTCGATTTGGAATTAGAGCAACTTTGAAGTCAACCAGCATCACAGAACTGATTGTGTTCCACTTTAGAGGTTCTTTTCTCAGCACACAGCTGTTTGGATGTGGGTTGGCTCTCAGAGAGATGTAAATCGGTTGCAGATCCATACTGGCCCTGGGCTCATTCACTGATCTATTTTCTGCTCAGCTGGCTTTAAATGAAGTTAAAATGACTCATTAAAACACCCACAAGCTTTTGGAACTCGGAACGCGGAACCCTAGATGTGGTCCTCTTTCAACTCTGTACACGCACACGGTGCCACCATTGCCGAAACAAAACACCAAAAAAAAGGACCAATCTGTTTCTCTTTTATAGTTCGCACGGAGCAACAAGTATTCCGCACCAGCGGCACTACAGCGGCTTCTAGATCCTAATGTCGCGTGATGCCGTCCAGCGCGCCGCGTTGTATTGTGCCGTGTGCGATTCGTGTGATAAAGGCAAAAGGCGGTCGGGGTGGGGAGGAGAAAACATAGTGCATTGTGTTGTGCCGTCAAAGGCACGGAGTGTGTTCTCATCCATAAACCATCAAACCGTCTCCAGACGCGGCTGCAATCGTCCTCCATCAAAACACTTTGTCTGGCATACCAAAATAAGAGCCGGCGTCGAGCTGCATACCAAATCAGCCCATTAGAGCGGCGGAGAGCTCGCTCCTTAGCAACCGGCGGGATCTGAGGCTGCTCTACCCAAATACGCGGCGACACAGAAATGAGATCCGCATCCTTTTTGTTTGGTTTGGCGTTACGGGGGTCGGGAAATTCTCAGGTTGAAGGTGATGCAAACAAAGCATGTCATATGCGTGTGTGTGTGTGTGTGCTTGGTGGATGTGACAATAAAAGGAACGAGTTGGGGAAAGTTTAAAGATCTCTCTCTCTCACTCAGCTGTCAGCAGGATGTCACAATGCACGGAAACGTCTGTACACAGCTGAGCTTTGTATTTGAGTTGCATTTTCACTCCCTGATTATAAAACACGCAGTTCCACCCTTCATCCCCAATCCCTCCCTTCTGCTCCTAGCTCTCTATTTTAGATAAAGTAGCTGGGAGAGCAGTCAGGTCTGATTAAGTCTGCATTTGGGTACAGTGTGTTCCTGGACACACATCTGCGAGCGAGCCATCACACACGCTTCGGAACACTGGCAGAACACCCAGGCCTGCCGGCAGCGAGTTGATGATGTCATCACCCCCCCCCCCCCAAAGAGAAAAAGGCTGGGGGGGGGGGGGGCAGAGCTGGCGAGAGGCCCAAAAACATGGAAGGGACTCTGCTTGGGAGGAAAGGGGGTGGTCAGTTGAGAGGTAAAGGAGGCGTGATCCAGTCAGTAGAAGGAGGAGGATGGGGAACAGGTGCAGCTGAAAGGCCCAGCGTCAAAAATGTGGGAGTCGTAGTGAGAGATGTTCATTATTAGTTATGATTTCATGATGATTTCTGTTTTTCAATTTCAGTTGGTTTTAATTCATTCAATCAATTCAGGACTATTTGTGTTGTGCAAGATCATGAAAAAGAAAGTCAATTTAAGTTTCGACGACAATTACATTTAACATCGACCTCAACGGCTCATGTTTGAAATTGATTGACAAAGATGAAAACGGAGGACATTTTCATTGTAATGATAGTTTTTTGTTTCATAAATATAAAATGTTGAATGTTATCATTTTTAAATGCACTCTCATTTTTACTGTTGACAAAAATGTTTTTTTGTGTAGTTAACTTAAACAACCTTTGTCTGCGTTACTAAATAGTGAATAGGTGGGACTTTGCTCTATTTTGTCTTTAGCTAATTGATTTAACGCCCACCTCTTAATTTTTTTTTCTCTTTTCTGAAGCACCCTAAATGCCACAAGATCGTGTCAAACATGTGCTCAATAGTAGAGTAGTAACTGTTAACGAAGTCAATTCCAACAGCAGTTCATGAAACTGAATTTATTTCCTTGTCGGTTCACAGACCGAAATGCTAGTAAACCAAAGACATTTTTCACATTGAAATGAATAGAATGACAGTGAATTCAACGCTGCAAATAGCAAAAATCTTCAACGAACTGACGCCGCCTCAGAAGGTTTAGTTTCCAAAAGATGCCACTAGTTGTGTCTAAATAAACTCCTCATCTCACTTCACTGCGCCTGAATGCCACAAGCTATATGTATGCTCATCACCCACAAGATTTCTCTCTTGTAAAATGGATACTTTGGCCCAACAAAGTTTGATCTACTCAATACTTTACTGAATTAAAACTCAAGTTATTGAATAAGTTTTATGTGATGTACACAGATTGACGCATTTATATAAACATTCAACTTCAGGGAGCTGTAATCTCTTGATGTACCAGAGATCTTGCATTGGAGCTATACGCTGGGTCAGTCGCCAGTCTTTTTACATTTCTGGCGGGCACAATGAATGTTTTCAGATCTCATAGCATTGTGCATAAACAAGCAAAGCACTTGTGCAAAAAGAGCACCGTAAACGATAGCTGTTAGCCCAACGATTGTTGGATCTTGGATATAATAATTGAGTCTGATAATGATTGCTGCCGGCGTGTGCGCTTATAAGTACCTACTCCCACTGCGGCTAACAAGTAGAGAAACGGCAGAGGGAAGGGGCAACATGAATGAATGACGATGACGTATGTAAACAACCAGGTATGCTAATGACCAAGTCCAATTATCAAGTCCAAGAAAACAATCATGTCCATTTTTTTCTCATCGAATGATCAGTTGATATAGTTAATCATCATGACAGACCTATATAGGTTGTTAGCACCAAGATGACAGCAAAGCTCTACTCTTGTTTAAATGAAGCTCCTCAACTGACTTCAACACAGTCCCATGGCACAGAAAATGCCACAGGGTGAGGCCCCAGAGCTCACTTTCGCCAAAGCATACACTTAGTCTAAATGAGTGAGTTGAAGAGCTTCCTCAACTCACTTCAACATAGTTTCATGGCACCAAGATGGCAGATGATGGTGGTAAAGCACACATTTAGTTTAAACAAGACTTGTCGGCTCACTTCAACATTGTCCCATGGCACCAAAATCCCCCCCAGATGGTGGCAAAGCACAAATTTTGTCTAAATTAGTCTCCAACCCTCACATCAACATCACTCTTTGGCACCAAAATCCCACATGCTAATGATGACCTGAGCAATAACTCAGACTGGTGTTTTTCAGTCAATAATTGGATTGATTCTTAAGAAAAACATGAATACCGAACTGAAAATACGTGGGGTTCACTGTAGTCCGTTGCAGCTACATCAATGGTAATTTTGTTAGCCTGTGTGTTGTTTTGCATTATGTGTTAGCATTAAGCTAGCGGACTCCCAAGCAAAAACTTGATCGAGGGACAGCTCGTAACTTGGAAAAACTCTTCCGCTGATACTCTACCTGTGTGACACAGCATGTGCATGCGTAGCCGCATGCTGTCCTGGAAGTGTTTGCCACAGAATTCGCAGCCGTGCCCCTTCTCGTCGTCATGCAGCCTCCTGTGTGATGGGGAGACAAAAAAAAGCAAAGATTCACAACGGCGCCACATTAGTTTTTTGTTCAAGAGATTTTTTTTTGTCTTTCCATCATCTTCCCAAATGTCACTGTGCTTCCTAATAAGAGGAGCCATATCTTTTATTTTTTATCCCTTTTTTTTTTTTTTTTTAAATTTCGGCAAGAGTCTCAATGCAGCGTCATTAGTGTAAGAGGCCCCTTGGAGTTGGTAAATCACAAAACGCGCGAGAACACAGACAAAGGGATATCTGGCTATTTTCAGAGTGCGGCGCAGACGTACGTGTGCCTTCATCCGCCGGCGCTGCAAGACACTGGCTACGCACGCACGCACGCACGCACATATACACGCACACATTTCCTCATGTAGCCACGCTGAAAAAGGGAGAAAAGACGACCCGCCAAAGCCCAGCCGCCAGCGAAAGCAATCATATCATATCACACACATCTGAGCATGCCAGGCATCTGTACTCTCATCCTCACATCACCCCGGCCTGTAAAAGAGGCTGTTGTAAAATTCTGGACAAAAATACACCAAACAAAAACACATGTATAAGACTGATTAATTTTACTGCGGAAACTGTACCCTGCGGTCCAAAAGATCAAAAAGTGACACAGTGATCCGCTATGGTATTAAAAAGCTGTTAGTTGGGAATCCCTGGCAGTTAAATGCTCTGTTGTTGTTGCTGTTTCTTTGTTTTTTGAAAATTTCCCCCCTTTTTCCTTTTTATGATATCTGAAACATCCATTTGAATCAAGCTCTGTGTGAAAAATCACAAGTTTATTTGAAGGGGCAGTTTATCAGCTTGATTCGAAGTTCCCATACCACGAAACAAACAATTTTTTGTTGTCAACGGTAAAATCAACATAACAGAAAATTATAACGATCATTTGAAATGATTACAGATGGAAAAAGAACAGAGAAAACGTGTGCTACGGTCCAATGACTACCTTGTAGGATTTTACGCTGAAACCCAACCCAAGACTTACCTAACAGACACAAAAATTGCGAGATAGATTATTAAAAGGGGACTAAACCCCAAGAATACAATGTCTGTGCCAGCACTACTCAAAACACAGTACCGGTACTCATATTTCATATTGCGTTGGTGGAATGAGAATTAAACAGGATAATGAATCGACGTCGGAGGAGCGCCATGTTGGGCGAAATCAGTATCAGCTGCAGGTCAGAAATGACAGCGAAGCACCAGTCATGTTTCCCGCTACCGCAGCGCTCCGTTTAGCTGTCGGACGACTGGTTGCTATACTTAGTGTTCTGTCCCCACGT
The DNA here is from genome assembly GCF_054856545.1 of Hippocampus guttulatus. Classification (NCBI taxonomy): domain Eukaryota; kingdom Metazoa; phylum Chordata; class Actinopteri; order Syngnathiformes; family Syngnathidae; genus Hippocampus; species Hippocampus guttulatus. The sequence continues at coordinate 13,436,047 of NC_141272.1, read as the reverse complement.
CACCGGTTAATTTTACGCATCAACAACCAATTTACAGTGTCAAAAGTTAGCGTACAGATTCATTTTTGCCTATTCAACTGCTCATTGTGTGATTGATTGCCTCGCGCCTGTGGCTCTCAGGCCTTTCAAAAGGTGTTAATGAATGACAGCATAATACATTTGTGCTCTTTTTTTGTAATTAGCAATTGTAAGGTGTTAGATTAGCGATTGAACACGATTTTGGAGTGGTTTTGTGTTTGCGGTGCAGAGCAAGATACACATATAAGTCTAAATATCAGCTTGAGCTATATGTTTTGGTAACTTAAGCGAGATGGGTTATTTATTTATTTTTTTTAAACTGCTCCAGAGTATTAACAATCGTTCAAATTTAACACGCGGAGACAAACCATTTGAAATATTATCATGCCTCATTGGTAAACCGTTGCATGGTCCAAAATCCATCATCCCCTCATTCCACAAGGAGCAACCTTCAAAGAGATCTCCAAATTCCTGAGTTTTTCCTCCCGCTTGAAAGCGCTCCCGGAGAAATTCTGTCAGCAAAGCACTACCAAATGTCAATCGGCGAACCAGGTGCATGCTCAGTGACCTGGTTACGGACCTACCGCAACTCCACTCTCGCCGCGGCTCGCAGACACGCGTACGTCCGTCTCAGTGAGTAAGTCGGCACATCGCTAAACGTCCTGCAGGATGCCAGAGTGCGACATGGCTGAAATGTCAGTGGCCAGGGATGAGGACCTCACAGGTTGTCTTGCTTTGACAGTCGTGTACGCCCATCGCGTATCGCTAAACCATAACTTTGCGTGCACAAAGATAATACGGGAGCTGAGAAACTTCTCAACAGCCCGCGGCAGCGATCAAAATAGAACAGCTTGAAGGTATCCACCATCCCCGACCGTCAAACATGTCTGGAGAAAAAAAAAAAGTTAAAATTTAAGAGATACGTGCAATGTTGCGGAAACCTCTGGGCGTCATTTATCTGACGAGCAGGCACACACCTGCTCTTTTTACAAAGAAGCCAAAGACGGTGGCATTATTTCCTCCATCGAGGAGGGTGTTTTCATACACTCGAATGATCACACAAAGAAGGGGGGCGTTGTTGGACATTTTCTTGGATTTCTCGGAAAATCACTAAGGGGCTAAATGAGGGCTCAATGATTTTGAAAATTGAAAACCCAATTGCCATTTTACACCCCCGCCCAATATTGTAAATGCGATTTAAAATGCGTTTTTTTTTTTCAAGCTCCTCTTCCCACATATTTTTTGGACAAACACAAACTAAAAACGAATCTGTAGTATTATACAGAATGTAAGATTTATTTGACATTATTTTTAAACGGGGTGCTGTATATTTTTATTTTTGTATGTGGGGGTTGACAGAACATTGACACAAAGATCATACAAAAATATGTACGGAAGGAATGATTCAAAGTTATCAATATGTGCATTATGTCTTTTAAAGACAATACAATACACGACTCTCTTGCCTCGACAGAGTTCGAAATGAGTTTGTGCTAATGAAGCGTGTGTTGGCGTTACCTGTGCTGTTCCATGGCCTGCCGGTTTTGTAGCTGCAGCCCGCACTCGCCACAACACTGCGGTCCCTGAACGGACGCCTCGTGCCTCATTCCCGCTGCAAACTGGCCCAACCTGCTCAGGAGCTCCCGGTGCAAAAGGCCCTGGTGCAACAGGCCACCATAGGTCCGCGGATCCAGCGGCATGCCCAGAGAAGGGCCCAGCGACACGGACACCTGGGTCATGGCCTCTCCCGCGTGATTGGGGGCGACAGAGTAAATGGATGCCAGGTGCTTCTCAGCTATCACGGGGAAACAGTCCAGAGAGCTCCCCACCATGCCCTCCTCGGGGCCGGCGTGCAGCTCTCGGGTGCTAGTGATCACGCTGCTTCTCAGCGGGGTCCCCGGGCCCTCGTCCCGGCTCGGTTCAGACGCGCAGCTTCCGGACGAGCGGCCCTCGCAACAGTCCGCTTCGCCCACCTGCATGTTCTCCGACTTGATACCCTCGATGGGCTCCAGGGTCGGGGCCTCAGCACTGCCCTGCTGCAGCTGCTGGGAAATGTCCATGCTCACGTCCAGCTTGGGGCTCAGTTCTGGAGGGTCGTTTGGGTCTCGCCCCGGTGGGCTCCTCTCCGTCATGTGGTACAACGCCAGGTGGTGTAAAGCAGCGGTGTTAGTGCGCGGTGTTCCGTCCGGGATGGAGTGATTTTTGGACATCAGGTGCCGCCAGTGTCTGGCTCGACCGTGGTCGCCGTGGTCTCCGCCGATGTGGTTACGCACCAGCGTGTCCTCACTCTCCTCGGCCTGGATCGTCTCCAGCACCTTCAGGCACTGCTCCTCCAGAAACTCGATCTCCAGAATCTCCGCGGCGTACAGCAGGTCGTCCAGGTCCTCGGCCGTGGCCTGCAGCGATGCTGTGTACGCATACTCCAGGATCTGTTGGAAAGTCTTGGGCGAAAGGAAGTCCAGAGCATAGCGGAGGCTGCTGCGGTGGAATAGGATCTCAAACATCTTGCTGGTGCACGCCAGGACGGTGCGATGCGCCGGGAACTCGTGGCCGTCCACCGTGATGATGACGTCGCACAGGGTGCCCGCCAGGCGCATCTGGTTGGCCCGCTGCAGCAGGGTGTCAGGGTGAGCCGGGTTGTGGAGCTGGAGCACGCCCATGTTTCATCAGAACCCACTGAGACTTTTGCTGTGGCCGCGCCTCAGGCGTTGGCCCTCTTTCAGCTTGGGGGCTGTGAACTTAAGGGAGAGATTCAAGTTGTGAGAGAGGATCAGGATGAGGAGTAGTAGAGCAGCGTACAAAGATAGCCGTTTTTGAAATCAGATTCAGATGCGAGATATCACTAAAAACTTCTGAGGGTGACAACTCTTATCGTAGTTTCTGTTCTCAAGCCGATCACTGCATTATGCCACACAAACAAAATTGTATCTTCACTGATTTGTGGGTGCCTCTGTCTCTATTCAAATGTCTATCGTAGCAAGGCTAACCTGTGAGAGGCTGGCAAGGGAATCCAGATTGACGGACAGCATAAAAACGAAGACGCTAAGCGTTAGCCCACCTGGTGACTACGCTGCGTTTTCAGGTGGTATACAAACAGTCAAGACAAGAAATTGCTCTTCTGTTTGTGGTGATGCAATTTATTTGGCACCTTTGCGTTTGAAATTCCCTCAGTGATAACCTAAGTAGTCTGATTCAATTGAGGTCCTTGGCTTGTCCCCAATTCGGAGTTGACGACTGTCGGTTTGAGGATTGTCACGCAGGATAGAATGGCAAAGCCAATCTCCTATTTGTCTTAATATTTGAGTTGTTTTGTCCCATTTTGGGGCGGTTGTTGTGAAGTCTGCGAAGAGCAGACAACAAGTCGATTGAAGGCGCGCGTGCAGCAACAGTTTGCTTGTTGCGGGGTGATTAGTCTGCAAGCGACCACGTCGCTGTAATAACGTCTGCATGCTGAGCGAAGTGGCGCTGACCATTTATCAAGCATGGACGCGCGCACACGCCGACGCCCCTCAACAGGTAGACCAAAGCTGATTAGTCCATTAAGGCAGCGCACGTTTGTAATTAGAGGCGCCCCAGACAATTAAGCCGCCCGATCAATAAGTTATCAAACTATTAAGATGGATGAACGCGTAGAAACCGCGCGTCGCCCTGCATGAGCAATGCGCGCGCGCGCCCGTGTGTGTGTGTGTGTGTGTGCGTGCGTGTGTGTATGCGTGTGTGTGTGCGCGCGCGTGACGCGCGACGCGACGATAAATATGCTTTTTTTAATGTATTGATCGTGTCACCTTGCTATGGATGCCCGCACTCCTCGGAGCGCATCAGGTGCACACGGGCAATTCACATCAAGAGCCTCACGGTGTCGGGAAAAAAAGAAAAGAACTCCAGTTGTAGTTGTTGCCATCAAAAATCTGGTTCAGGCAAACTTGGAACCCACTGGGAGGATTATAAAACCCTCTCCCCAAACCAACGCTTGTCATTTCGTTTTAAATGCTATAATCGCACGAGTTGGGAAAGTAGTTGGTGTAAAGTGTTCGTCTTACCCCTCTTGTCGCGTTCGCCTGTGCCGCTGCTGCTGTTCGCCGATTATCCAGGCAGCATCATGCTGCCACATTTCACAGTGGGCACTCCAAAAACTCGCTCCCGCTTCCAAGTAAACGAGTCAAGCCGCGGAAAACACAACGGGCGCTTCCCTTCTGACCTGTCAAAATAAAGGCATTCACTTTGCTTGTTGCGTGGCGATCGAATTTGGTTTATTTTTTAAAATTTTTTTGCGGTGCTATTTATTTTTCAGATTAATATATAACTAAATTGGATGCGGGCGGCCCGGTAGTCCAGTGGTTAGCACGTCGGCTTCACAGTGCAGAGGTACCGGGTTCGATTCCATCTCCGGCCTCCCTGTGTGGAGTTTGCATGTTCTCCCCGGGCCTGCGTGGGTTTTCTCCGGGTACTCCGGTTTCCTCCCACATTCCAAAAACATGCATGGCAGGCTGATTGGACGCTCTAAATTGTCCCTAGGTGTGAGTGTGGGCGTGGATGGTTGTTCGTCTCTGTGTGCCCCTGCGATTGGCTGGCAACTGATTCAGGGTGTCCCCCGCCTACTGCCCGGAGACGGCTGGGATAGGCTCCAGCACCCCCCGCGACCCTAGTGAGGATCAAGCGGTTCGGAAAATGGATGCTTTGTGTTTGTATAGTGCTTATATTCATTGGTGTCTCGAGTTATTACTGATTACATATTAAGCAGTCATTATGTGGTACGATGACCACCGGCCCCTCATGTGCTATGCAAAGAAATTGTACTGTATTAAATCTACAAACGAGTATTTAGTCAATTTGAATATTTAGGTAATATTTAGGGATATTGGGTATATTTGAAAATTTCACGAACTTTTAGGGAGTTTGCCATGGATTGTAAGAGTGTTTACCTAACATTTAAGGAGTATTTTGTTGACTTAAAAGTATTGAGGTAAATTTTGGGGAGTATTTCAGCAGATTTGAAAAGTACTCTGATAAGAAATAAAAACGTAGTCTAGTAGTAGTCGTGTTTACTTTAAAACCTGGGCCCCCCATTTAACACTATTTTTGTAAATTTTAGGGAGTATTTCAACTGTTTTAAGAATATGTTGTCAACTTTTTCAGGAGCATTTTGTGGATTGTAAGAGAAATAAGTAACTTTTAGAAAGAGTTTCGGTAGCTTTTTAAAGTATTTTACTCGAATGTGGAGTATTTAATAGATTTACGAGTATTTTGGTACACTTTCGTGAATATTTCAGTAGTTTTGCGTGTAGTATCGAATAGCTACTAAAAGTGTGAATTAAATGGTTATGCCTATTCTAAAATTAAATTGTGAATCAATTTAATTATGAATCTAGTGTTCCTGTTAATAGTGTAGTTGTGAGTGAATTTGACCTTTTCATTTGCCACTTCGTGTGTCAGGAAAAAGTATCTTAGCTTTGCTGTTTGCCACATATGTATTTGTACAATTTTGTTAATATGACGTGGAATGACATTTATATGTTTTCTTTTGCCTAGTTATCAAAACCTCTTTAAATTCCGTTCATCTGTGTGCTGAGGAGTTTACTATGAAGGTTTGATGACACGACTTTCTGTGTGTCAGTCGCATACTGCTGCTAACTTGGTCAATTTCGCGGTGTGAGTGTCCGGCTTTGTCACCCCCGAAACAACGAGCATTGGCCACTACGAATGTAATTTGGTTGTCTTTAAATTTAACACATATCTAATTGCGCTGTTTAAAGAGGGTACAAACGACAGCGTGAGCGACTCTGCAGGTTGTCAATCGCCAGTTTTGCGGCTCCATGACCCTAAAATTAAAGAAACATCCAAATTTGTCCAAGGGAGGATTGTTGTATCAAACTCTGGAGCTATTTACTTTTTTAACTAACAAACATTATGCAACAGGTGTTTACCACCAGAGCAAGTACATCACGGAATTTCCCGTCCAGTAAGACCTGTTTGCACAGTGCGCGCGCTAAACACCAAGTTGTCCATCCATGACGTGCAGCACGCGGCCTTTTAGCACGCGTCTGTGCTACCGCCTGGTGGCCAGCTCGCGCCATTACATAGTCGCTTTTTTTTTTATTCAAAGGGATACGGCACAAAATGACCCAGCACCAAGTGAGATTGAGAAACAATGTTTTTATTTTGAAAATGGGTTAGCACTCAAGACTGTACACAGCAGATATTTACTGAGATTTTTCCACCCCGTAAAATGGAGACGAGGAAGCAAGGTGGTCTGTAAGGTGTATGATGACAGCTGAGCAGTTCTGTTCAAAGGGACGGTATTTCCTCAAATCAGTAACGGGCGTTCATGAGGGGCCAGGTTTTTATTTGTACTAATTTTTGGAACAATACGAAAATCCTTCAGCAATTCACGCTAAGTGAAATCGGAATTTAACACTGTATGGAAAGACGTCATGTTTATTTTTGTGTTTATTAATGTGTGAACAACACATCAATGAACTGAGATAATCAGAGTTAATGGCTGATTTAAATAGGTTTGGACAGGAAAGTGAGACGTTTGAAGTTTTTTTTTTTTTTTTGGTCAGTGCCTTGATAGGTGCCACTGTTTATGTGAACAACAGAGTCCATATGAGCACCGCAGAGTGCAGATGGGCTCGTAGTTGAATCTGAGTGTGTGTGAACGATAACATTTTTTTCATGATCGGAAAAAGGAAATGTTTATTTGAGGGAGGCATGCATTTTTATCAAGTGAACGAGTGGTCACAGATTAGAGTGTAAGAGAAAGCTAATGGTCAATAAAAACATCATCTCCACACAGGAAACTCAGTAAGTCTCCATCTTTTAAATTCACTCGAGAGGCTCAACGCTTTCATGTGTGAGCAGTAGTGTCTGTTTTATTTTGTACTTTTTCATAATGCAAAACGGGAGGCGCTTCTTCGAGGGAGCCATTATTTTGAGGAAATACGGTCCTTCCACTTCTTGTTGAATTTGCATTTGCTGTCTTAGAAAACGAGCGAGTGACCACCCTGCTTCCTGACAGGTGGGTTGTACAAAAGACAAGAATTGAAAGGGGGGAGGGTGGCAGGGGAGATAAAAGAAAGCACATTACAGAACACTTGAAGGAGAAAATAAAACATAGGGGCGAAAACAACACTTGTGAACTGAAAATGAGCGATTTAGGTCCCAAACAACGTGCCTGGTCGTTAGTAGTTATGATTTCATGCCTTCCTTCACGAGAACCACTGACTTGATGCTGTATACGGAGCGCTGTGTGTGTGTGTGTGTGTGTGTGTGTGTGTGTGTGTGTGTGTTTGAGACGCTTTAATAAACACGACACCTGTTATTATCATCATGACCACATTAGTCCATTAAGCACACTTTTCTTCTTCTAACAATAATACTGTAGTACATTTTAATATACAGTATAATATTTATACATATATATAAAAACAAGATGCTAGATCTCTCACGACAAAGCAGATTATCATAGAAACCGGTGACAAGGACGTTCAACTGACACGCGCGCGCGCACACAGGCACAGTGCACAAGCTTGCAGGCAGGGATGGAAATTTTCATAGTTTGTAAGTACTACCCCCCAAAAAGTGTTGTTGTTTTTGTTCATTTGTTTTGTGCGGTGAAGAAATGAAACATATTTAGATCACAACATATCAGCACTCCTGATGGTGACGCCCCTCCGCCCCCACTTCTTTTTTGAGTGTGTCGGTTTTCCAAACTCCGGTGAGGCAGTGACGGTACATGGGATCGCCAAAAAGACCCCATCCAGTGAGCTCCGTGTGTGTGTATGTGTGTGGGCGTAGGGGAGTGGGGGCTGGAATTGGTGAGGCGAAACCATAAAGCTTTTAAGCAACCATCTGCAGGCCAAACATGCACAAACAAGCTAACGAGACGGGCGCACGAATGAAAAGGTCAGCGAAAACAAAAATGTCGCACAAAAGACAAAATGACGACCGCAAAGAATGTTGTTTCATAGTTCTCATGATAATCGAATGCTTGGGTGAGTCACGATATAGTCCTGTTAAATTAAATTAAAAAAATAAAAATCTGGGGACTGGAAGATAAACTCCTCGGGGGTGAAAGTGTGTGCTTGAAAATGTGTGTGTGTGTGGAGGGGGGAGGGTGGGGTTGATGTGTTTACTTTAGCGCACTGGAAGTGAAAATTCCCGCAGCCGCACAATGTTTAAGATGGATTTTTTGTTTTTGTTTTTCATGCTTTGCTTTGCGTGGTCTTTGTCTGTATGACACTGTTGTGTTCGGCGGGCGTCTCCTTCATGGCGTTGGACAGCTCCTCCTGAAGTTTGCCCTTCCCTTCCGAAAAAATCGTCCTGAAATGGGTGTGGGGGTGGGGAGGGAGAGTCCAAATTAGAAATATTAAAAGCAAAACGCAACGTCGGTGAACACTGAACCTCGAAATGAGGTCGTCGACGTACAGTATATGTAAGAAGACCCCGGGCGCTTGCACAGTCTGCTTACATATTCCTTCACCACCGTTGACAACAATCGGGGGGGCGGGGGGGGGAGGTCATGAAGTTTCTTAAGAGTCATCCGGCATCACATGGGCTTTCCTCAACCAAAAGCACATCAACAAAATGCTACGACGACAAAGCTCTCTTGTACACCGGAGCGAGGACAGGGCATTTCTCTCAAAGTCTGAGGGTGTCGGGGCAGATTCCGTATTTACCAAAAGCCCCTTTCAGATGAGGACCGTCGTTCTTTCATGCGATTTGATTACAAGAAATGATCCAAGTCCAATTAATCAATGTGACAAGTTATCTTGGTTCATCTATCGATGCCGACACCGTGTAGTGACGAGCAGAACAATCCACTTGCATTCAATGGCAGATGGTACAATCAACCTATGTTTCCACAATGCAACAAAATAATTGCTTTGTGCTGAACTAAACAGGCCCAGATTTCATCTTGAGTTTTTATTATTTTATTTTTTTAGAAGAGGACGTCATTATTTTAGGTCTACACTATATTTTATTGTGATGTTTGTGTTGGGTGTTTTTTTAAATTTTTCCGTCAGATGTTCCAAATGTATAAGGCTACTGATACGGAAAGAGGGGTCAATTTGTGCCTGCATCCAATGTAGTATTAGAGGTGCAATGCCGTCGAGACGGAAGCCTGTCAGATGCATGTTGCTTGCCGTGATATACTCGCAGAGGACGCTTACTGCACCTAACCTAATCTGTTGGGCGAAATCTGTCTGCCTGATATTAAATGCTCTTTTCTGCAAAATCTGAATATAAAGACTCCCAGACACGTAAGACGGAAAAAGAGTCTTGGTCTTGTCGTGAAAATGCTCTCATACCGTTGGCCTAAATGAGCTTGGAAGATCAGCTATTTCAGGCTTCGTCGTCGTACCAGTCATGTTTCTTCCTCTTGTTTGGTCCACTTTCCACAGAGTTGAACAGAACTAACAGTAGTAGTAGCCAAAATTTTTCTTCCTTCTGGTCGGTTGACCGTCACCAGAAAATGCCAGTGGTCAATGGCTTACCTTTTGAGCTAGACTTATGTTTTTTTTAAAAAAATCTATTCAATGTAATTTTTAGGTGGCAGGTTCGTTTGTTAGAGTATCACGATTTTCTGTCTCTCGACCGCATCTTTCCATGCGTGCTTAAGTGTGATATTATGAAAGGAGTGTCTACTATTGTGACATCTAAAAGAGGCTTCTTGAGTGCTCATCAAAACTCGTGCATAGCTGGCGTCGGGCCAAAACCTCCTCTGTCCAAACTTTGGTCAATATTTTTTCACAATTCGAACCAATTGGTCAGTCCCCATTTGGGACTGTTATTTGAATTTTATATTTTATTTCTTCAAATTACCGACCAACCCTAAGTGCTAAAAATGGCCTGCTGTCTGACAGTGAAACGTTAACGGTTCAGCAAACACACGGTATTTTTGGTTTCCTGAAACGTGACGGTTGTGGAGATGTGAGGATTGCGCCCGACACTAGCAATACGCATGATCAAAACCTCACTCCTCAGTCACCATCAGACCATTGAGTTAACTTCATACCACCCTTATTAGGCTTGTTGCTAAATGTGTCATCAATGGCAACATGTGGTGGTGAATGAATGAACACACAAGTTACTCACTCACACATATACACACACTCACGCACACACAAATAAACCTCTAGAGGGAGCCGTACTCATCGTTGACAGGAGGAGCGGTCTTGGTCAGAGGCTCTGATGCGTCCACTGAGAGGGGGAGATCTGCTCCGTCTCCATTGGGCAAAGAAGGGGCAGAGGGCGGGCTCTCTAAGCTAATGAGATCATCGGGGATGGCCGAGGGTCTCTCCGTGCCGTTACTCAACTCCAAGTCGAATGTGGCGTTATTGAGACCCATGCCGTGGGCGAGTAAGTCGTACATGTGAGGTGGTGATGCGAGGAGGTCGCTCGCAGGCAGGGGAGACATGGGGGTTGGGATATCTCGGACCAGAGGGGACAATTCTTCAGCATCCGGCACTTTGGAAGCGCCGTGGATGGCTGAAGATGGGGGGTTAGGGTGGGAGCTATGAGGGTAGGACGGCTGGGCGACCTTGTCAGAGGTGCATTTTGAATCGGGGTCTTTGGGTATGAGCGGCGGACTGGGAGCCGGTTTCTTGGTGTCTGGAGTAAGAGGAGGGTCCGTGGCCAACGGAGAGACGGGCGGACTAGCTTTAGCCTTTAGAGCGGCAAGTTTAGGAGAGTGCCTCCGTTTGGGCGGGATGGGCGTCCCGGGTTTCTGAGTCCGTTCGGGGGTGCCGGGTGGACCGTCGCTCTTTGTCTTCTCTTCTTCGTCCGCCACCCACTCGGCTCCCCTCCGCTCGACTAACGGCGCGATCTTGGCCTCGACGGCTGCCCTGCACACAGGGGGAGTCGGCGGCGGGGCGCTCATCTCCGGACTGGGTGCCGGCGCCGGGATGGGCGTGGGCGAGGGGTCGTTGGCCGGGGTGGACAGGCTACACGTGAGCGTGGTGGTTTCGCTAGAGGGGCTGTCCTGAGCGGGGTCAATGGTGGCTGTGGCCGTATCGGAGGAGAGCGTGTCCAGTGCCAGGGCAGCAGTGAAAGCCGCCAGCCTGAGAGAGCAGGGAGAGAACAGAGACACACAAAACTAGACACCAGGGTGACTGTGACACAGGAAGGGTGGCCTCGAGCGGCAGGCGAGAGGATTAGTCGGATTCACAAACAACACAAAGCAACTGAAATCAAGAAGGACGGTCGACAATGACAACAACAACAACAAAAAAAAACCCCCAACAACTATTAAGGAGAAACAAAGAAACTCATGCTGTGAGTGGACATTAATGGGAGCGGGGGCGAGGGAGATGCTGGAAATCCAGCAGAGAACTATTACGCAGAACCACCTCAATGGCTTAAACAGTACCAGTGACAAGTAAGCTTGACTCGAGAGGACAAAGGTCTTTCTTTCCATGTCTTCTACTGGTATTGCTTCAACATTCGTATGACCACACAGTCGACAAGTACTCCTGAAAAGCGACACACTCTCAGTGGACTCCACTCAAGAATGACCAGAACTTGTCTGAAAGAAGTGGGCGAAAGCGGGTCAAATTCTGTCCCGGTGGGTGGACAAGTGAATTCTTGATAGTGGAGTGCAAAGTTCCAACAGCTGATAAGAATGTCTCAGAGCAGCAAAATAAGAAAAGGAAAAAACAAAACAACAACAACAACAAAAACAACGTTTGTGCGGCTGCCAGCTTGACTCACTCTGGCTCTGTGAGGGGCGTGGTTTCGTTGGGTTCTGTTGGGCCTGCTGCATTGTGATTGGCTGTGCACTCATCCTCCATTCGGACCTCCACGATGGGCTCTTTGGACTCGTCTTTCCTGTGGGCAGATACGGGACATCATCCTCATGAATAGAGTGACTGATGAAAGTACTTTCATTGTGATGGAAAACAAATCATTGTGCGCTGTAATAGCAGTTGTGCTTTGGTCACAGAGATGCAAAAACCGTGACTTCCTTGGACAGGTTTTTCGGTATTTAGATGCAAATGACGTTTCTTAAGTTTGCCCTCTCCAGAAAACAGATTTTGAAAAAAAAGCAGCCAAAATATCGCTTGGACCCATTTGTATGGAGCATTTGTAGCTCATTTCATAATAACAACTAAACAAATTTCCACCTAATTTATATGACAGCCTGTCATACGTTTGGAAAATTATTCAATTTCACTTAATTTGTCAGCAAAAGATTTTTTAATTACAAATACAAAGTATATATTGGTTCATCTCTTTATGCCAGTGACATGTAGTGACAAGCAGTTAAATGCTCTTTTATTAGATGGCAGAGGGTTCAATTAAACAATGTTGCCATTCGCATAACCAAATGAGTCGTGACTTCCTGTGGTTAGGTCAGCTTTGTGTTCAATTGAACCCGCCAAGATTTCACACTGAGTCAATTTGTGAGAAAACTGAGACAAGATCGGAATTTCTTTAGTGTTTATACTTTGTGTTACATCCTCGATTGGTGGTGTGCTGTGAGACTTTTGTGCTCTCTCTCAAATGCGTGCTGACTGTCCTAGAATGTTTAAGTTATTTTGGGCCACTTGGGGGCAGCACAAGAACACATTGGCTAAAACAAGAATTGAAAAATCCGGAACCAGCTTTAGTCACACCTCAGCATAAAACAAGGATGAATGAAGTGCCAGATTTTCATTTATCTGCCAAGACACTGCATGTGAACTCGGTGAAAAGGTTGAGTTTATTTGTAATGACCATAAATGACACGCTTACGGCACAGTCGACATTAAGTTCTACCGGGCAAGCGGGTTTTCATTCGACCATGCTTGACCACTGAGATTGCATTTGTGCGGCTACTGACATGAATGCGGCCTTGCCCTCCTCCAGGTCTTTGCCTTTCGTTCCGGAGGCCGACTTGCCACACAGGCACATGATGAGGCCGCACTTGTTGACGAAGTAGCACGTGACGTCGACGGCCAGGAGCAGCAGGACAAACGCCACCACCAGGATGCCCGCCCACAGCATGACGCCCATGGGGAACGCCGCGTCTTCGTCCAAATCTGACGGTAATGACAACACAGTAGCGAGCGCGTGATGGGTTAGTCCATAAACAGATCAATACATCTGTAAATTGCTTCAAAGAAGAAACGACCCACCTGGTCTTGCTGCGGCGTTTTATACACGTGGGATGGAAAACAGCCCTCAATCACATGTATTCAACATACAGTATGTATTTATTTGGAGTTAGATATAAACTACTCATAAATTATCCTTGTTCATCTAGCTATGCCAGCGACAAAAAGTGACAGGCAGAGCATTTATCTTCCACTTCATGGCAAAAGCTACATCATTAACCTGCGAAACAACCTGGTATCTTTCACACAGCAAAGCAAGTGCTGGCGCGCACACGCTGTGTAAGCACATATGAGTCATTAGGTTGAGATCATTGCGGTATTTCACAATATTGTGATGTGAGAATTTTCGACAGTAAAAGAAAAAAGTGGAAATGTTGGGAAACACTTAAAATACAGTGTTTATATATAAATGACACTCTTAAGACAGGCGTGCAGCTCTGTGTATGCGTGTTGGGGGCGGCGCAGCGCCCTTCAGTGATCATTGTAGAAAATGTGGTTCGGTATTTTGATACACTTGGACATGCAGGAGAGAAATGTCAAATGTCACAACTCGTAATACAGCGTGGACACTATTCAAATGTAATTAGGCTCTTTCCTGCTAGCTGTTTTTGTTGGCGTAAAGGTTAAGTCAGTCTTTCCATAATATACACACTTCGGTGAGCAACACAGCAGTCACTCAGGATTTAAAGTAAAAACATTCGAGTTGCTGAGTACTGGACCGTGGTCTGGTTAGTTGCTTCCAACTGTCATTCATCTCTGTTGTTTATCGCGACTCACTGTCAACATCGGGGGGCCGGGGGGAGACTCCAATGGCTTTGGTTTGGTTGTGTCGTGAAGACCACCACCACCACCACGCACAAACACACACACACGCACTCACACATGTCCATCATAGTTTTTTGAAAAATGCGTGCGGAGACAGCCGGGCTGGTCTCGCGCGATTTAGCCGCCATCCAAACTACGAGAGCAGCAATGCGGTGATGACGGACAGGATGAGTGAGACCAAACAGCACGTCACGGACGGGGAGCCCTGAGTGGCTGGGATGACAATGTCCGGAAGCGGTTCGGAGATCAGGAACGTTGGAGGTGAGGGGGGAGGAAAAAAAGGAGGATGAGGGGAGGAAAAAAAGAGAAGGGGATGGGGGGGCAGAGGAAGAGAGAAAGTGAACATATGTCGTCTGAAAAAAACAAAAAGGTGAAAATATCAAAGAAAAGAAGGGAAAAAAGCAGCAACACATTTGAAGTGAAAAGCACAAAGCGGGAAGATGGCGCCTGATGAATGGACAAGATGGCGTCGGGGGGGAGGGGCATGGACCAGTTTTAATTAGGACTGCCCTGTTAGTCAGCTGTTACATAGCACAAACTATCCGCCCTCTTTCCACTGTTAAGACTGAGAAAGATGACACTTATTCAGGGGGAGGCGTTTCAAGTCGCCTAGCCAAGTTGCGCAGGAGCAAACTCAAGCTCATTTAGTGACACCTGTCAATCCTTCCAGTCGGGAAAATTCTGCTGGAAAAGCATTTTTTTTCCCCTCTCGCCGCTGTACGAGGAAATCTATTTTTATTTTTTTCCGGCCCCGTAGATTTATTGAGTTGTCATTTTCGCCTTTCAGGGCAAAAATAGAAGGTGAGCTTTGAGTGATGCTCCTGGCTGCACTTGTGTTTAGTTGCCGTGTTAGCGCCCGAGCAAGCGGGCTAATAGGACCGAAGGAAGCCTACCTGGCATGACGGCCGGCTGGACGGACGTCCTGATGGACATGCTTGCCTGCTCCGACTTGCCCTTCTGGTTCTCGGCCACCACGGAGATGTCATAAATGGTGTCCCACTCCAGCCCGCTTAGGATCACATAGTCGCTGTTGTTGGGCATGCGGATTTCGGGTTTCCAGTGTGAAGACTCAATCTAAAGGCACACAAGTTTGGGCTTTTCAATTGCGGTTGAGGCCACGTTCCGGGGTTCGTTTTTGCACAATGTAATCTTCTAGCAAGATTTGCACTGTGGCCACTTTTGTACGCCGCGCATACTCCACACGCACGTGCTGTATGGTGTGTGTGTGTGTGTGCGTGTGCGTGCACTTCTTCTTCGTTGGTTCAGATGTTTTTTTCTTCGTAGCCATACTTGGCAGATGAGCATTCGGCTACTGCTGTGGTCAAAGCACGCTTTTGTGCGCAAAATCTCCTTCTGTGTCCTTGTAATTGTGTAACAAATCTAACTCCACGCTGTTGCCTCTGCTTACAGTGCGCAGAATGCCGAGGTCGAGATTATCTTCCCGTTTTTTTCTTCTTCTTCCGTTTAACATATTTTCTATTGATATTGATCACGTGTATGTATTGTCGTTGTGATCCATACTGATATTGACTTATTTCCCAGCCCTCTTTTGAAACCAATTTTAGATTCTCAGATTCCGATTTTTTTAACAGGGGGTGAAGGGTTCCAAGAAATGGTTATTTGCTTTTCCAATCAGGCTTTCAAGTCTGTGCTGTGGTTTCAAGTAGGGCTGTCAAAACGAAGAACACGGCGCGCTGCCAGATGAATAAATAAATAAATGTATATAAATAAGCGGCTGTGCGATTTTCACCATTGACTTCCTCGTGACTAGACAATTAATCTCGGGAGCCCAAGTTTCAAGTAACACTCCAACACCTTGTTGGTCTTCCCAGAAAGCAACTTCATATTTTCCTCAGTTGTCACTTCCTGACACATCAGACCAAGCTTGATATCTGTCTCTTGATATCGTCCCGATGTCACCATACTCACTGGTTTGAAGCGGACGAGGTAATGGATGATGGGCAATCCACCGTCATCTTGCTTGGTCCAGCTGACTTTCAGGGAGTTGCCTATTGGCTGAAGCGCTCCTTCCAGCCTGGGAGGACTTGGATTTCCTACAGGCAGGGGAGCAGCAGTGTCGTAATCAACATTTCACAGAATGAAAAAACTCCCCGGCCAGCGAGATGGGTTATTGAGCGAGGGCAGTCTTTAGAAATTGAGATGGTGGAAAGTTTGAGAAAACGTCGGCTCTCTTTATGTGGAACTGGGAGTCGCGGCTTGGAATTGAAGCGGACTTACATGGGACAGGAGAAGAGAGCCAATCTCTCTTTTTCGTTGATGGATGCTACAGCTTCTTGTTGCTTTCAAGCTTAGCCTGTAGCAGACGTGTGCACGTTGCAGCGTGACGTCTTTGATCCACTGGTGAAAAGGTCACTTTGATTCGCTCCTCTTTCATCTATAACTGCTTCAGACAACAAAGTGTCTGCAGGAAAGTGGTTAAGATTGCACGATTGTCTGTGTCTCATGTGTTGTTTTGTATTATTTTGTCTTTTTTTTTTTAACTTTCTTTTGATGGCGGCGCGGACACCCGCAGCGGCTCCTCTTGTTTTATGTTGTCTTGAGAGGGAAGAAATTTCATCTGTGCTGTATGTGCACATTTGACAAAGTATCCAATCCAATCCATGGTCCTTATGAGGTCATTGGCGCACTTCCTTTGTAACTTTGCCTCCAGATGGTGGAGTCACACTCATGACTAAATGACACACGGGTGCGTGCTCATCTGATTCCGTTTGAGTAACGCAATCCAGATGATTGACTGATTGATATAAACCATGCCTCCTAGTCTCCAGGGCTTTTTTTTTTACCTAATTGACTGCAATGTTTACAGCACAACAAATTAGCACCGGATAACATGTTTGCACCACTCAGCCTCGGCGCATGGCAAGATTTCGATCAAGGTTAAATGTAGCAAAAAAGTTGTCGTCAGTGTTAAAAGGCAACAAACGGAAGAAGGTGCATTGCAGTTAGACATATTCTGACGGTGTGAGGCGATGACTTTGTTAGTCGGAGCTCTCAGTATGAAGGTTAAAAGCTGCTGATTGAGAACCAGAGCAAATTGCGGAAAGAGAGCTTTGTTTTGTTTTGTTTTTTTAGAGGGAGAGTATTAATTATGTCGGCGTGCCCCAAAAAGTGTTTGTTTCTGGAAAAACTAGTCACAACTATGGATGGACAAAATCTGTGTTGTTCTCTTGTTTTAATCCCCACTTGCATCCTGTCTTTGAATTTATCTCGACTGATGCTCGGCTGTAATCATTTTAGTCAATCATTTCGATGATTTTATTACTTTTGCGATGAACATATTATTTAATTGTGTTCTTTAATGTTTTATGTAAAGTACTTTGAATTGTCTTCCACATGACGTGTGCCGTAAACAAAACAGCTTTTTCTTTCTTTTCTGTATTTGAATGCCATTAGCACAGAAGAGCGACTGTGACGACAAACAGGGAAAGTGTAGCCATGATCAAAGCAAATGGAACATGCCGGGATGTGCGAACGCATTTGGCTTTGCAGTACAATCCAATTACATACACAAATTAATTAGACCCTCTCCATTATGTGTCTGTAAGGAGTGAATGGATTCACTTTTTCATTTTACAATGCCGTGATAAAATATTTGCCCCCTTCCCTAATTTGTGTGTCTCTGTGTGATATTAAAATTCATTTGATGAACTGAAATCTTTGTATGTGATAAATATGCAAAGAACACAGAAATCAGGAAGGGGGCAAATACTCTTTCACCGCACTGTCTAAGGGCCTCTATATCAGAGTTTGATATCTGGACAATCAATGAATAGGTTCTTATAATGTTGGCAGTGCAGTAAATTTAGGTTTGAAGATGGCAACTTTGTGCAACTGATTAATTCACTTGTGATGATTTGCTCTTGGAAAATTTGTGGATGTCGAGCAATAGTGTTTGACTTTGTTGGTCTACAGGTGAGATTAATAGCGGAGCATCTCACAGGTAGCTGCCTCTCAATAACAATTCACGCAACGCTGATAAACATCGCCAAGGTAACCGGCTCTGGCTCTCATTAATCCTGCCAAGACGGACGCCTACTCTATTGATTAATGGCATTTGGCTCCAACTCTGCTGCGCGTCCGCTTAAAAGCAATTAATGTGGCGTTTAATAGCGGCATTTGCCGATTAAAGCGATCGGTCTCAACGTCAAGTTTACCTTCTGCAGAGCGAAGGGGGGCGGGCCGTCAAGGTGCCATGCAAACCAGAATAACAGTCACGTTAATTGCACATGTACAGTGTATGAGTGGTTGAAAGGGAAGGGAATAAGAACAGGCTTGAAGAATAGAGCAGAGGACACATGACTAGCATTCTAAAACCCCGGAACAGGGCATCAGAGGGTAAGAAGGCTCTCTAGTGTGTGTGAAAAGGGCAGCAGACGTCTTAAACGAACGCACTTCGGTGCTTCTGATGAGTCATGAGCAGAGGGGAACAATCTAAACTGTCGATGGCACAAAGCTGAAGACCAGAGGAGTGATGTTTGCCTTTTGAAGTGCAACTTTGCTTTAATTCATCACTCTGACGTTTAGTTATTCACACGCTGCTAATTGGATGGTCATTACTATTGCTACTGGGATAACGTTTGGGATATGACAAAGAGATCCCGCAAAATGGGCGCAACAGAATAATCTGGCAACGTCGGCTTTTCACACGGAAACCACCGCGGGCGGGATTTTGTTGCAACTGTGCACTTTCCCACAGCAACACAGGATCCCCGACCAGTTAATTGGACAACGTCAGCTTTGTTTCATCGCTCAGCAGCATTTATACAGAACATTAAAAAAAAAAAAAAAGGGGACAAATACTATTCTTGCAAAAGGGGGCTTTAATACCACGTCTCCTACAAACTAACACACTAAGCCAATTTGTCCATTTGATTAAAACTAATCTGCACAGCTCTACTCTAATCATCCCGACAACAGAACAAACCCGTGTCTCCTGAGAATAAACCAAAAACGGCATCTTAAGACAAAGAAAAACACACAGTGGTAATTAATCATCTGCAAATATGCACTTCCCATTCAATTTAATGAGGTGATTAAGATCGAGATTTGCGCTTATCGTGAATAATTCTTGAAATATAACCCAATGTTCCTCAAATACTGTTGGCCTGCATCGAAAAGAAAAAAAAAACCTTGCCAGTTTGACTTTAGTAAGCATTTCGAACGCACTAATGCCAAAACAAAAGAATCCAGAATTCCAGTGATTAAATTTCAATGACTGAGTTCACTGTTGTTTGCTGCCACCAGAGGGGGCTGATTGCTAAATAATAGCATCTAGTCAATGTCGTGTCGTAATTGATTTGGGCCAAGTCTCAATTATTGCGTGAGCCTAATGAAATGCAAATGTTAATTCAAATTGAAGTGTAGTTGTGTCTAGAGAGAAGTGATGAAAAGGGGCCGCTGGGAGTTGAGTGTTTATCAGAGCAACAATAACCATGATGACCTTTAGGTGTGATGTATTGTCATGAAGGTGGTGCGCTTTTTCAAGGCATGTTAATTCCATTTAGAAATGAGCACGAGAAGGAATGATTGATTTGGGCTTTGCCCGTTTCACGTTCCTGTAATGTCTTTACTTTGCAACGTTGGCATCACTGAAGAATTGTTTGACAGCTGTGTTTTGATGTTTGTGCCAGTCTCGGTCCAGATTGCAAACAGTGCACTCTGTATTACTTAGGACTTGAGACCAAGAGTCAAGTTGTTGTTTGCCATGTGAGGAACTTACGGACTGGCTCCGTCTTGAAGGTCTCGACGGGGCAGCTTTCGCCTTCCCCTTTCCCGTTGATGGCAGACATCTTGACTTCATAGGTGGTGTCTGGCCTCAGGTGTGTGATGGTCACCTCGCCGATGGAGTCTAACAGTGTCAAACGTTCATGCTCAGCAAAGAAAATTATTTTGGACTCAGCGTAGAAAAGCCGAAAGATTGTACATGAAAAATGTAGTTTTGAGATCATGGTTGGCACTGATGTCAGAAAACGGTGGAAGATCAAAGCATGAACACATTCTCATTGTCAAATAAGCGTGAAAGTTATCATAAAAGCTGCATTAACTGCTTTAAGTAACCTTTTAACATGATTAAGTTAACTTGAGACATTCAAGACATCTCTTTTTATGGTCTATGTTCCCTCCTTTTATTATTATTATTATGTTTTTTTGGGGGGGGGGGGGTTTGCAGGGGACAGCTTGCACACGGCATCAAATGACGGACCACATAGCTAATTTGTATCGGAGACTGTTTCTTAGGATCTGGTGTACAGACAGACCCCTTACCGTCACTGTATTGGGCATCACCGGGAAAAAAAAAAGCCAAAGAAAATACCAAATCCCTTTTGATGCATCTTGAGTTTGAAGTCCACCATCCCGCTGCATTTTAGTTTGCATGGTTCAGATTCAAGGTTACATTTTATGAGCTTGGTATATATCCGGTTTCAATTTTTTTGTTTTGGCATTTATTTGGAATGCCACCAGATGGGCTCGGACAAGATGGCACAGATAGACAGAGAGATGATTGTGAACAAACTGCAAGTCCAAAGGACAACAGCAGCAATTAAGCAGCACCTGCTGCTTCTAAAGGTAGCCAAATGGAGGGGGAAGAAAAATCCAATTCATCATTACCATCTTTGAACTCATAGATTCTGTGCGACCAGCTGCCTGAGCCTTGCATCCTCCACGTTGCTTTATACTTGAGCACGGGGACGCCTCCGGTGGATTCAGGCTCCTCGAACTGAACCAGCGCGGTAGTGGAGAAAGGTGACACCTCATTGATGAATGGAGATGAGGGAACCTCTGTGGTAAAATGGGAGGACAGGAAGTGAGGTGATTAAAAATAAATAACACACGAAAAGGAATTTTTCTTTTTCTGAGACTGACCAGCTTGAATGAGGACGAACTCTTTGGCTTCTGTGCCCATCTCATTGGAAGCAGTGCAGTTGTAACTCCCAAAGTCATTCTCAGACACCGGCGTCACCTGTAGGGAGACAAATGACAATCGTTACTTTACTTCAGTCGAGTGTTTATTTTATTTATTTTTAATGCCTCCACAATCCTACAAGTTTGAGCTATGAAAATAGTTCCGCTCAAAGCCTCCGGTGGCTGAAATATATTCCACCAGGTTGTCTCGGGGCTTTCCAACGCCACAACCAGAGGCGCTAGCCACCAGCTTGCTTCTGAGCTAACAGCCTTCTGGGGCTGACCCCTTCGTTTAGGATTAAAAATAACAACACTGAGTTGCTGCGTTAATCGTGGCACAAGACGTGTTTTCAGTTATAGGCAACTCGTAATTGCCTTGGCTAATGATTGATGCAGATGACGGCATGCAAGACGGTTTTTATATCGCGAGGGATGGGGGACTCATGCCGGACGCCAAACGTGGCACTCGGTGCTGTTGTAATCTCGCCCCTAAAAAAAATCTGAAAACTGAAATCATGAAAAACATTTAAATACGTTCTCTCCGTAATTCAGTGCTCCCCACTTCTCAGTCTTTGCACATTTCCAGCAATTATCTTCAAACGTGAGCATTTTGAAACAAATCTTTGAATTCACTTGACAGAAAAAAAGTTTAAATGTATTTAAAGCACGATGCATCCCCCTCCACCCACCCTGAAACTATAGAGGGTGGGTCTGGAATTTATTTCCTGTGATGAAGAGGGGTTCACTGCATTCAATTTTTATTCGCTGCTGTGGATTTCCCACCATGAATTATTCACAGTACATAGCTGGAAAAAAAAAACCTCATAAAATCTTGATGACGCAAAGAGGCGCCATTAAAGAGCGCGTCCATCTTACTTGGAGGTAGCTGGCCAGGGGCGTACTGAAGATCTTAACGTTGCTAGTGTTGGCGTTGGGCAGCGTCAGCCCGTCCCGCAGCCAGCCGATGGTGACCTGGCTGGGGTGCGCCTGCACCTCACAGCTGATGTTGACGGCGTTGCCCTCCCAGGTGTACACCGCCACTTCGCCTTGGATTTTCGGGGTGTCTTGGGAGAAATATGTCCGATTTTTACACTCGTAATCTCAAGGATGTAACGATGCTTGAAATGAAAAATGCATCCGTGTGTTTTTTTAAGGTAGCGATACACCTGTAGATGCCAGTGTATTGCCACACTAATATTACACTTGGAATGGTGAAATAATGACAAAAACACCAGATGAAAATAATTCGGGTTATTGCAAACATTTCCAGTGACTGCGTTTCCAAATGGGTTGGTTTGATCGAATGGGCTCATCACATTACATTGCGCATGCATGGAAGACAGCCTAGAACTGAAGCTGTCTTTGATGCCAAATGCATGACTTGTCAACGCAGGACCTCTAATCATGAAGCTGATACCTGTGTTCAAAGCATGCCTCTGCATCAGAGTGAGGCATCAAAGCCATTCACTTTGAAATGAGGTTTTTGTTTTTGTTTTTAATCATAACCATGAAAAGGATTTTAGAAGCATTTTCACCATTTTTGACGACTCAAACTGCTTGGCGTCAAAAGCTCCATTTTACGCAGAATTCAGCAAAGGTGCTTTCACACAACAATCAGATCATTATGAGGCCAGTGTCTGATGTGATGTAAATGTATGGACAATTGCTTTCAACCCAATGGGAGCCGCATGTTCACTGTGATTTGCCTGGCCTTTGTGGCATTCGTGCCGCTGTTCGGCTTCCCCTTTAAAGCTGCCTTTTTCCAGTGCCGCTGATCTGTGACGGCGAAGTGAGACTTCACTTTTACTACCCTTTTGTTAAAAGCGATCGTCCGACAAGTATTTTATTTCATTGTTTCATCGTCATTGTGGGACTTTGGGAAAACTTGTCGCAAAGTGTGCAAACAATAATTTCATGCTTTGTTGGGATCTGTGTGAAAGGCAAAGGCTGATAAATACCGGATTGTACTGCTTTGCAAAATACAGCTGCTAGTCAGAAGGTGTAAAACTGTCCGTTCAACTTTCGTACATAGACGAGTAACATGGTAGAAAGGCAGGAAAATGCCATCTTTCAGAGGCAAAAGGTCCTTGCGTTAATGCATGGAGGTTTGCACTTATGTCGTTAAGCGAATACATTTTCATTTTTTTTTTCATCCCATTAGCGAAAGGATCGACTTGAAAAATGTCAGGCAGTAATAGAAGCGGGAAGTTTCCACATAGCAAGCTGTCAGATGAAGAGCTCTGGGCGACATGTTGCGAGTCTCAAGCCTCTCCGCCAGGTTTCCACCGTTTTCGACAGCACGCGGCTGACTTTACAAATTCTTGTCATGTGCCGACATAAAACGGGATAATGGTTCTGCAGCTACCACCCTAAAACTTCAGGTCGAATCAAGGCGGCTGTGGATGTCACACGTTTATGATATTGGCAGTAACACATTTGGGGGCTGGATCACCATTTTTTATTATTGTTTTTTTAAATTTTCTAAATAAGTCGAACATTTTAGCATTCCTGTCATCTGTGCATATAGAGAAGTTAACCATGATTGATCATTAATTAAACTGTTTAAACAATCAAAATCTCATTTGAACGATGACGGATTACAAATGAGCAAAAGGAGGGAATTATTGCTTCACTTTCCGGTGTTCGGTACATTCACTTCTTATATAAGGGCTAAGATTTAAGATATCCTTTATTTGTCCCACACTGGGGAAATTATTAGTCAGTTTACAATGCTTTCAACGTATGAGGTTCAAGATTACGAAGGGGTACGCTAGTTTGCCATGGCACGAGACACATTCAGTAATCACCCACTGTTTAATGTTTGTGACCTGGATGTGTTTTAAATTAAAAATGCTTGCTTTTTTTCAGGCCAAAGCAAAGAGAGTCTTGCTTTGCCACCATCTTGGTGCCAATGAACTATGTTGAAATGAGATAAGGAGCTTCATTTAGGCAAAAGTATTGCTTTCCCACCAACTTGTGGCAGCTTAGCGCCAAGGCCGTATGTTGAAGTGAGATCGGGAACTTCATTTAGACAAAAGCATGATATCATCTCAATACAATTCTAAACCTTTCTATGGAGTGTGTCAATTCCTGTCAGATTTTTACTATTTACAGCAAACACTGCCGAAGGGGGTTCACTACACACTGAATACTTACAGCGAACCTCCAGATATGCCCCCTGGTCATCTTCCCCAATGGCACTGCGCGCCGAACACAGGTACTGCCCGGCGTCGGTGTACTTGACGTACTTAAGCGTGAGCGAGGAAACGCGGGCATCACTCCGCACCACCACGTTCCCATCCTCACTCTGAACAGAAGCAAACAATAGCCTAGTTAGTCCATTAATCCGTATGTTTTATTTACATTCCACATGTCATGTGGAGCAGTGGACATGATGCAAGAGAAAAAGAACTGTGTGGTGGAAATGAGCACTGATGATGTATAGGCGCCATGTCATGATAATTGGCTCGACAATGATTAGCATGAAGATTTGCAATTCTAAAAACTCAAACACCAAAGTTCACCATCTTTGTTTTATACCCTTGTGAATTAGGTTGAACCACGAGGGAGAGCCCCCCTTGATCTAGACTTACAAAATAAGGTGACTTAGACAGTGCATTAGAATAGTAATTTTAGGTTTCACCACGAAAGGAATAGAGAGAACCACAGACTTTCATATTAGAATGATAATTTCAGAATTGGACACTATTGGTCATTATTTTTGCCGATACGTGTATCCAGAAACAGCTTTTCAAGGAATATTTTTCAAAGATTTGCCCATGACCATATTCTCACAAATATATTTCATGTGTTTGAATATTACAAAGGGTTGAGTCGAGGAGAGAAATACGCTGAGGAGCAAGAAGACATTTGATTACCGAAAAAAAAAGGCAACAGATGTGGAAACACAAGAGCACAGTTGCCAGTAGCAGGGAGCTGATCCATTATTCATGACAGAAGGAACCATGCAGAGCTTTCAGCTCGCAATGCGTAGCACCTTGTGACAGTCACCTTTAGCCAGCTTTTATGTTGCTTTCATTCAGGCCCATTTGATTTATCTATGGCTAGATTGCTTGTCCTGATCACCTCCGCGCTTATGTGGCTGCTAATTCTTTCCAAAATGTGTGTCAAATTCAGCAAAGGAGAGAACGCGTTGCATTCTGAGCCAGTCAATGACAACAGGCAGCTGGCGAATGAGTTATGCAAATGACTCCCCACACACAAGAGATGCTACCTGTTTTCTCGACACCTGACTTGAAGCATTTTCCCCACCTTAAGGGGTCAACAACTGCCACTTCCAAACCCTGACAGGACTACCATTTGTGACAATGATACCAACCAGCCTCATGATAACGCTAATGCCCGTAGCAACTGTTTAGCTGCAGTTAAGATGGCAAATAATTGCCTCCCACCAGTCCTGATAATTCTTTTATGACTTTGCCCGCATGCGTTCCATTTTATCGAGCTGCAAATGACAGATGATATGAATTGCCTTTTGAGGCAATGCCATTCATCTGATTGCCCGCCGGACTTGGCAAACCTCAAGCCGTCAATCTGTATTGTTTCCATATTGAATATAATTAATGGATTTGGGATGCAAAGTTTCAATGTTTGTTTATTTTTTGTTGGATTGTTTATTTTACAAGGTGTGACGGCAGTAAACACCTCAAGCAGCTCTTTTCCACAGTTTTTTTCCCCCTCCCCAGGGGCGAATGGCAAAGGGCCAAGCTGCAGGCAAAACAATGCCCTGGCTGCTTTTGCAGATACTGTTTGGGGAGGCAGCCAGGGAGGTAGTGTAAAGAGAGGCCCTCCTAGTTTGTATTCCGATTGAATAAGCTTCGCATGTTTGCAGCATTTATTATGCAGTGCGGGTAGAGGGACTGGAGCAACGCTTATGTAACACAATGGCCTTTTATTCTGACCCCGGTGCAGAAAACATTCTCTGTCGGACTCTGCCGCTTGGCAACGCGGGCTATGTACAAGTCGAAATTTGGCACTCATTTGGTAAATATTAATTGTCTTTGTTTTCAGCAACATTTTTTTTTCCTTCTAGACACGTCCACTGAAGACAAACCAAGCGGTCTGTCTTAATACAGTGCGAAGGTGCAGATCTACTCAACTGCAGAGAGGCACAGGCTTCTGTTTTGGGTAAAGCTTGTGCTAGGGGGCTGGAGTTGATCCTAGCTGACTTTGGGTGAGAGGCAGTGCAATCTCTGGACTGGTTTCAGCCAATCACGGGGCAGCCTTTATTCATTCATATGCATATATTTTAACCAGCAATGCTAACTTATGAAGCGTTCATAATCAATGTTAGGGATGGCAAGATATTTTTCAATACCTTACTGGCAACCTAACAGGAGTTCAGAAAATTCAGAGAGTAATAAGTATATCAAATTTTAAAATACTCTACTATTGATAAAAACACTTTATGGGTAAATTGATCTATTAAAAATAAAAAATGCAGCTTTACAGATGCCGCGTATGTTCTGTCGCACTAAACATGGCTGGTGGGATCAGAAGCCATTATGAGGCAATTGCAACCACCGAGTGGCATTACTCGTCGGGGGGCATGGTGGGTGAAGGAGGATCTTTTCTGAGGTTTAGTCTCTACAACAACATCAAGACTGTTAGTCCCGCCATTAAATAAGCAAATGCTACAGCACATTTTCTTTGCTTTTATAGAGTAGCAGGTAGAATGTTGGAGCGTGAAATCGCAAATGTACTAAAACAGAGGTCCCCAACGTTTTTTGCCTCACGGACCGGTTTAATTTAAGGCAATATTTTCAGGGACCGGCCTTTAAGGTGTGACGGATAAATACAACAAAATAATATGATATGACCAGCATGAAAACTGTGGTATTTTCCAAACATAATAATAAACACAAATCATGACACGAGGAACGTCCTATCTGGTCGCAACACTCTCTGGTCGCTATGGTAACATTTAAACATGCCTTCAAAATAAGATACACCGCAAATACAAAGTGCATGAAAAATAAGAATCACCACCGCCGCATATTATGCAGAGTGGGCTTGGTGGGTGGGAATCTCCCACTGAGATAAATCCGTATTTTAAGTAGGACTTCTGATGCTGTCTATTAAATGTAACCTTCTTTTTCTTGGAAGTCGTAGGCTCCTCTTCTGTCTCCTGGCTGGGCCTTTCCCCCTTCCCTAAGACATTTGGTTTTTTTTACTCATTTTGCTAGCCCCTGGTTTCGTTTTAGCGGTAAGCTATCACGTGACCAAGAAGCGTGCCTTGAGCTGCGTCAAAAGTGATATTGTAGAGGGATGTAACAGAGAATCCGGTCATTTTTCAAAATAAAACATCTTTCAGATTCCATAATAAATAAAACGGAAGTAATGGAAGTTATTTTTCCATTCTGTGCGGCCACGGACCGGTAGGCCTGGGGGTTGAGGACCCCTGTACTACAGGACACGTTAACTTCACGTGTCAGCAAAGCTTAACTGGCGCAGCGTTTTTAAGAAGGAAATGTGTTCTGCTCTGCAGATTGTCTGCCGAGTCTGCCGCATTTGGTGCTAACATGCTCGGCACGCACACAACACTGTTCCGTGCCCATAACTCTTCTCGCCACTGCCTGCCTTCTATTATGGGATGTCTACACACACACACACACACACACACACACACATCCTCACAATACAAGCGTTCTAGAACATCCGGTCGTTCTGCAGTTGATGACTTTCATTTTCCCCACCCATTTATGTAAACCAATCACAGTCCTGTCGATATTGACATCGTTAAGTTCACACCTTGAAAGCACTGCTTAGTCGAAAGACAGCTAACGTCCCATAGATCTGTTACTTCAACAGGCACGTGCGCCAAGTGGACACAAACCTTGTAATTATTGCCGCACTTGACTTCAAACGTTCCCTCCTCACCTGTCGTCTCAAAAAAATGATTTCTCATTCAAGTACTCTTTGGACATCACATGATCATGACTAAATGAATAGCATTCCACAAAAACAGGAGTAAGGGCAAGTCTTTCCAGCACCCTGAGCTTAATTTTTTGACCCCACACCACCATCTTTGTTTAATGTGTTAATTAAAAAAAAAAAAACATGCTCTTAGCAGCGGAGCCCCGGGGAGCCACTTATTTCGCTTACGCCTCTGGCCGGGTCTGACTCTCGATAATATCAATATTTGATGTTGATGTGACTTCATCATCACGACTTTGGCCGGATATTAAAACAAAATGAGAGAATTCTGTTTTCATATTCAGCCAACGTAGTGAAGAACTGGAGCTTGATTCTGCGTTTGCCACATAAATAAATATGGCCTGTACTTCTATTTAGCACTTGCAAGAACTCATGAGGCGAAGAAAGTTGCTGGCAGACTATTCTTTTGGCATTTTTATTTCTTTCACCAACAGTCGCTGGCTGCGATGCATCAAGGCAGAGACATAACGCGATGGAAAAGATATTGGCACGGCTTTGGGGGAGCGATGACAGTTTGCCAAAGTTGGATTTTTCTTAATCAAATAAACTCACTGGCCAGTTCCAAGATGCTGTAAAAGGTGGCACGCCACCACTGATAGGAGAAATGAGATGTAGTAGCGCTAACCAAGATAAAAAATTTCAAGAATGAAAAAAAGATCATGGAAGCGATAAAACTGGGCTGCTTATCTGGGGGTAAAATAAAATGGGGAAAACATCCATACAAATCAGTGTTTTTAAATGTCTCCTTTGTGTACCCTGACTAGAAACTTTTGAGCAGTTCATTTATCAGAGTTGTGTGTAGTGATAACATGATTTGTTGCATATTTTTTATTTACGATGGCACTTTGAGGGAGGTTGGTTTGACGAACCCTTTTCAGACAACACAACGTAACGTTCCAAGTTGCAGCCATTTGATAAGTAAGGCGCGAAACATGACAGAATTCAAGAAGAGACACATGGCAAAGCACGAAAATATTCCTCCCTCTATCCCTCCTTGCGCCATCAAACGTCTTCAATCAAGGTAAAAAGTAATGTTAAACGCTCATTCATTGTCTTGACTTTATTAGTCATTCATATTTATTTCACACAGTTTTTTTGACGTGTCACACGATAGTTATTCTCCATGAAATGCATTTTTAGTCACTCACAAAAAAGTTGGGTCCACTGTATATATCGCAAACTCAAATGGCCTCGTACACAGCGGAAAAGTTACACCGCCCCCATTGTGTGCCTACTCTTCTTGAAGGATGAAAAATCTGCATCCATCCATAATCGCATTCGACTCCCCTGACATGGGAGATGGATGAGTGTAAGGAAAAAAGAGGAGGGAAAAAAAAGTCATGCATTTAGAATACCTTGTGCTGCTCAGGACGAGTCCATGATGCCTGTAAAGGACAGAGAGAACAACAAACGACAACAAAAAAAAAAGGCAGAGTAATTCTTAGAAGGCAATCCTCGTGAGGGGGTAAAAAAAAAGCTGCAAATGACACGTAGGTATTAAGTTCTGTGTTTTGTTTTGGGGGGGTTTTTCTCCCCCATCTTTAATACCTGAGCTTGAAAGTTGGATTTGGCGCAAACAGTCGACGTATCAAGTCTTGCAGTTGCAACTTGCAGTTCTATGCTTGATGTCGACTATTGTGTGACGGCAAAGGCCCGGATTTTAAATATTTCCAGTAATCCCTAGCGTGTTCTCTTTGGAACAACACTGCATCTAAGCTTCATTAAGAAGCCCATCCATGATAAGAAGCGTCATGATAGCCCAAATGCTTTCAAAGATAAGATTAAAAAGGTTTTCACTTTATCTCGGGGGGGGGGGGGGGGCAGCGTTAAAAAAGTGGTATTGAGATGATCGATTCGCCATCCATTTTCTTGTTGCTTTCGTCATCTGATGCAATGGTAGCACTAAAAGTAAGACACGCTACAATTACTTTTTACACGCGTCGCAGCTCAATATTTTCCTTCAAAAGGCTACTGAAAGCTGAATTGATCATTTTTGGCCTCTTAAACAAGCCCTTGGGACCCATTTTGTGTTTGTCTACAACCAGTAAATGTTGGCCATTACTTTAGTTAATCCTGGCAGCTATGGATTGTATTCAACGTCTGAATGCTGGATACATCAGTGAATTCTAAGAGGATTGGAACAATGTTTACATCGCACATTAACTCTCCCTATTATGTCGACGGGAGTATTATATGTTGGTGTTAATTGGCCCGCTATGCATTCATGTATTCTGTCGACATTTCATTGCGAGAACATGCTGGCTAATTTAGTTAGCTGCATTATGCTGAAAACCAAAATGATTGGCATCTGGATTTGCAAGTGCTTATTATTTAAGAATTAAATACAGAAGATCAACTACAGTATATGATTACAGAAACACACTATTGGAATATTAAACAAAGGCGGCAGTTTATTACAGCGGACATTTCCAAGAGTTTGAATTCAAATGTAAGCGGTAAAAGCACACATGTACAACATATTGTGGAGCGACCACCTGTCAGTCGACTGGACTGCTAATTGTCGATGCCATGAAGCGAGCTTCTGAGAAGTCTGCACTCGATTTCACCTGACAAAGTGTTTTCTTTTGCGACATGGTTGAAATTGGCTCAACTCGTGTGAATAATTGCATTCACCAAATGAGGTCATTGCAGTCGTTCCTATTTTTTGTTTGTTTTTCTGATGGGAAATGAGAGCCACCTATTTGAGGGAGAAGGTTATTTGTCAACCTAGCAATTGCGGTACATGTCTACTTCAGGGATGGCTGCTATTTGCAGAAATACGGTATGTACATTATGGAAAGTGACGAGGGAACAAATTGCACTGTATTTTGCAGCCCGCTCTCATGGATGGCTTTTGAGCTACCCAGGACAACATGCGATGTCCATTTGGAGTGACAGACACAGCTCACCAAGACAAGAAGCTTTACAGAAGGCATGCTCGAAGGAGAACATGTTAAAGCGTGACAATGAGGTGCGATGGCTCGTGTAACAAATAGAATGACAAACAGCTCTTTCATCAGATGAAAAGCACGAAAACCTCTGAAGTAAACATAATCTGCTGGAATAATTGTCAGGGGGGAAAACAAACACAGTGGTACCTGTACTTAGGAACGTCTCTTCATACGAAATTTTCAAGTTATGAAAACCCCTCAACAGGAAAATCTTGCCTCTACTTACGAGAGAAATTTCAAGTTACGAAAGGTAAAAATACAGTTTGCGCTGCTAGTCGCAGCCCCGAGTTTTCTGAATGCAACATTCTTATAGCTGCTCTGCCATTGGCTACTACCGAGCATCATTCTGATAGAGGGACCTCTACCGTATGTGTCTATGTGTGGAGATCGATAAATAGATGTGCGTCCATGCAGCATCCTCGTCATTGGTCCCTCGGACCATGAGGCGTTCCGATAGTTTTACGTAAATGTGAATCACCCAGTGTTCACCAGTCGGGCGATCGCTCACTATGCTGATGCCTTGGACATTTTCGAGGATTGTTAAAAGCTGACAAAAGCAAACGTCCTTGGATCGGTTCGTGATGAAACCCCAGGCAAAAACCACTTCTGAGGCAGAACATGAAATGGAGGGAAAAAACGATCAGGATGCAATTAAAAGTTAAATGACCATCATTTTTGTTCTTTATTATTTTTCTATATTATGCACAACTCTCATTTATTGTGCAATAATCTAATTGTAACATGTATTTGTTACATATTTTGATGCATTTTTTATGCTTTAGAAAACATTGATGACTGAATTTTGGGGGGCTTGGAACGGATTGGGACATTTACATGGAAAATGTGTCTCTACTTACAAAATTTTGTAGCTAAGAAATTTCTTCCAGAATCGATTAATTTCGTAAGTAGAGGTACCACTGTACGGCGAATGAAGCCATCATCAAACTCACAGCCGGAGTCTATCTTTCATTAGTTGCGCATTATAGATGCAATCCACCGGTGTAACTGCACTCTTTGCGTCCTATAACACAAAACTAATATAGCTGGGGCGCCACGCAAATATATCTGTTAGTCCAAGTAAGTCTTAAACACCGTATGTCCGTGGGAATTCTTGTTCTACATATAAACAAACAGCAATGAAAAGTTGAAACCTGACACTGCGCAAAAGTCTTAGACCACCACGACTATCTTGCTCATTTATAAGACTTTTTTTCACAGCCATTATTCTGACATATTCAAATTAGTAAAAAGAGGGACAGATGGAGGTATTTATAATGACATCAATTAGGGTTCCATTCCATTTAGCTTTAAGAGAGGCAGCTCCCTGCGAGCCCTCAAGTTGACGGGAATGTTGTAGTAAATATCTGCCACTTTAGTCTTATAAACCATGTTTCTAATCAAACAGACACAAAAAATAATTATGTCATCGCTGTATGATGACAAGCGTGTTTTAGTGGTGTAACAATTTAACACAAAGCGAAAAGAAAGAAAGAAAAAAAACATGAGAACAAGCTTGTTCTGTTATTCAAGCACCCCTCTGCTCAGAATATTAGATTATCCAAGGTAGTGGGAACTTGATTTATTAAAACAAAATAATGGCGATTGGTTCTTGTCTTTTCTGCATTTTTACTCAGCATAAAACAAAGTCCATGATGGAGTTGTGAATTTAACTACAATGATATTATGAAGTACATTTCTGGTGGCCAATGGACTCAATTAAAACGTAGTGTACATGTTTCCATTATTTATCTGCGTAGTTTCATTCATAGTGTCATAGAACACTGAACAGCTCGTTATGTCAAAAAACTACGCTCGCTATCGCATTGCTTAAACCCCAAATCGAATTGGTGAGCTATGAGAACATTGTTGGCAACAGGCACAGTCTGTCCCTTGCACATTAGCGCAAACAGCAGTTAGCTGCATTGTCAATGCCGCGCCGCAGAAGAGCTATGGCCCTAATCTACCAGACAGCCTAATAGTGTGGAACATCAGCACCTTGTCTGCGCACGAGGCACCGGCTCTGCGCTACATTAGCACTTCATCGCTATCATATGTGATGCATGTCTGTTTAAGACAAAATGAATGGCAGCAGATCAGGGTTTAGGGGGGTTCGCAACAAAAACAAACAGGTAAATTTTGCCATAAAACAAATTTTTCCACATGTTGGCAGCTTCGTATTAATAGCCGCAATAGAATTGGCTATTAAAGAGGTATGTGTGTGTGTGTGTGTGTGTATACTGTATATATATATATATATATAATTACTACTATGATGTGCTTGGTCATATCATTGGTCAGATATTACGAGACTATGGGTAAATCGATTGGCAACATTAAACTAAAAACTCAAGTACTCAAATGCTGTATTTCTTTACATTGTTTTGACATGAAAAACGGCATCATTAGAACAAATCCTCATCAATGTGCAAAACCCTGACAGTGTTTCAAAGCCCCTGACTGACATCGACCATCATGGGTGCTGTCATTTAAGGAGCAACAACCTTGCATTGCCGCATTACCGAGTGTTCAGGCTTGCAAGGAACCTTTTGTTTCCAGAGGAGACAACAATCGCGCAATTGTAGCTTGTCTCTGACGTCCTTCCAAAACCGTTGTAACGTTAATAGGCTTTCGCCTTTTATGAGCAATCAAATGAACAAATTTATTCCCAAGTACGTACTATTTAATTAGCTATCTGGATGTTGGAGAACCCAAATAGAAATATAGTATGTGTGAAAGAGACAAAAGTTGTTCAACACTGTGCAAATGTTCCATCACTTTGTGCTAGACAGAATGTGAATTTAGTCCTCGAAAAAATCATGAAAAGCCACCATTGACTGGCTACAAATTAATTCGCTCGAACGTTATCTAACTGCGTCTGTTTCATTTGTTTTCAACTCATCAAAACAAAGCGCGAATAGCTGTGTAAAAAAATAAACACAACACAGCTATTCCATACACATGGTACGATTGCTGCTGAGGTGATCTTGACATAGTAGTTTAACTCCACAGTTTTAATTTACGTAGTCACTGCATTTATATTGTGCGATCTCGTAATCTCCCTCCTAATCCTAATAAGGAGTGAGCTTTGCGCATCTGTTAGCGGACAATGCCGTGCTGTACAAGTCTAGTCATAATGCATTTCTTGGCACCAAGTTGTACAGTGAAGGTCTGCCGTGAGAAGAGTCGAGCGAAGCCAGACAAAGACGTCTTTAAGTGAGAGAAACAATGAATCTGTCAGAGCGCGGCAGCTGTAACTCGAGTTGCTTTAGTTTTTGTCCTGTAACAAAAGCGGCATTTAAACCAGGGCCACTGCGGGTGCGGGGGGGAAGACTTCCCGTCTGCTAACTGGTAATGCTCTCCTCGCCACATTCAGATGAGTTAGGAACAAATGAATGAATAGAGGCATGTTTTATGTCACTTGGGTTAACAAGAAGGAAAATGACCTCTGGACCATTGTATATTATAGCCAGTCTGATGGGTTTGTGTGAGAAGTAAACTCCCTCGGAACCCTAATGCTGATGAGACAAATGTTAAACGTCCATCATGCTGTGATTTGTCTGTCTGAGAAATATCACATGAGAATCGATATCGTTGCAAGATGAACAGCCTCAGGACCAGACTCATCAAGGGGCGGGGCACTCAACTACTGTCTCGTAGCTATAAAACCACTTAGACAGGAAACGTCTCGGTCTTCTGAATCGTATGCCTCATTTTCATTGTACAGTTCTGACTTGGATTTTTATTCCTCAGTTTGTGGAGGAGTTTGGTTTCCCACATCAAAATAGTAAAGCAGGGAAACTGTCTTCTAAATATTAATGCGGCTTTCCCCCTGCACCGTACCGAGTCGGCTTCAGAACAGTACCGCAGGAGACTGCGAAAATCACATGGCTTTGAACATATCATTTGGAATGAGATGCACTAACAAATAACAATGGAGGAGAACCAGCATCTTGAATTTTATTTGAAGACAGCAGTGCAGCAAAGTGGAGACTGGAGTATATTGCTGCAGCACCCAGTGTTAAAGCACAGCTGGGCAAGCTAACATTACCACAAAAAATATTTTGTGTGTCATTTCTTGCCTTGTATCTTCACTTTAACTTGTTGAGCCAATGGCTAATCTGCTTGAGAAAAGCGTGGCGAACATCTAGTTGTTAGTATTGTGTGGTTTTGCTAAAGGAAACCCAACATTAGCGAGTTCTTTCTGCCTCATCTTTTTCGACTGTTTGCTTTTTGCACATGGAGTGACTGGTGTTGGACGAGAGAATGTAGGGTCCAGAGACTGGGGGCAGGTTTCATGTTGATTATTCAGTGAAGCACTTAGATATGAAAGATGCCGCATCCATCCATCCATCCATTTTCCGAACCGCTTGATCCTCACTAGGGTCGCGGGGGGTGCTGGAGCCTATCCCAGCCATCTTCGGGCAGTAGGCGGGGGACACCCTGAATCAGTTGCCAGCCAATCGCAGGGCACACAGAGACGAACAACCATCCACGCCCACACTCACACCGAGGGACAATTTAGAGCGCCCAATCAGCCTGCCATACATGTTTTTGGAATGTGGGAGGAAACCGGAGCACCCGGAGAAAACCCACGCAGGCCCGGGGAGAACATGCAAACTCCACACAGGGAGGCCGGAGCTGGAATCGAACCCGGTACCTCTGCACTGTGAAGCCGACGTGCTAACCACTGGACTACCGGGCCGCCCTGAAAGATGCCGCACTGGTGTATAATAAATAAAGTGTCGCATTCATATTGGTACCATCCAGTGGAAAAGAATCTTTCGAAAAAGCGAAACGTTACAGTCAAACCCTTCAAAACGTTTTTTCAAGCAACTAATATGATGTGGTAAAACCCCAGCAAAAACAATGCGCCATGACCGCAACCACTTGTCATGAAGAATATTCTGGCATTTTTGTGTGTCATTGATGCTAATACTGCTAACATAACATAACGCCTTGCTTTTTGCACACAAAATGACAGCGACGGTTTTCATCATGTTAAACAGTAATCGGAACCAAACCGGTAGGACCTTCAACTCGTCTGAGGTTTACCACATTTTCCTTCTCATTTGGATCATTTCAAAGCGGCTGAACACGCCTTCAGACAAGCAGCTAATTAGCTTCACTGCTCAACGCAATGTACAGACGCACCGGCTTTTCAGTGTTGTACAATCAACCCACACGCTCTAAAACGAGCCAAACTGGATGCGCTTTCATTGGATGCAGCCACTCTGGATGAAATACAGCTGTTGTGATGAATACAGATGGTGTGGCAGACGGACATCAGATGAAGTTAACTAAACAATTAGCAGCTATTGGTCAGTACGTCATTTTCTTTTGCTCTCATTTTCTGCTCCCGTTAAATCTTCCCAACTAGAAATAGAAATGGGGAAAATCCACTGAACATTGGGATCGTTCATGGGGCTGCTAATCGTTTCTTTGAGGCCGTACTCGAAATGTGCAAAACACACTGTCACCATTGTGCCTGAACAGCCGCATACGAGTGAGCTGGTCACTCTGCCCATTCTTCAGTTTTGTGAAATTCGTTCCTTTGGTGGCCACATGCAGATTTTATCTTTGCAGTAGCAGTAAATGTTTTTCAAGCCATAAAATGCAGATCTTGGAAGCACATTCGATATTAAACACCGGCCACTTTAACTCGATGGAATGGGAGGTGTGAAGTGTTCAAGTGTGACAGTGTGCCTCTGCACCGTGGGCAGAGAGAGAACAGGCATATCGTGACGCGTGTCATATGGCGGCAGTGTTCTCTTTGCGTTTGGAGTGCGGTGCGCCGCTCGCAATCTATTTTTGATGATCAAACACTCGCCCCTGTGAATGTGGCAGGTGGCTGTAAAAACACTGTACTTCTGTTGTCCACGCATTGAAACCACCGGCTGCAATAATGAAGCCATAAAAAAAAAACATCCCTTTCATAGGCCACCACTGATGTTACACTTTGAGAAGGGGAGCGTTTGACTCTCAAAAGACAGATGGGAAAGAGCGACACTCATACATGGTCCATTTGGTTTAATCAAAAATGTTTGACTGTCTAGACCAGAGATTCCCAAACTTGACGATAGAAAGTATAAATGGGAGGTCAATAACACATACACATTATTATTAAGCCAATTGTGATGTTTTCACCCACACATTAAAAAGTGCTAGGTGATGAAATTTAAAAAACTCAAAACAATTGAATAAAAAACAAAACCACTTTAGCTGCTGTGTTTGGCACGCCACATATTTTAGATAACTGGCAGTAGGATAACATCAACAATCTAGCTGCGCATGCCAATCTTGCATTAGATTTTTTTTTTTGTGGTCTCATGTTTTGTCCAATTAAACATGATGCCAATATTTGGGCTTTATTTTGGCTTTTTTGTGTGGAGGAATGGAGGGTTCGCTATCTTTTTCCCGACGTTAAAGGTGTCATGTGACTTCAAACTGGGAAAGGCCACTTTATGCCAAGGTTTTTAATCACTGCTTCCCAAAATGATTGATTATTAATGGTGGTCTGACATAATAATTCATTTACATTGTGTTTTTGGGATGCGTTTTCTCCAAACGGTTAAATGTTAGCAACTAGTTAGGGAAAGCCATCTTTGCATGCCTATCTTGTGCTTGCTTTTATTTTGTATTTGTCATGTGTTTTGAACGTTTATGATTAAACGTGATGCCTTAAAATTTGTTTGGAAGGCAGGGAGTGGGCTTCGTTTTGGAAACGCTGGTCTAGACAAATACCGTATGGAGATGAACATGAAAGAGACAATGATACCATGTTTGAGAGTGATCGGGAGACAGAGAAAATGGTGTTTCACTTTTTTTTTTTTTTTTTTTGGTTACGTGACGACAAACAACGCGACGTCATGCTTCTACGCCAAGAGGGAGTATTTGACGAACTCCACTTGGAGTGCATGCAGCAGTCGAGCCGGCGATTGGGCTTTCAAGAAACTTCCACTAAAATGGCATAATTGGATTTCAGCTGAAATCTGGAGGCGGCGCACTTTGTCACAGTACAGTTGTGAGCCACGCCGATTTCATACCTGATAGATCCTGTTTAGGTGTGCCTGTAGGGAGAGAATGTAGCGCATGTAATGGAGCAGCTCCACAATCCCGCCACATAGTACACCATTCTCTCCACATTTTCCCCCTCATTACTTGGCAGCCATAGCGAGACCCTTGAGGAAGCGGGCCGCGTGAGATTTGTGAGGATAACTACCGGCAGGTGTTCATTGTTTTTGATCATTTGACCACTAAATGTTACGGGACAATGTTGGTTGAGATTGTCATGATGCAAAAACAAATTGCTAACGTGTGCAGATCACCTCAAGTGAAACAATAGCGAGGATACAATTGAGCGTAAAATGTAGAACCCTTTCAATCACGATCATGAGCAGAGCAAAATGTGATTGAAAATGTCAAATGAACACGTGCTCATTCGAGCGCTCATTGTGGCAAACACAGTAAGAAGCAGACATCGAGTTCCATCGCAGGCCTCTGGATTGAATTGGATTGGGAAAGAGAGGAATTCGGGTTGACTTGCTTGACATTTGGGACGTTTAAATAAAATCTAATCTCTGCGTCGACAGTTGAATGCAGTATTGTCAAGCTAATTGCGTGAGATCCAGTGGGCCGTCTCGAAGGAGATGCTTAATTTGGTAGAATTAATGGGCACAAACATCACGGAGTGCTTTGCCAGCAAATACCTGTCGACTACTTTACTTCTTGAAATACAGGTTAAAGGCGCAGTACTTGATATCTCCCCTGATTTTCTATACAAGTTAAAAAGTTTGTTTCCCCCCCACCCCAAATTTGCTGCTGTAGACTGCAAATTTCCCCAGTGTGGGACAAATAAAGGTTATCTTATCTGATCTTATCTTAAAATGTGGCTTAGCTTCAAATGAATCATTGTATCTCAACAACACACACTGGATTTAAAAAACGGATATTTAGTGTGAAATTTTTCTTTATCAATCCATTCTGAAAATTAACGATGCACCATTTTTATCCATCCATCCATTTTCTGAACCGCTTTATCCTCACAAGGGTCGCGAGGTGTGCTGGAGCCTATCCCAGCTGTCTTCGGGCAGGAGGCGGGGGACACCCTGAACCGGTTATTAGTGCGATAAATTGATTAACTACTTGGAGGAATTGTCGGAAACCTATGTGAATGTAGCTGTAACTTGACATAGCTGAGAGTGACAGAATGCTTCTGCTGTTTGCAGCCAAGTAGCACACTCGTTTTGCTTCAATTTCTTGATGGTAAGGGGATTCATAAACAATCAATTTAAATAACTTATTATTAGGCTTGGGTGGCCCTGTGGTGAGCGGGTCGACAGTGCAGAGGTCGTGAGTTCGATCCCGGCTCCGGCCTTCCTGTGTGGAGTTTGCATGTTCTCCCCGGGCCTGCGTGGGTTTTTTCCGGTACTCCGGTTTCCTCCCACGTTCCAAAAACATGCATGGCAGGCTGACTGAACACTCTAAATTGTCCCTAGGTGTGATTGTTAGCGCGGATGGTTTTTCGTCTCTGTGTGCCCTGCGATTGGCTGGCAACCAGTTCAGGCCTACTGCCCGAAGACGCTGGGATAGGCTCCGGCACGCCCTGCGACCCTTGTGAGGACAAAGCGAATTGGAAATAGATGGATTATTATGCTCATCCCTAGTTGTGCATCGTAAAACTGTGGGACATTCTTTTTTTAATTTTAACTGTACATAAGATTACACACTTCCCAAATATTTTAACAGTCTTTCCCAAACTTCTTAAATTTG
The DNA here is from genome assembly GCF_054856545.1 of Hippocampus guttulatus. NCBI lineage: Eukaryota > Metazoa > Chordata > Actinopteri > Syngnathiformes > Syngnathidae > Hippocampus > Hippocampus guttulatus. The sequence goes on along the minus strand of NC_141272.1, from coordinate 13,396,506 downwards.
GTTTCCTTCGCCCCTGAACTCAAACTTCTTAAAATGCATCATACGGTGTATTGCCATCACATCATATGCACATACACTTGTAGGCTAATTATAAAGGCACACAAAATGTGCATCAAAAAGCCCTTGCATGGCTGAGTGATGAACAATGAAACAGCTGACAGCTTTTCACTGGCCCGGTTGGGGCAAGCCCTACCTGTAGTTGTGCCATCCATTCCATAAGGAAGGCAAATCAGACCATGAAGTGAAATTGACAGTCTCGACTAAGTTATTTGTGTTTATGCTTTACCTGCTCGCCATCGGTGAAGACGCGGTTGCCGTAGCTCCAGCTGATGGTGGGCGTCGGATCCCCCGAGGCCTCGCAAGTTAGCATGACCTGCTCCTCCATCTCGGAGGTGCTTTGGTTCACAATGTAGGTGATCTTAGGTTTGACTATGAAACACAAAGTTGACGCAAAAAAAAAAATGAGTGCTGGATTTGGGATGACTTCAAAGGGAGAATGAGAGGCTTGACATGTGAAGGGGAGGCGTCGCGGCTAAACCATAATAAGCTGTCTATTCGCGGCAGCAGCAGCAGCAAAAGTATGATAACCACGCGAGGATCCAAATGTAAATTCATGTGGGAATTATGCCAGTTTTAGAAGGCTTGGCCTCTATTTATGTTTACATGTCAGCAAACTGTTTGGGAGGAGTTTGAGGGTGATGCTTGCAGAGCAAAGAAAATTAAAGCACTGGATGTGAAGCATGAAGTTTGTTTTTTGTTTTGTTTTGTTTTGTTTTTTTTCCCTCACACTCTGCGGAGGATGAACACATTGTAGCATTTCTTCACTGTAACAACTGAGGATTGTACAAAACTCGGCAAAGGGATGTATTTGCAACCCCTTATTAAAATTGCATGAATAGCCATGGGTAATTATTTGGTGAACAAAGGAGCAGCCGCCTTGTTACCGATGTCATTATATAAAAACTCATTGATTTTTTTTTTCCATCTTTTTTTTTTATGACTAAAATATTAATACAGCCTCTGAGTACATGTGTGCGCGACAAAATAGTGTAGGAGCACATACAAAAATAAAAAGAGGACTGGCACTGGTGAAGTAACACTTTGAAGACAACAATTGTATTTGAATTTGAGGATATTTTGACGCTGCCGGGGGGAACAAGTAAAAACAATATGGCCAGCTCTACTTTGCATTATTAGCTGGAGTTTTTCACTGGACAAAAGGTGAAGGAAAAACAAGACCTTGTCACATGAGAAGGGCATAGTAAACTATTGACTGCCCCCCCCCCTCCCCTTCCCCACCCCTCACCTACATAGTCCAAACCTCATTCACACACACTTGGAGCTTTTTATAGTCTATGTCACATATATACTGAACATTAGAGGGTGACATCGGAGTGGCGTGTTGCATCCCACTCCCACAGAAAAAAAATCCCATCCCATCCCGATGAAAACGACTCTCATCCCCTCCTGCTCATGTTCACTTTTGTAGGTCAGCTTCATTAAGAACAACTAAACGTGCATTTTACTCATTTATTGAACAAATTGTCAGCCCATCTCCCTCTTTTTCTTTTTTCCTACTGGCTACGCCTGTCTCAATAACAAATGTTTCCGGATGACGTATTTTCCCAGAATCACGATAAAGGATCGAACTTTTTTCTTTTGATACCACTGGTTTAGTGATGTGAGGTAATTAACGGTGATTAAAGGTAAAGTTGACTCCCATCCTGTGGGAATTCCGCGGGAAGAGACAAATGTTAAACGTCCATCTTGAGATTCCCGAAGAAAATTCCGCCTCGAATATACACATAGTAAATAAATATTCCCCGCTCACCAAATACTCTCAGACTGAGCTCCTGATCCGTTTCCCCAGCCTTGTTTTTGGCGATGCAGGTGTACTCGCCCTCATCGAGCTTGCTGACATCCATGATGGACATCTCCGAACCATCCTCATTGAAACTGTACTTCTCTGCCGCCTTCAGAGTGATTTGGTTCCTGAGGGACAAAAATAACAATCTCCATTAATCCATCCCTAAAATTTCAAGCATCACAAAATACAGTATTGTCACGGATTCTTCCACATATCACTTCAAATCTTACAATGTATTTTAGCAAATGTAGCTCTAGCCATTTATTGGAGGGAGGCATCTATTTGAAATGAAGTCTTTATTTGTAAAAATGGAGCCCGACGTTAATTTGTCAGTTGACTGATGGAATACTTGTTACTTTTGTGTTACTGTGAGAATGAAATGTGAAACTGTCTAGTCCTCCCCCCAACAAGGTGTGTCCCCACTGAAATGCATTTCTTATACCAACAAAATATTTGTGAACAAAGAGGAGCTATTTTATAAATGCACAGTCAGTGCTATCAAATTAGCGACTTTTTTCCTGCTCAAGCAACGTAAACGCGATGCACCACTTTTAAGTCCGGCAAAGACCACATGAGTGGAATCGTATTCACATTATTTTTCATTTGACAAGAATGGAGCCCAGTGAAAAGGCACTTGCGGAGTCAATTGCGCTGAGCATTGCCAAATTAATTGTGCCCATTCATACATGATGTAGCGATACAATGGCAACCTTTGACCTGAGGTATGTGATTGTAATTTGCAAAGATTTTTGCAAATTCGCCTGCTCAGCCATGAATTTTGATGGCTCATTTTATGATGCTGATGATTCTTAAACCTATTAAGATTTATGTGAAATAGCATTTGACAAAAGGGACATTATTTTCCCGAAGACTAAAGTCAGTGTTTACTATCACAGTCTCTATAAAGAGAAATATTCATTCTCATTACTTTTGTGGAAGTTAATGCTCAGAAGACAACAATTAAATTATTGTACTGTGTACTCATCTATTTTTCTTTGAAGTAATCATCCCCATAATTATTTATGTTAAAGCCATTTTCACTTCATTGTCCTAAAATTCACACAATAGAAGGAAAATGGTTCCGTGGCAAAAGGATAAACACAACCTGTCTGACAAAGCAAGGGCCCTATCAGTGTCACACACAACAATGTGCCTATTGAGGACGACAGTCTTCAGGTTTCGCTGTCTTTAATAAGGATCCTATTGCAATGATTTAACCAGTTAGCCTACAAATGTATTTGAGTAAGAAATTACATTCGGTGGCAAAACAGCAAGGATTAAATTAGATTTACTTAGAATCACTCGGTGACACAAGCTTGTTTCACTGTTTGCATGACTGACAAGATGTGATGCCACCAATGGTTATGCCACCAATGTCTTATATATATATATATATATATATTATAATATAATATAAAATGTGTGTGTGTGTGCGTGTGTGCGTGTGTGTGTGCGTGTGTGTGTGTGTGAGACTTCTCATTTGTATCATGGCCATTGTCACATGAGCACACAAGCCCAGATAGTGTTCGTAGGTGAACATTGGGAGGCTTCTGCTCGGGGGAGAAGCCTCTATTTGGACACCAATATGGGAATAACATGAAACAATATTACAATTAATGTCAAGAGAATTTTATTTTCACTCTGGATGAAAATGCTTCTTACCTTGTCCAGGTCACCATGGGTTCAGGGTAGCCATCGACCGCACAGGTCAGCATGGCAGATTGGCCCACATCTGCTGTGGCATTCACCTCTGACTGCCATACTCTGATCGTTGGGAGCACTGACACACACAAGACACAGTTGAGAGAGATGCATGTCATAACTTCATTCATGGAAGCAGGATGGCAAACACAACCCAAATTAACATCACAAACAGAACACTTATTTGAGGCGCACATCATTCTCTTGCGTCAGAACTCAGGAACACTCACGTCATTAGCATGAGTGCTTCTGGCGACCCAGTTTCTGTGGGCAACCATTTGCACATTCGTGCCTAGAGCCTCTATGGAAACCCCCGTGTCTCCCCAAAAACAAAACAACAACAACAACAACAAACGTTTTTTAAAAAACAGGAAGATGAGAAGACAGCGGCAAAAGCTCTGCTAACCATTTACGACGACCTTGATAACCCGTAAATCAATCTCGCCGCGGGCCATCAGGCGTCCCTCGCAGGTGTACGGGCCCTCGTCGGTCTTCTTTATGCCGCGGATTTGAAGGTGGTTGTTGCTCAGCACCTTGAAGCGAACTTGAAAGGGAAGATAAAAGCATCGTGAGGGATTGTCAAGTCCTGCAAAACAGCCGGTACGAAACTTGCTAGGTGGCTCAATGGGATCACGGAGACAAGAGTGGTTGGAGTGATAGTTGACATGGTAGACCTGTCATCAGTCAGGTTTATCTGTTGAAAATCTCTGCGATATTCATCCATGAATGCAGTGAGTGATTCCTAACCACTGTGGTGCAGAACATTTGTGTGCTTTGAGGGATCATCTGGTGTGTTACGGAAAGTAATCCAGTGTCACTGAATTGGTATTATTTTCTATTATAATGTTCATCTGTCTCTGCCAGTCATTTATAATGATTAAATGTTCTTGCACTCGATGGAAGAAAGTACAATTAGCCTGCGTCTCCAGCTGCTACTATTCATCCAAAAGAATGAACTGAAAAGGCAGAAGCAGGTAAATCTGTCAGTAAATTGAGACGAGATCATCATTATTTTGGTTTTCTATACATGCCTTTTAAAAATCTATTTTAGATTGCGTGCTGTGAGATTTTTTTTCGAATGTAATACACGTGCTTCGGCTCAATTTAAAAATAGGGAAAAATGTATTCCTGCACTAGCTCAACTAGATGGGAATATATATTAAGGGGAATCGCCCCAAAAGTAGTCACATTTTCTGGCAAAATTTGCATATGATGTCACTGGGCTAGTGACGAAAATGAGGAAAATTGTGATAATCGCCATACAACCCGGAATTTGAACTTATGCTTAGACCTAAGAGGGTCTGGCTGCTCAGTAAAATATCTATAACCTAGACAAAACTCTGTTGCTCATGCCACTTAATTAAAATCACACAGGCTGTTCCTACGCCACACCTAATCCAGCAATAACTGTCAAACATGAGATGAATACTTTTACTTGATTGTAGTTATATGTTGTTACTTGATACATTACTTTCTTACTTTGTGTTGAAATATTGCTCCCAATGAAACATTGCTTGTTCTGTTGGTGAAGCTAATACAACCCCCTCACATGAATCCCAATACATGAAAATGAAAATGGAAATTAGAACATGGATGTCAACCAAATCAGTTGTGTCCATCTTCAGAGGCACCACCGTAGGATCTTATTCATTATTAATACACCTCATACTGCACTTACCACAAATATATCCTTGAAGATAACAACCGGAGTTTGAGATGAAATGTTGACCTAATAAATTCAATCATGTGTTAATTCAAAACATTGTTACAACCCCCGCGCGGGTTTGTGTTGTGATGTGCCCACGACAACACAATACACTTTGTGATATTGCTCTGGGTCTTGTGTGAATAAAACAGTCAACTGTACTTTCCTATTCAAAAGCAAATTAATTTTTACCTTTTTTTTTTCTTTGCAAATAAAAGTGACAGTGAAACAGGCGCCGTCAGGCAGGCACCCATTACCAGAACATTTGCATTGTAATATAGTCAAATTATTTTGACCGGCGCTACTTGTCTAGGTTGTCGGTTTTTGCTGTTGTTTTTTAACATCATGCCACTCATAATTTACTCATTGTATTTCACTTTAGGCCTCATATTATTAGCTGTTTCATTAAAGAAATTGTTACATGAAAGAAGGGCTTGCATGTTGGAGGTGTTGAAAAAAAAATGGGTGTAGTTTCCCACTCGTTCATGAATGCATAGCAATTTGTGAACCACAACAATGCAAATCAGTCTTTCGCTTTTCGTTCCCATGTCATAATATCTTTATTTCCCAGTCACATTGTACCGTAAATTTATATTTCATTTTAGGCGTGACATCTGCACCCTGTTGGGTCAAAAACAAATTTGACCAAATCCTCATTTTGCATAATGCAGAGATGCTTCCATCCGTGCGCCACTCCAATTGTCACAACAGTAGTGGTTCAAAAATGTAGTCGTTGGATTTCAATTTCATTCTCGTGATCATTGGACTGCCATCTTACCGTCTTTTTCCATTTGTATCCTAGCTCCTTTGTACTTCCAAAGGATGGTGGGCGGAGGGGAACTGATGACGTCGCACACGATGACGGCTGTGTCTCCTTCCGTGAACTCTTGCGGTGACGGCGCATTTGTGAAGGTAATTCTCTCTGAAAACAAACAGCGACGTAACTACTGCACAGGTGTAAAACTCAACGCCCGGGGGCCAGATCTGGCCCGCCACATCATTTTATGTGGCCCGTGAAAGCAAATCAAAAATCTCTACCAAATTTTAAAATTATCATATGTAATAAATAACAGGCATATTGTAAGCATTTTCTTGTTGCCAAACCCCTCATTAGAGTAACTTAAACAATAATCGAATAAACCGTAATTATTGAATTTTTATATGGTTTCAGTCATAACGGCCCTCCGAGGGAAACAGTCCCAGCAGCAAGCCCACTGGACACGTCACAAACTAGCATACAACTGGCTAGCAACGAGACCCGACAAAATGCCACCCAAACGGAAGCAAGACACAAAGCAGGATGAGGATTTCCTGACCCTCACTCAAGTAAACGAATTACTCCAGCAACAAAAAGAGCTTTTTACGGCGCTCTTGCAACAACAACAGGAAAATTTCAAAGGATTTGTCAAGATGATAATAGACTCAAAAAACTCACGACTTGACACTTTTACCAGGGAAGTCCAAGAAATAAAAACCAGCATCAACTTTACCCAAAAAGAGGTAGACGACATTAAAAAAAATCTAATCTGTCAAACTGGCCATTCCAAAGACATGCAAACAGAATTCTACAAAATATGTGACGGCATGCTTGTATTAACAGACAAGATGGACTACTTGGAAGGACAGTCAAGAAGAAACAACTTGGTAATTGATGGAATTGAGGAAAAACCGGGAGAAACGTGGACTGAAACAGAGGAAAAAGTTCAAAAAATCCTCAAGGAGAAGCTGCTGATACAGGGGCAAATTGAGGTGGAGAGAGCTCACCGCACAGGAAGACAAGAACCTGGAAGACCTCGTCCGAGGCCAGTTGTGGTGAAATTTCTCAAATACAAGGACAGATCAAGGATCCTACAAAAAGCAAAATACTTAAAAGGCTCCAACATCTACATCAACGAAGACTTTACAGATGCCGTACGACAAAAAAGAAAAGAGCTCCTCCCAAAATTAAAAGCTGCACGTGACAGAGGGGAAACTGCCTACTTAAGACATGACCTGGTTGACTTTAAAATCGCCCAATTAATGTACAAAGCACACAATAACCTGCTCTGCCAAAACATTCAGAAGTTTTTCGAAATTCGAGAAAGCAGCTATGATTTAAGAGGTACCAACTTATTCAAAAAACTCAAAACAAGAACAAACATCAAGCAAAGAAGTGTATCTATCAAAGGTGTTAATCTGTGGAATAATCTCGAAACGGACCTGAAAATGAGTAAATCGCTTGCTGAGTTCAAAAACAAATTCAAAAAAATAGTACAAACAACCTACATCAATCAGAGTTAAAATGATAAATTCAAAACATTAAATATAATGATAAATCAGAACTAAGTTGATAAATAGAGAAAGGTATATAAATATCCATTATGAATACAAGAGAAAATTGACACAAGAGTGTCAGGGTGTGGAAGTATATAATCCCGATACAAACCAAAAGTTGTAAAAATATCACGGTTAAGGGTCAAGTATGAGCCTTAATGGAGACTTCTTTCTTCTTACTTTTTTCTGTTCTGATTGATATAAAAATGATTTATTAGATACAATCACATAACGGGGTAGGACTAGATAAGTTTTTTACTTCTTCCTACTCCCTTGAACATAATAACTGTGTTGAATGAAGATTGATTTCTTTCTTTTTACTTTTTTTATCTACCTTATTTTCTGTCAAATTATTACTGTATATATGTTTTATGTTCAATAAACAAACAAACAAACTAAAATGCGGCCCACGACAAAAATGAGTTTGACACCCCTGAACTACAGTATACTCATCGAGTTTCATTCACGAGGATTTTATTCACTGTTTTAATGTACTATATAATGTTCTTAGGGAACAGTATATATTTTTGGAGCAATTTTGCAATTTCTGTCACGTGAAACTACAGTTTCAAACCAATTAAAAAGGGCTACAATGGAGAAATGAAATGTAGCAAGGACGCACACAAGATTATTGAGCCCATTGGAACACATTAAAAGACACCGTCCCCACGTGTTAAACACTGTGCACAGGACTTATAATTGTTCACACCAGGGGCTGCTGTTTTGGTCAATCGCCACGAATTGTCATTACTGTCTCCACATAAGATCATCTTTCAGACTGCACAGGGAACTTGTAATCGTCCAGACTTTAATTAAACTGGGAGAGACTCTTTATGTGCATCTGTGGCTGCTGCTGTTTTGGGTAGCAACCAAGTTCTAATGAGCTCGGCTCTTAAGAAATAATGTCCACGTGGTACTAAGAAGGCCCATGAAGTGACGTAAAAAGAGTTTTTAATTTTCAGAGGACGGCGATGCGGTAATTTAGAGAACATAAGGTTTGCTTGTTTTGCTAATCATTTTACAATTCGTAGAATCCCCTTTGGGCAAACAAGCCATTTGTTGAACTCATTTTGTGATTACCAGCTCCTTTGAGGAGGATTTTCTCCATTCAAAATGAGTTTTCTCAGCATTCTTCTCCCTTGTAATTTAATCAAGTTCCGCCGGCTGACGATATTTACTGCAGTGATTTTCCATTCTAAACTAACCATCTGATTGATGGAGTTTGCTGCTGGCACTGAAGCACTACGTCGACCTAATACACTTGACCCGGCCAAATGCTGCAGACTGGCATTGAGCTGCAATCTTATCTGGTGACATCCCGTGGATTAAAAAGATAAAAGTGCGCTTTGTAACAGTCTGTGCCTACAGGTGGAAGTAATAATTGGTTGGAGAAGATGGGGGCGACATTGCAGTGGGAGGCAGTCGAGCGATGACGTTTGCGTTCCTTTCACACAGCTGAGAGGTTTCCTTTTCAAAAAGTAATGTATTTATTTAAAATCCAAGCATCAAACTATGTAAATAGGTTCTCCTCCTATTTGTTATACACACGGCTGGCCGCTTTCTGTGCCATCTAAAACAAACAGTGAAAGTGTTGACAAGCGAAGAAAACTCGTCTGATGGACATGTGCTGATGCACAGCATTCATGGAAAATAAAAGACATTCATCACAGGAGCTGCAAAACAGACAGCATCATTAAGCAGCCTTCTAATGGTCTTCCGACCATTTATCGAACTGATGAAAAATCTATCGTCTGGCGAAAAAAAAAAAAGCTAAAGAGTAATGTGATGCCCTAGAGCAGTCAATAAAATACGACACATTTAATAAAAAGGTTTTTTTTTCTGCTTTGACATTGAGCAGAAAATACTCACGGAAAATTTTGATGTTAACCGTTGACTCTCCCTGCTGATCTCCATTGGTGGCGACGCACTTGTACGTGCCGGCGTTCTCCGTCACTGCTCGGTACAACGTGAGGATGGATGACGTCTCGTCGTTTCGGGTCACCGTGATGTCCGGTCTGTTGGGCTCTATCCTTTCGCCGCTCGGCCCGAACCAGTCTATGTGCTTAGCCCCACCCATAACTGATGGGTAGCAGCCAAAAAAATTAAATGAGTCTATCTATAATGTATGTGTGTACAAAGTAGTAAAGCACAGTCAATCTGTTCCCCTGGACCGAATAGTGCTGACGATACATTCTATTTTATGCACAGAAGCCTTTGCTATATGTGCCTCGCAACTCACGTTCCACCAGCGCTGGCAGTGTGACTCAGCAACAAAGGGCTGAATGATAATTACATAATCGTACAGACAACAATAACAATTCAACATGGTGGTGGTAATCGCACTCAATACAGTACATTGCGCTGAATTGGACCTTGTTCTCACCAAGAGCAAACAATGCGATATGTAGCCATTATCTCGGATGATCCGTTTCACTCGGTGTCTAAAACAATGGTGTGCACAGAACAATAACAGCCTTTTCATCCTTTGGGTAACGCTTCAAGTGCGTACTGTCAAAAAACAAAACAAAACGGTGACACTGTCAGGACAACTTGTCAAGCTTACCTTCACACATGAAGAATTTGGACTCCCCGAGACTGATTTCACCATGAGTGGGTGTGATCTGCACGTCCAGTGACACTAAAGGAAGGAGACACAACAACATCCAAAATGAAAGGGAAGGAATGATCAAACGTTGGCAATCGCCTCAAAACCATAAGCAGACCCTGAGTTGTCCAAAAGGGAACACCCTAAATTCAGAAATCATCCATGTTTCCAAAAAGAAAAAATGCCTCCAAGATCTTCATTAACAATTAATAACTGACATCTCTGGCCGGGATGATCAATACAATTGGGCCCAAGTGACAGTTGCTTAACATGACAATAATAACGCCGATCAACTGCGTCTAGTTTGCATGTGAAGAGACTCAACTCTTAGTTAATGAAAATAGGAACATATTTTGCTAAAGGTGGCACCTCAATGATGTTTACCAGTTACTCTGGATGGTGAAGACAATTGTTTTCTTTTTTGCGGCTTCTTTTGTCCTTCAATTAAGACTCTTGGAAGCACAGATGCAATGTGGGTGTACATGAGTAAATGCCTACACTTTATCAATGTCTGGGTAGGAAAAAAAGACTTGATTTATTTTTTGGAGGGGTTGGTGGGGTGCGGGGGGGTGGTCACAGGGTGAGGTCTGGATTGAAGCCTTTTGCTTCCTAATTAGAACAAAGCTTCACTTGTTTCCCAAGAGGAGCGGTTAGGGTTTCCCGCAGTTGAGAAATGTAACTAAATGGGCCCAACATCCGGCTCTGTATCGCCGGGGTGTTAGGGCGAAAGCGAGGGGAGTTACAAAGGGCAGGAAGTTGCACAGAAAAGGCAAACTGGCTCAGCCAGTAACATGGATGGATGCTTACATTTAACTTTATTTTGTCCTCTGGTGTTTTGTAACAACCCCATTAAAACGCAATCCACCCCCCTCTCAAAGAAGGACCCTTGTGCAGACGTTGGTTGACTGTCAAAACGCGGCAAATATGGATTAATGACACCACGCTACTATTGTTGATCAAAAACAGGAGTGAGTGTCACACGCTGCATGATCTCAAAGTCAAGGTGATTAACGCCAGGAGCCTCTGTGTGGTATGCTTGTCACGTGACACCAACCCACAAATGCTTTTGTCACATTTGATGTGCAAACTGCCCGACAGGGTTTTACGTCTTGCTTAAATCCTTCTGTTTTCTTTGGCTCATCGATCACCCTCCCGAGATGTAAATGTCAGGTTCTATTCAGTGCAAACACTCCAACCCTTGTTCACGTCAGAAGTCATAATCAATTTTGTCCGACTGTTGACGAAGAACAGCGCACTTGCTCAGTTCTCTCTCAATGACATGAAACGATGGCCCGGACACAGAGTGGTTCACTTCGATCCAAAGCAGATGCAAGACTCCTCTCCGCCATATAGTTATGAACCAGACACTAATAGCTCTCTCGTCTCAAACGTTTACGAGGCTAAAAAGCTGCGGGAGCGTCAGTCTTGTTAAAGGGCAGACTGGTTCAAAGCGGAGAGGGCGGGGTTGCAAGTGACACGAGCAACTGGAAATTAAATCCGAGTGTGAAACCCCCCCCCCCTCCCCCCTCCGAGATCAATCAATTTGAAACCCGAGACTTCACACCAGTGGTTAGTGAGTGTGGCCCGAGGATGAGAGCGGCGTAAATTAAAATGTCAATGTGCTTTTGAACATATTTGACTCTGACAGAATCAAAATAACTCATTGACACATCGTGAACATAACCCGAATTCATATCGCATGCAGTCTTTTGTGGCAAACCTGGCAAAAAGCCACACTGATACTCGAGCAGCATTGGCTTTATAGGCATTAGAAAATACCTGCACAGTTGTGAACTAATACAGTTCGTCCACTTGAAATGTCACGATGACGGTGACCTCAACGAGTCTTAAACATTGTTGGGAGGCAGAAGTTTCACGGGCTCGGCTAACGTTACTATACAGACGCCACACCCCAGATTTCTTTTCATAGCTCAGAGGTTTTGTGACACTTCTGACTTTTGTCTGGATGATTTCATATTCGGTTCGTTTTAGAAACACTAAATAGTATCATTTGCAACGAGTAATGAATGCCTTTTATTCCCCTAATACGTCACAAACTTTTTCGGTAAGCACATCATACATTTGAAGCATGAACAGTTCATGATTCATTCAGTAAGAGTCACCTTGGAACGCATGCCCCAAGAGCTTTTCCGGGTGCTGCGTACCACTTACGTGGCAAACCTAACCAGAGAATTTTAATTCCTTACAAACAGGAGCAATATGTCTGAATTTGAGTCAAGGATTTTTTTTCTCTCTTTCCGGGACGGTGGAGACTCGACTTGCTCAGAGACCCAAAATGAACTCAAGTCGATGAATGTGACCTAGTTCTGGCAAAACATGGAATGTCCCTTTAGTTCAAGTTCTCTTTCCATTTTAAAATGCCTCAGTTTGGGGTTTTTAGTCCAACGTTTATGACCGAGAAAGGAACATTACAAACTCCCAAATTCTCTGTCGCTTCGCCTTATTTTTAGGCTTGTGCGTCACAGTGGGAATAAAATATGAAATGCGGATTGTAGGTTACGTCATATCACTACCAGTATAAAGTGTGAACACTACTCTTTTGTGTCTGATTTCCAAAGTTTTGCAAAGAAAATACATTAGCGATAAGTTGTTTATTGTGTCTGTAGCATTTTAAGACCTTTGATTCAAGGCTTGAAGATTTCAAGTGTCATTTGAAAGTATACTGGGAGTTAAAGGCTTAATTTTGCAACATCAAATTTACGGTTGTAAGATGTTTCAAAGATCTGCCGACTCCCTGTTTCCCCACAAAGGCGAAACAAAGACATATTGAGTCGAACCAAACTTTCTGTAGTTCAAATTAGTTGGTGGCTGGTAAACTCAGTCCACCTCTGCCCTGATTTGGTGTCTTTTGTCATTTTTGGTCCCATTGCAATTATGGACAATCTGTCAGACACTCGCAAAATAGCCGAGTGCAATTTCGGAGAACTTCTCATGTCGTGCAAGCTAAACTCAAGATGTGTTCACATGCTAGCTGCAGTTACTGTCAACACTGTTGTTTAGTTAGGATATAATAAAAAAGCGTTTTGAACCGAAAAATTGTTTTTGGATTTAAAAGATGCAAGTGTATTGATTTGAACCGAACGAGCCCTTCCACTTTGAAATATATCAAGATGAATACTGACCTGCACATTTAAGGTACCGACAAGTCCATTCAAAAGTTGCGACAAACCCTCTCACATTGAGTCGTACCATATCGAATCGTAATCGCATTGAGTCAAATCAAATGAAATCATTCCACTTTCAAGTCAAACTTCACTCTGCATCGTTTCGTACGTATTGAATTGTCTTTTGTGGAGAGATGCACACCCCTATCATTTAGGGTCACTTGTCCGGATCGACAGCAACACACTTTCTCACCATGATTGAATACTTTGTATTCAGAGCGCTGCGAATTTTGTCTGCAGAATAGGCGTCAGGGTCCTAAATTAGATATTACAAAATACAGGGGCAGCAAGTTCGAGTTGGCCTCAGGTTGTAGTTATTGCTCGAGACCTCACATAACAGAAAAGGAACTTTTAACTTGCATTTGCAATTCATTTGTGACTTGTGAACATTTTCTGTCGCTGTGGGCAATGTCATATTTGTATGCAGCACAGTTGTGACGACAGAGAGAGAGAGAGAGAGAGGCAGCTTGCCGTGTCAATAATTTATGCCTCCCCAGGTCATCAACCGCTTTCGCGTTTGTTGTGAAATTTAGGGCTCCACTAAGTAAACACATATTACTTGCAGACTAGCATCGTCACAATATGCCTGTAAATATATTCCTTCATATGCAGGTCACATTGGTGTTCAAATTTACGAGACTTAATTCTTCACCATTTCCTCAGCCCAGCCTATGAGGCATTGTCTGCGCGTGTTATCATCAAGATCACTCGTGCTCGCATGTGATGGGCAGGTGGTCGTTTCATGAATGCAAATGAGCGACGCTAATCATCAATTGGTTCTGAAATGTACATAAAAATATTGCCAAAACCCATCCTCTGTAGCCAGACTTAAAACATTTGAATTCAGGCTCCATACGGGAGCGCACTGACTTTTCCACGGTTACGCTGCAAGTGACTGATAAGCGCACGGATACAGTACAGAGAGATGGAAATATATGCAGCGCATGGTCCCTGGCCCCCACCGTCTCGAGATACCTTCGAACAACACCTTGGGTGCTGCAACCTTTGCCGTCGTGAGATCGGAGCTGTTACTCGCTGCACATCGCAATTACCCTCATCATCTATTTGCCTGACGTCAAACATACATAGAATGACACCCTCTCGCTCCTGACACACATGACAGCCAGAGTTAAAAAAAAAGTAAGTACCAGTGAGATAAAGTAGTGTGGGGCGCAGGCGCACTTCCCTTAGGTGGGCTTCATGGGAGGCGCAGCAGCTTGAGAAAACACGTTTTGGAAGCTACCTAAGCTACGACAGTAGATATGAAAAGAAATCAGCGGTAGGGATGGGGCCAAATGTATCATGCATTTACTTTACAATACAGTATTAAGACACAATTGTCCTCCTTAGGGTGCTTGATTACAGCCATTCAAAATATGTCGGGCCATTGTAAACTGCATCGCCTGCACCACACCGCACTTTATAATCAATATATTGTGATATTCTCTTTGCAGCAAAAACATATCACAAGATGCACTGAGAAACCCCTTACATCTAGGAATTTTTTTTCTCATTTGTTCTTAAAATGAGATCCTTTTTCTTTCGTGTTTTAGTATTCCCTGAGGGTACGGTGTGCTCACTGTCTCACACTTTGAAAACCCACTGATCTAAAGATCAAACCTGTCCTTCAGACTGTTACGCTAGCCATTGCAGCTCAGGATCATGAGGGACATGCGGTTGAATAATTTCATCAATCTTTTAAAGGGCACCATGTGAATAAATAGGCGGCAATTTCATTTTGTCAAAAATGATGTAACAATGCACAATTTAGGGCAGGCAGTCTTTTGAATGCAGTCTTCAATTATTCATCTGTACATGTGCGCTTCGCCGATTAGTAATGATATGTTTGTACTTTCCAATATATTGATTGAGCTTTTCCTGCCTCGTGGCCATGTGAGACTTATTGAAATCCCACTGAAGATTTTTAGGGATATTCCCTTAGAAAGAAATATACACCATAATACCGAACAGATGCAAATCTGTATTGTCTTTATCCGATCTTAACTTATTTACTGATTAAGGCTTTGGCAATTTATACTTGTAGAAAAAGTTGGATTGTGTGGCTGTTGGCCGGATGTCATGACAGTTAGTTTTGTGTTGTTGTTTTCCAAGTGTTCCACATCAGATTACAATTGAGCAAAGACTGAATCGGCAGTGGCTTTGTAGTATCACAACACGACTAAACAACAATCACTACTACACCATTGACCACATTCTTGACCAACTATTTCATCTCTCAAATACCTTATCCCAAAAACCTAGATAGGTTTTGACTTTCAAATGCCACCAGAATACAAACATTTAAAAGGCAACAAAGTTGTTGCATTCACTCGCGCAATTCAAGGAATTAAAACAGTATTTGCTTGCTACTCATGCCTCTCTACCGCGGTTACTTTCCCTCACTGCCAGTTGCTATGGAAACATGTTTTCTCTCTCTCTCTCTATCTCTCTATCCCCCCCCCCCACCACCTTGATGGTCCGACGTGGTGGTGTGATAGTTCGACTTCCACGCAGGTTGCCCACAACATAATCCAAATGGGTTAAATTCCACTGTGAAATCTCATTATGTTTAAATAGCCAACATTACAACGATTCATTTCAGCCTCTGCTTGTGGCGCCCTCATGATGGCAATAACCTGGCAGGCTTCATGCATGCGTTATTTTCTAACCGCAAGAGAAATCCATTACATGCCGCTCACTGTAAACCCCCCAAAGTGTGTTTTTAAAACCTTTCTCCCTGCAAAAGTGGAACCACTGGAGTGGAGCAACTGACAAACTTGTACAGTTGTACCTCTACTTATGAAATTAATTGGTTCTGGAAGAAATTTCTTAACTAGAAAATTTTGGAAGTAGAGACGCGTTTTCCATGTAAATGCCCTAATCCGTGGCAAGCTCCCCAAAATTCAGACAAAAATGTTTCCTAAAGCATAAAATGCATTAAAATGTGGAACAAATACATGTTACAATTAGATCATTGTCCAATAAACGACAGTTGGGCATAATGTAAAAAAAAACAAAGAATAGAGGAAAGAATAAAAATGAATGTCATTTAACTTTTAACTATGTCCTCATCGGTTTTTTTGCCCTCCTTTGTTCATGTTTTCCCTCAGAAGTGGTTTTTGCCTGGCGTTTTGTCAAGAACTGATCCAAGGACGTTTGCTTTTGTCAGCTTTTAACAATCCTTTGAAAATGTCCAAGGCAAACATCAGCATAGTGAGCGATCGCCCGACTGTGAACACTTTTTCTGGGTGATTTACATTTCCATAAAACTATCCGAACGCCTCATGGCCCGAGGGACGAATGACGAGGACGCTGCATAGACACATTATTTTATTTTTTCTATTATTTTATTTTATTATCTATTTACACAGGTATACACATGCGGTAGAGGTCCCTCTGAGCCGATGGGACGCCAGGATGATGATCGGTAATAGCCAATGACAGAGCAGCTAAAAGTATGTTGCGTTTAGGGAAACTCTGAGCTGCCAGCAACAGCCCATACTGCATTTTTACCTTTTGTATCTCGAAATTTCTTTCGTAAAAATAGGCAGTATTTTCCTGTTGAGGCGTTTTGTAACTTGAAAATTTCGTATGAAGAGACGTTCGTAAGTAGAGGTACCATAATATTTATTTCCAGCCACTTTGCTTGGCGTAATCACCTCAATGGTATTAAGATGAGCAATCAACCAAGTCTAGTAAAGTAACAGAGAAACTATTCACATTTAATTTGTGCCAATGCCAGTGGGGGTAATTTCAAGTCTGACACAACAGGAAAGTGCCGGAGAGGCAACAGGAGCACAAGCTAAGATGCTACTGTTGAAATTATTGAAATTCCTATTGGCCCCCGAAAAGGGTTTGGTCATTCTCATTGGAATATAAAATGTATCGTGTGCCGTGTCAGTCCATACAATATGCTCCGTGTGAAGCATGTGTTGCCATGTGTGCTCCACAAGGAAGGGTATCATTCAAAAAAATAATAATAAATAGAGCTGAGATCTTTGTGAAATAAAGCTCATCTTCCCATAGCTGAAGTAAAATTGTTCTTCTGACTGCAAACTAGTTGACACTGCTTCTGACGGTAGTCAGCGAGTCTGCTGGTTGCAGGCCAGGAGTGCATCTGTTTGGCCTTAACTACCCACAATTCACAGCAATTAAGTAATTATTATGCCCATCTCTTGTCTCATTGCATTAAAAAAACACTCTACCAATACTAAAGCTGAAACATGATTACAATGAACTCTTACTAACAGGACAAAATCTTCCCGAATAACATGCCTTTTTCTCTCTGGCAGAGATGCAACTCTGCAAATAGTAGTGCACTTCACTTCAGTTGCAGAGCAGAATTTGCCCTCATTCGGGCAATTTATTGTAAGTGCCGCTCATCTGCCTCAGCTGCGCATCACACAACAAAAGCCCAGGCAGCTGGAAAGCGGCACGTCTGTGGCCCATCGTGCTGTGTACTCCTGTAATGACTCAGTGGAAAGATGAGGGGGGGAAAAGAAGAGCAAGGTGGAATGGAAGCTATTGTACCTTTTTTTAAAAGCCAAAGTGAAACTGAAAAATCATCCGGCACAATTCATTGTAAACCTTGTGAGCACATTGCACGAATGCCATCGTGCAATCGAGGGTGAGTCACGGGGAGAGATTTCACGTGAATTCCAGAGCTACCGATGAACTACGCAATCTGTGCCGATGTCAGCGCGAGCCGAGCAGTCTGTCACAAAAGCTTAAAAATGACATGTATAAGCGGTGAAATGTAAAGACTCTCTCTTGGAGAGTGACTGCTGGAAGAATAAGGAGTCTGTGTGGCCTGAACAAAGACTGAAATGTTAGCGTTTTGACAAGTACAGTGAAACAACACAAACAAACAAAGTAAAAAGCGAATTCTGCCAGGCTAATCATGACGATGGATCCCTCGTGGTCCCCCCGCTTCGGAAAGTCACGACACATTGCCATGAAAAGCAAAGCCCACACGGCCCTATTTGCTAGAAGGGTAATGCCAGCTGATTGTTTGGTGGGAACAAACACAGCACAACTTTGCCAAGTGAACAGGATTTAATGGATATCTAATAAGTACTGGAGTAACAAAGGGGGCAAAAACGGAGGAGGATGAGGAGGCCAGGAAGGCAGGATGCAAAACAATGACCACCCAGACAAAAGCTGTCCCAGACAACACAGCGTCCCCAAACCTGGCGCACAGCTCTCTCTCTCTCGCTCTGTCCATTGACCGGGCAGACAAGCTGGGGCGAGCCGGATAAGCCTGCCTGCATCTCCACCAGGAAGAGAGGCCGGTGGGGGATCAATAAGAGGGAATGCACCATTTCAGATAGAGCCAGACAAGCACTGGAGAAGCAGGGCGGACAGACACAGCATCACTGGAGGGCTTGTTATGTCGTGTGCGCGGGATGGCCAGCAACTTGTGGAGCGGCAACGTATCAACTCAGAACGGTGGAGATTTGGGTAGATGGCGCTGTAATTGGATAGAAGCGCTCATGAAAATGTAGTCTGTCTTGAGCGTGTCTCCATCAAGGTTCGAGCTGCGAACAATAGTAGTGAGAGAAACACTTCTCCACGTAGGATACTCGCTGTCGACATCTCTCCCCCCCGACTTGCGGCCATGTCGCATTGGAGGATTTCAA
Source organism: Hippocampus guttulatus (assembly GCF_054856545.1). Lineage (NCBI taxonomy): Eukaryota > Metazoa > Chordata > Actinopteri > Syngnathiformes > Syngnathidae > Hippocampus > Hippocampus guttulatus. The sequence continues at coordinate 13,377,491 of NC_141272.1, read as the reverse complement.
GCCTTCCATCAGTCAAACGTGTACTAATGCCCCCCGCCCCTCCCCTACAATGCAAATAGTGTCTGGAATTAACACCTGCCAAGTTTCAAATGCCAGTGTAATTAGGATTTTCCAGGAAATCATTGACCTCAACAGTCAAAAGGATAATTACTCAACTTGACAACCAAAAGGACAATTTTAGATGTTGACAACCAAACGCCCGCTGCCATCGCTTCTTCAACGTATGAGCCTGACCTCTCGACTGCGAAATGAAGGCCCGTGAGTGGCTCAGTAAAAAGAAGCATGCGCAGTATAATTTTAGAGTAAATGAGTCAGCTAAGAATTGAACTCCTGAAGGTGTATGTTTGGTTCATTGCTGTTCTACCTTCAGTCTTGTCGGGGGGTTGACAGTGTTTATTTCTGTTCTAACAGACAAAACAGACAGAGACAACGAAACACACAAACAGATGAACTGTTTAAAGAAATCTTGTCTGAACTCTACTTCATCCGTCCATTATTGTCGCAGCTAAGTAAAATTCTGACACGACTGTCATACGGACGCTTGGACTGCCTGAAGTGAATTTGCATCAATCCTGATTGCAAAATCGAATCGACTAAACCCAGAATTGAAACCTGGCAATTACCTTTAGCATATAGTGGTAAAAACCGCGAGACCACCAGAGATGTCTTTAAGGGCTTTGTGTGTTATACATATCATAGTGACAGTGCAAAAATCCGGATGTCAAAAAGGTCAAACAAAATTCAAACTAACAAGCCTCGCTTTATCATCATGGGTAACGTGAATTCACGGTTGGATGGATTGACACGCCCGCGGCGCAGGAATCACTAATCAAGTTTGAAATCAAAGCATTTATCTCCCCATCTCTGAAGTGAATATGTTACAACATAACAGCGCTGAAAATGAGTAAGGTGTTTTTTTATGGCTTAGTCTCCCGGCAGACCTGCGGTAATACACAGACGCAAATAATGTTTTCGAGCGGCAGTGAGAGAGGCAGAAAGCAGAGGCCAATGCGGCCGTTTACAGTCTGCCTGCATCGTTAAAACACTAATTAGAAGAGGTTGGTACACGTTTTAGAGGATGCAAAATGGGACTGATAGCCAGCCGCAACTTGAGATTCTGTCCCTCTGGTTCACTGAGGCGTAAATGCGCATACGGATACGCAATTCCTCCTCTTTAAATAATCTCCACGCCAAGGATCTTTACCGAGCAGACCATGCAATTGCTTCAGTGTTGCTGTCACCTGCATTTGCTGGATCAATTCGCTAGGGATGTGCAATAAATCTCCCGGCCTCTTTCAGTCCATTTCAAAATAAATCTCTTTGACCATAGCGCGAGTAATCTGCTCTGCTAAAATGCTAATTTGCCTTATCCTCTTGCAAAATTATGCTGTATAAATCCTTGTCCTAGGACTGTGACCCGTCTGTACTGGGCAAACATTGATTTCTTCTGCAGGGGGAAAACAAATTCCCCAAAATAGAAGAGTCTTTGTACCATTCAGATCTTGGGGGAGCGAGGGGCGACCAGACCAGTCTTTTGAATTCAATTTTGATCATCGCCCAAAAAAATCCCAATACCAAACTCGAGAATTCCAAAGTTGAATTCCACAAATGAATGATGTCATGGTGCCAAGGTCAGTTTTTTATTTTAGCTGATCAATTGATTGAAACTCGGACTAGCATTGCTCAAGTGTGCGTCCCAAGATGATTTTACAGGCAAACTCAAGTGGTAATAATCATCGGCGCAGACTCATTAGACACATTCTGCTTATTCTCATCTTGAATGAAGTTCATTGTGAGGCTGTCACCAGATGACATCTGAGCGACCCGGTTGAGTACACCACAAACCTTTGCGGTTATACTGAGGCATTGCTTTTCCTCGTACATACTTATGATAGTCCTTGAGTTCAGTTCCAAACATTGGACTTCTCCAAGGCCATGCGGTATTTTCCCCCCTCCGTTACATTGCTTCATTTACTTGTCTACGAGCACATCCCTTTCAATCAAGTCTCCTGTCTCTCAGTCAAGGGAGATGTCTTAGCTAACACATCCATCTATCCATCCATCCCTCCATTCATTCATCCATCCATCACTTAGACTCCAACAGGAGCTTGGCAAGATGGAATAAATCTCGAGACATTGGTTTAAAAAATAAAAAAACTGCCGGTAAAATTTCAGGGTTGATGCATAGCAAGATTTTTAAGCGTTGAAAAATTAGCGTTTTGTAGAGAACTGATCCAAGGACGTTTGCTTTTGTCGGCTTTTAACAATCCTTCAAAAATGTCCAAGGCAAGCATTAGCATAGTGAGCGATTGCCCGACTGGTGAACATTTTTTCAGGTGGAGTAACAAATGTCCACCTCATGGACCGAGGGGCGAATGACGAGGACAAAACACATCTATCTATCGATCGATCGATCAATCTGTCTGTCTGTCTGTGTGTCTATCTACACACACAGACACATACGGTAGAGGTCCCTCTTACCCAATCGGATGCCAGGATGATGCGCGGTAATAGCCAATGGCAGAGCAGCTATACATATGTTGCATTCAGGAAACTCGGAGCTGCGAGTAGCAACCCATACTGTGTTTTTACCTTTCGTATCTTGAAATTTCTTTCATAACAAGAGGCAATATTATCCTGTTGAGGCGTTTCGTAACTTAAAAAAATACTTATGAAGAGCCGTTCGTATGTCGAGGTACCACTGTGCGTGTGTGTGTGTGTATATCAACAGAGAGACAGAGAGAGAGAGAGAGAGAGAGAGAGAGAGAGACAAACAAACAAACACTATATTTAACATTGATATATCCAGGTAAGGCGATCAATATGAGATGCTAATTTGCAATGCCAAACCTGGCTACAGACAGCAGCATAAAATGGAGCAAAATAAAAGCAAATAGAAATACAACCTATGTGGATAGAGGGTTACATCTTTACAGATTGCATCATAGCAAATGGTGAATAAGACGGTCATAACTGGCTAAAAACAGGTGCAACGATCATGGACAGTGTCTCATGCGTATTTTGCAAACAATGAAATTGTGATGAATGAGGTGCGCTATGAAAATTCAGATCCATCCATACATATTTTTTTATGTACTTGTTCAAACGAGTCACGGGTGAGTTGGAGCCTACCCAAGCTGACTCTTGGGGAGAGGCAAGATGCACCCTGGACTGGTTGCTATTTTTGGGGGGGGGGGGGGATAGGGACCAAATGCTTATGCTCCTTCTTCCTCGTTCGTTCCAAGGTTGGTGTTTTGCATTCGGTGAGACAGACGTACTTGGCTTAGACTGTCTTTGCAACAACTCCTTGGAGAACAACAGATGGCACACAGGCACCTTACGACACGCGATGTTCCACGTGTGCGCACACACATACACACACACACACATTGGTGGCCAATCAGAGGCAGGACAGTAAAAATAGACACTGGGATTGGGCCAACCACATGAGATTTTAATTCTCGATTTGGTACTTGACTCTCTCTCGAGGATATCTGCAACAAAGGAAGACCATCACCAATAAACTATCAGAGCTTTTAATGCAAAAGAAGGATGGACATTATTTAGACTAGATAAGTAGGTTTTTGTCGATCAAAACAAGATCCATACACTACAAAATAGCCTAACAATGAAAAAAAAAAAGGCAGCGGGAATTGTCAGGAACGATGCAAGAAAATATCAAAGTGCGTTGCAACACTACCGATCAATCATACAACAAAACCAGACGTGTAGTTCCCTAGTTATCCAACTCGGGCCGGCTAAATCAATATTCCAGGATCATATATTCTAGCACAGTGCAGGAGGACAAATAAACACAGATTGTCATGACAGCGGATGTAAAACAACCCAATTTCTCGAGCAGGTTGACTTCTGTCCTCTTGTCAAAAAAGGCAACCTGGCCCTGATCCGTCAAAATGTGTCTCCAGAGTTCTGAGGCAGATTAAGCAGCAATGTGCTGTCACAACATAGCCACTAGCCCTGCACAGTCAGATTCCCCCTCGCCTCTCCTAATGGTGGGGCTTTTGAAGGAAATCTCCGGTGGGAGCGGTTATACAAGTTCCCAGTACGCCACTGAGAATACAGTAGATGATTGCGGTTTGCTAAGAGCGGACATCTGTTTACATCCCTTGATCACATTGAGACGCTTTTTGTTCATTTAATGAAGGACAGTAATGCATATGCTAGTGCAACGTCAGTGAAAGGTTCGAAGCCTCCTTTCGAGCGTGTTCACACATTACAGTTTGGCACAATGAAATAATTGTAATTGTTCCATTGCAACGTTTTTTTTTGGATCAAGTCAACACCATTATCGCAACACCTTATTGTAACATACACGCGGAACAAGACCGCTTGTGTTGAGGTTTGGTTTACTAGGGCCCGAATGTTAAAGTTGACAGCAGAAAGGAAAGAAATTAAAACCATATCTTCGGGAAGGTCGGCAAAGGTGTCACAAACATACAATGAAGGAACTCCAGATGCTTCTTCTTAAGTGCTTCAAGACATCACAATTGATTAACATAGCAACAAATGAAACTGACTGCAAAGTTACTTGGAAACTTGCAGGTTTGTCACACAGTGTCACAAACCCCCCCCCCCCCCAAAAAAAAAACGGGGTGCGACCATATCCAAATGCTATTCAATTGCAAATTTCAAAATTAAAGATAGCAATGTAAACGCTACGTAAACCAAAACCTGATAAGCAATGCTTTTGGCTGCTTTGGCCCGGACAGGAGTAGCAAATGACAAATATGAACGCTTCCGTTACACAGACAGACAGAGTTGCTCAAAGAGGTGGTTTCTCTGACCACCTGTAGTCTGGTGTCTACGAGCGGAAAAGCGGCATGGACGCCGACCAGAAATAAGATGAACGTAGCAAGCAAAAAGGCATTTCAGTGTACCATTTAAGACTGGCACAGAAGCCAAAGCTGTCAACATATGAGGTGTGTCAGAAAAGTTACAGGACTGGTCTCACAAAAGCTGTTTCAAATCCACTTTCCCAGCCTTCTCTGCCATGCCCTCATGCACTCCTGGAAGGATTCATTCGGGATCTTGTGCAGCTCTCTTGTCACAATGTCCACTTGATGACTCTTTTGAGCTTGGGAAAGAAGGGAACAAAAACTCAGATGGAGCCAGCTAGATCAGGAGAGTAGGGACTTTCATCCAGCACAGCTATGTTCTTCACGGCCAATACTCTCGGGCGTGCAAAGGGCATCAGAAGCAGGTGTTTTGTCATGCTGGTGAGATATCCTCCCACAAATTTTGCCTCATCTTGGGCACAAACGAAAAATATCACTGCAGTATCTCTCTGAAGCCGTGCAGGTTGATTGTCTGGGCTGCCTCGTACTTTGTAGTTGGGGGCGTTGGTGACACTTGTCCTGTAAGTTTTGTGGCACACTTTATATCCACGTCTGTGGCATTGCCGCCCACGACAGAGAACTTGCGACGCATATTTTGGTAGCTCTTTGTGATACCGAAGTGAGTAAAAATAGCACCATATAAAGCCCAGCACATATGCAACTTGGCAGACGGCAGAATTGTTTTGTACGTTTGAGTTTTGTCACACAGTACTGTATGTCGCAGACGCTGTCTTTCTTCAGATGGACCGATTCTGGTTTGACAATAATGACAACAGTGCGTATGCTAAGTGAATGGAAAATGTACTGTCTTCCTTTCTTTCTTTCTTTATTTTTGCAAGTATGAACAAACCCTAAAACTTTATGTGCATAAAATTCTAATATTCAATTTGCCACGGCGTACCGGGTACAGTGACCCCACAATGACTCGGTCACGGCGCTTGTGATCAGCACTAGTTTCCTTTGCTTCTCCGACGCCTGTCAACTGCTTTTATCGCTTATGGCATTCACGAAAAAGATGCGCGGTGGGGTTCCCGGCACATCCGGCGTCCACTGGCAACAACAGTAAGTCTAGGCAGAGGAGGCCAATGACTCATACTGTGTGGGGATGGTTAAAGGGGAGCGTGAGAGACCAGAGAGCCATGGCAAACATACAATCGACATGCATCATGTGGAGTTGAAACTGAGTGACCCAGTGTGTTATGGAAGTTATTTTCCTCAGCTACTAAGCGACATTTAAAAAACGTTTTATTTTAGGGCTTAACCGCTCCAAGGAGCTGCAAATCCTGTGTGTTGTCCTTATTTCATACCTTACAACTGTAACCTCCCACGTCTTCCCTCATCCTGATGCACAGCTTGTCTTCTTGCGACCAGCCTCCATCTTGACAAGGAATACTGTAATGTTGTAGTCAACACCAATACAGCCCAGGAATAACAGAGACCTCTTATCCACCGGATTAGCACCGTGTTCGATGTCTGCAGGTTTAATCCGTGCAATCTTATATTTAACATTTCCACATTCAATTAAGGCGGCGTATCGCATATGAATTGTCTAAGGGCCGTAAAAAACATTAGAATTCATCCAATTTACTAGGAGCTGATCTTTTTTATTAATATGGACTAAGTGCATAAAAAAAATATAAATGGCTTTCTGCCGATTTAGGAACGCTCAGGATGTTCAATATTCGGTAATTTACGACGCGTTTATTACTAATGACGACACCCTTTTCTGCCGAAACTCTGTGTACCTTTTAAATAATAGATTTTCGTTATCACTGCTCTGTGTCATAAATGGTCTTTATTTTCCTGATCACCCACTCAACATGCGTGAAATAAAATAGAATGAAAGCCGTGCATGTTTTTGCAATGTGGGAGGAAAACCGGAGTACCCGGAGAAAACCCACGCAGGCACGGAGAGAACATGCAAGCTCAACGCAGGAAGGCAGGCGCTGGAATCAAAAGCCGCACCTCTGCACTGCACTCAGCAGTCAACCACCGTGCCGCCCTCTGGAGAGAACATTAGTACAAAATAATGCTACACACGCACAAACGCAGCCAAACAGCAAATGTTACGGCATCCCATAAGTCATCCAGGAGGAGTGGCCTAGAAGATTAAACATATATTAATAATGAGGACAAGCTATTCAGAAAATGAATGCACATATCGTGTTTGTATTTAAAGCATATATTACAAATGTGATTTGTTTTCACAATGCAGTACCGAGTTTTGATTTTGAGATCTGCTCAATAGATGTCTTCAAAATTACATGACAGTAAAGCTCATCTTAGTTTTTTTACCCCCCAATCAATTTCAGTTAGAATCGTTATCTTTTATGGCTCTTATTGAGATTCATATCATTTGTGCAAAAAAATATGTCGGCGGATTTGCTTATGTTTACCTTTGATTTTATATCGCAGCACTCACTGGATGCATGAATCATTTGATACAAGTCGAGTTGAATGTGGCTTTGTGATCGAAGATGTTTTCCGTATTTCCCAGCACTACCTCTTAACTCAAAGGAGGACTCTAATCTCAACAAATCTTCGAGCTACACGTCCAGTTGATTGGGTTTGTGAGCACTGTGGCCAGCTCTCAATGAGCTTACCACTGATTTCCATGAATCACCCTCCGCGGGGGAATGTCCTGTACATTATTCTCAACAGCCGCTCACGAGAGCCCCGGCGTGTGTAAGGGAGGGCATACTTTAAATGTGAATGTGTCATTGAGCGTCAAGGGCTGATGGTTAGCATTTAAAGGCAGAGTAATTGTAAAATAAATCCGGGGAGGTGTGCATTTTGATGGCATCCGAAAGAGTTTCATATATCCACCACGAGTTCAGGCAGCACTGATGGTGTAATGGTCATTCATTATTCATGGGGATCAATCAGCAACAAACTCGCAGTAAAGGTCAAGGTGAATGTGGAAAGCTCAGATTGCACAGTCAAAAATATCCTCTTTGAGAAATGTGACTAATGGCGATTCATGACCGAGCGCTCAAGTATTTCATCTTTTGGGTTGCTATTTTATCGTTCCTGTAGATAGCAGTTGCTTTGATCATATTCATACTAAAATACAAATGTCAAGTTATGAAGTCATAAAATGGCTAATCCCTGCAAATGTGGGCCGGTAAATGAATTTTTATTTTTTTTTTTTTTAAAAGGTGCATCAAATGCCCTTGGATGGCTGTGAAAGCATTCCATATGGAATAATCTCAATGGAGAGGAAATGTATTAAACTCAACGACACACTTTAGAAAGGACAAAAGTTCCAAGTGTAAAAATGTCAAGTGGGTCAAGTTTTCAGCGGAGCAATTCATCCGTGAGAATATGTGACACCATTTTGAAGTGGATCACAAACGGCTTCAGCGTCTACAGCTCCCCTGGAGATAGTGTCGTCGTAGTGTGATCTAATTAGAGATTAAAAGGACCAGCTTCCTACTACGACCGCGTGTCTTGTCGCAACTTTAAGTGGCAGTTGTTCTTTTTACCACCCGCCCTCAATAATAATAACAATAATAAATAATAATGTTATGACTTTGCTAGAGGCGTATCCAATAGTTTGTTCATAAAGGAGCGTGATGTAAGCAACGGAACACGCTGTGGTAACGACATAAGAAGAGACCCTGGGGCACAGCATCCCAGAATTCAACCTGCCCTGAGCCCAGTGATGCATCCTATAGTGGTTCAATAAGGAACATGGCATGATATGCATGGATGGATTAAAAGACGTGCACTGCCAAATAAAAGAAGTGCAAATATAAATCCTAGCCACCAGCATCGCTTCATTGTGGCTGCCCCCCCCCCGCCCTCCCCTCCTCTCCTTTAAATCAGACACATTGTGTGATCTTGCTTTCAGGTTCGACTTGCGAGGACTTGTCAGTATCTCTTTTAAATTGAGACCCTCCAGCATGGACAGTGTGTGACATGACACGTGAACATCACTGCCTCATTCAAGGCAGTTTGAAGTTGGCCAAGGTCTAATCTTTCCCTACTTTTTTTTTTTTTTTTGGTTGGCAACATAGTAGTGCAAAGAAGAGAGCTTGTCAGTACGTATAAGGCCTGAAGAAACAGTCCTTATTTGAAAGTGAGTAAGATCTCTGAATAATCCCTTGTATCGCCGCTTCATAACAATTCATTTTTGTTCCCGTTCCCGCATGCAAAAATGGAGCTAAACCACCATTAAAAAAAGGGCTTTGTGACGACATCCGACACGAGAGCTATCTCGTTCAAAACGGGTACTTGCTCACTTGCTTCACTATATGAAGATGAGCGTAAACTTAAAAGGCTGAGTTACTGTTAGTAAAAACTTAAGTGACAACAATCCCGGGTAATGAATGTAAGGTTTTGATTCGATGACAACCGAGGTAGATCGCACTTCAAAAATTAGGCGCTGAAAACAGTCACTAAATGATAACTTGTCCTTACAACAATGCCATGCGCTGATGGGTTCCCAAGGAAATTCATTTGTCTGGTGGGGGAAAAAAAGGCCTTTCTGATGAAGGTTTTTGTGTGGTATCTCTTCGAGAAAATCTGGTCCCAAAATTACCTCAAATTAGAGTTAAAAAAATATAACAATTATTTTTTCGAGCTCCACTTTTCCTGTGTGACTCGATGAATCCCTTATCGGATTGACTGACGAATTTAAGTTGATAATATTCACCAATAACACCATATGGGCTGAAAACCAAGGGCTTCTCAAAGTTGACATGTCAACATTACTGTGACGTTTCCAGCGGCGTCACTTGCTCGAAGAATGCAACTTAAATCGCGCAAATGGAACATAAATCGTGAGATGAGCTGTGGGGGCAGTAGAATCGGTCATGTACTTTTAATAATTACATAATTACATTTACAACGTCTTTGCACTGACACACATACTGGACCACATAAACATTGTTGTAGCTGTATTAAAAAAAATAAAAAAATAAAAAAATAAAGCTACATTTACATTAGTGGTGAAGCTAGCAGTCACTTTGTCGGTCATGACACAAAGGGATGCCATCAGGTAGCGACGAGGAACGTGAGATGGTTGGCAAAACTCATGTGGGGAAAATTGCATTGAAAATGACTCCAAGCGGTCTTTGTGTTATCGGAAAGAGCTGGTCGCGTGAACCGGAGAACAGACGTGGTTCTGGTAATAAAAGATAAAACTCTTTGGTGGCCTGAAGCTAAACTCCTGAAGCTAAACACTTAATCAGTGTGCCAAGCGTATTCCGGCAAAAACTTTGATGGTCTTCTTCCTTAAGCCCTACAAAGCGGAGGCAACGGACTGCCTCAAGCTTTGACAAACGAATGTGACGTGTCCACTGGGATGCGCCGCTCAACATTCCAGCCTCGTTTTAATTTAATGACTGACACGAACCCACTGTTCTCATTTCCTGTTGGAGCTGACATCTTAGCATCCCTGCTGGATTTGGAGAACTGTTCCAGGCTACTACAATGCTAGCTTGGTTTTTCAAAGCACTGCGTGAATTAAAGATGCTCAAGAAACATTTTGGCACGGACTCTGCACCTCCACGAGCCTATCTTTAAGAAACTGTGCTTAGGGAGCTCCCGCAGTGCTGCCTCGTCAGGTCACGTGAACGTGTAATGTCATCATGCTTGCGTCCTGAGGCAGCGCTTCTCCTTTCAGACCTGAATCTGTCTGATCCGCTCCCCATCACCACCCGATTCGAGTGGTCCTGACGAGAATGAAATCACAGCCTCTGTGGCTCGGACCTCTTATTCTCACTGGCACTGAAAATGAGGTTTTTATAAAAGGTGTGAGTGTGAGAAAGTGGATTTTACAATTCATGGTCGCATGTTTGAAGAGACATGCGATTCATTTTAAATCTGCTTGAATAATCCAGACTTGGGCTGCCAAAAATTGGAGGAAAAAAAATCAGGAGAACTATAAACGAGGTCTTGCGTTTTACGTGCTCGTCTGGCTTCTCCTAATAGCCTCTCCCCAAAGGTGCAAGTGTCTGTTTTTAATATGGCTTTGCATAATAAAGCTCGACACTGCCCAAAGGCTTATTTGGATATGAAATATTACGTGCAATATTTCTCTCGAATTTGATAACCACATTCGGTCGAGTCGGAGGTGACATCATGCGTCCGAAAATGCGGCCTTCGGAGGACGTAAGCCTGTTCATTTAGACACAGCCATCTTGTGTGTGTCTCGCTCTCTTGCACGCCCAATTTGTTCTGGCACTCCGTGAGCATATCAGACCGTATAAGTCCTTGTATAATTTACATGTTTCCATACAACTAAACTTTATTTAGCACAGCTGATAAAATAAAGGCTAATGATAGTGGTGGTGATGGTGGTAAAAAGCAAAAGGCAAGCGGTCGTGATAATAAAGGACAGGCAATCTGCATGGAAATGAAGGTTGCCAATGTTAGAAAGCCGGACAGTGGTGAGAAGACGATTAATGTCAATGTCATTCGGTGGTCAATGGTCAATGTCTTCCACCTCAGCAGCCTCTTCTCCGTTCACCTCTTTTTCCACCTCAACCATCTTCATAAGCTTATTTCTTTTTATCCATCTGACCATCATTGAAGCCGCTTTATCCTCGGGAGAGTCGCAGGCGTGCCGGAGCCTATCCCAGCTGTTTTCGGGCAGAAGGCGACGTACACCCTGAACTGGTTGCCAATCGCAGGGCACACATAGACGAACAACCGTTCACCGAGGGACAATTTGGAGTGTTCTATCTACCTGCCATGCATGTTTTTGGAACGTGGGAAGAAACTGGAAAACTGGAAAGAAACTATCCGGAAAAAGCCAAAGCAGGCACGTTGTGAGGCGGCAAATTCATCGTTTGTCTTTTGGTCAGAGGCAAGATAGATTTGGATTAATTGCTCAGCATCAGCTCACTACGACACTGGGTGGAGAAACAGGAGTTCAAAACATTCAGATCGATTCTCCCATTACATTAACAATAATATTTATTCAAAAACTTTTCTAAAACTACTCACTTGTATTCTTTGGCATTTGACTCAGCATGACTCAGACTTGATCTTAGTTTTACTGTTTGGTGCTTTCTACCGTCTTTGTTACTGCTTTATTGTTGAATATATGATAGTTGCTCCATGTACAGCACTTTGTATGCAGAGATGGCTGTTTGAAAGTGCTCTATAAGTACAGTCAAGTTGAGTTGAGAAAAACAATTCCTTGATTGATTTATCAATAGTTTTCCCCTTAGCTGATCAAGGAAGATTTGCCCAACTCCCATCAGCATTTCTTATCACTCTTATGTTGCTTAAAAGTTTTACGGTGTCCATCATTTGCATCTGTTCCCGTTAATGCCATGGAACTGCTCGATTGCAAACGTATCCTGCCGCAGAGCATGCATTTTTAAACACGCTTGTGATTCACTTGAGACAAAAAATGCATGGATGCATCTCAGAATCCATACCTTCGCTGTGGTGCCAGTTACCTTCGTGTGTTGGCTGTTGTCACAACTCTGTTCAGAAGAATGATGGTTTAGTTTGAAAGAAATCTTAAACCCATTGCTCCCCAAAGTGTGTGTATATACAGTATATATATATATATATATATATATATAGTATAAATAAATGGTTAAGGGCGGCCTGGCAGTTGAGTGGTTAGTACGTCAACTTCCCAGTGCAGAGGGACCAGGTTCAATTCCGGCTCCGGTCTCCCTGTGTGGAGTTTGCATGTTCTCCTCGGGCTTGTGTGGGTTTTCTTCGGGTACTCCGCTTTCCTCTCACATTCCAAAAACATGCGTGGCAGGGTGATTGAACACTCAAAATTGTCCCTTGGTGTGAGTGTGAGCGCAAATGGTTGTTCGTTTCTGTGTGCCCTACGATTGGCTGGCAACCGGTTCAGGGTGTCCCCCGCCTCCTGCCCGAAGACAGCTGGGATAGGCTACAGCACCCCCCGCGACCCTTGTGAGGATAAAGCAGTTCGGATAATGAATGAATGAATAAATAAGGTTAGGACTGCCTGCTATGCTGAATAAATAAAAATGTCATCGATTAATCGAATTGACTCAACTTTCATGTAAACACCAAGGAAACACTCACAGTTGGATAAAATATTGGCATCCCAATAGACCGTATTACCATATCATCTCTTCCGGTATAGTGTCGCACCAACCTCAAATATCGGTCATGCTACTTAAATTTTATTTCACTGACAACACGAAAAAAATAACCAAAAGAAAGCCGCTGTTATGTCATACCCACCCCTAGTCTTCACCGGCATCTAAATCAAAACTAAATCTTTCACTCTTGAATGGTTTTCTCGTAACACTCGTGCCTTTTGACAGGTTTCATCCATAAGTAAGTGTCATGTGCTACAGTGATGAATGCCGTCGCCCTTCATCATGCACGGCCACTGGGTGTTTTCTCACTCAAAGCAGCAAGGCACGTGATCAACAGAGCACAGTCGTGACGCTCTTCTCACAAACGCCCGTAAACACGCGAGGAGGAACCACGGCCAAGACTCACTCCCTCAGCATTTTCCCCTGCCTGAGGAACACCCTTGTCCTCGGCAAAACAGATTAAACGGCTATCCCACGCCTCACCGTGCGCTACTCCATACCACGCATCAACCCTCACATGTCAACTCTTTCATTAATTACTATAATCACAAATGTAATCTACCCCCCCCCCCCACACACACACACCATTGCACTTACGTAACTACACATTTCACCAACTTAGAGGATCTCATTTCAAAGCCTTTATCGGGGAATCAGCTTACATAACAGATGATTCAGAGTAGGAGTTGGTGTGCGAATGTGTATGGGTATGCATCAGTAAGCAAATGAAGTCGTGCTCTCCCTGACAGACCCTTGATGGGCTTCACGCAGGCCAACATCGCCTGTCAAGCGCCACCCCCACTCCCCCAGCCCCACCCCCTTTTACTCCCCTGAACACTGCACCTGCTGTACACAATGCACCTGCTGTACATAATAACAGGTGCATTACAAGTGTGTTATATGTCCCAGTCACAAATACTCTCTCTCTGAACATGTTGGGGGGAGCCCAGCATCACCCCCCCCCCCCCATCCACAACAAACAGGTCCCACACAAGAGCAGTGGGCGACAACAACACAGCAGTGGATCGAGACCAACATAAATCCTCTTGACACATTACCCCACACATTACCCGCACCCTCCCCCCTTGCTAACCTCTGAGACTGTAACCCCCCCAACACACACACACACACACACACCTCATCCACCGTTGCCCGCCCCCGCTTGTGGAGGACCACAATTCATGCCATGCAGAATAATGCCAAGTCAGCGTTTGCAGACAACAAAGAGTTGGGATGGCCTAATATATTCCAGGGTGGACAAGAGACAAGAAATAGGGCGCGGAGTAAGCTCATTAACATGAGCCGCAGCACCTGCCTGACAGGGAGCCTTAGTGGGGACGAGGAGGAGGAGGAGGGGGCGGGGGTGCAAGGATGGCGATCGCTACTACCGTGGTTATTGTACCGTGGATATTAATACAGTTTAGAGCGAGTTAATAAAAGTCTCTTACCCGCACAACCCACAAGAAGCAGGGCTACAAAGATGTCCCCGGACCGGACCATGGCAAAGTCCCCCCCTCCCGACCCTACCGCCTTCACTTGAGGCGAGCGCTGCAAACGTGAAACGGCTCGTCGCCTCGCTCCTCTTCCTCCACCCCCCTTCGTCCCAAAGGCGGGTGTGTGAGTGGCCCTCGGCTTTTGCTCCTCAGCAGGGAATCATCCTCAAATAGAATCGCTCCGTATGGCTCATTCGGCAGTCAGCGGGAGGAAGGCGCTGGAGCGCGAGTCACTCGTGCTTCTGGCGACGGTGGTGCTGATGAGGATGAGCGCCACAGCGCCGTTCAAAGTGTGACTGACAAGCCGAGCCTGCTCACAAGTGTGAATCAATGCGCGCGGCAGGGACGATGCACCTCCCGTTAAATAGTGCACCTGTGACATAGACAAAAACGGACCCCTGTCATCGGAGCGTTCAATATCTCATTGGCGTTTTAATGTGTAATAAACTAATGGGGCTCCAACCTCTATACTTTTCTTCCTGTTGTTATATTCAATTATATAGAGTATTACCTTTATTTGTTCAAAAGTTAGTCATTTGAAATGTCTAATGTTTTGTACTCTTGTTTTTACATTTATAATGCATGGCCTATCCATGATTTTTCCATTACAGCTCACTTACAAATATTTCTTAAAAGATGGCATCTTGTTTTCTTGGTAATCTATTTCCTGAGCACTTTGTGGAGACACTAATCACATGTATCAATTGACGATTTCTGATAAGGCCTTCACGTCTTGCAGTTGTGATGAGAAAATGTTGTATTTTAACTAAATGTGCTTCAAAATGGCTAACATTTCTCGAACATGGCAAACGTTTCGCTACAGCACTAGCACTTTTTAGTGTATCAACTTATCATTCATGAAATTATTGACATTGTCGTCACATGTTTCACTGAAAAGGTGCCCTTTTTCTGGAGGCTTTGCAGTTATGGGGTGCTTCAGTTTGAACACTAAAGTGCACTACACTGTACTGTGCATGCGTAGTGAGTAGCCTAGGCAGATAAGAGACCAAGAAGAACCTCGAGTCTCGTGGATCTTAACCAGGCACGGCTCCAGGATTATTTTCACTCTCCTGACTGATGCATCGGGAGGCTGAGAAAATGAATACCGGTATATTGTAGAATGTCAAATAAAATGCTCGAGGAGGCTGCACAGATTTCTGACAGAGCTGTTGCACCACCAAGCCCTAGCGGAGCACCAGCCGTGACGTGAACAAGAATACATAATAATGCATAGTTACTTCTGTGTTCACTACAAAAAGTGATTATACAGAAACACAAGACTGCTTCTTAAATGAGTTATGAGATGAAACTGTGGCGGGACAAGTAAAGTGATATTTTATTGAACGTTCCTTCCTTCTATTTACTGACAGTGACACGCTGCAGCTTTGTAATGACAGCCCAAGTATATATTTAAATTCTATTCAATTAAGAGCAGCATAATGAGTGTTTTCTACACTTGTCCATAAACTTCATCTTTACAGATGATGTAGATGATGTCTGTTGTTTGTTGTGCTAAAGGAACAATGGTAACAGATGAGGAGGAAAGAAACTCTTGCCAGGCAGAGTGGATAGGGCTCAGCCAGAACCACCCTCTGTCTCACTCTGTCTCACTCTCTGTCTCATCTGAAAAATTTGCATTTGAAGCCACACCCACTTGCCTCTTTTGAATGACAATTCCGAGCAGGGCATCACAGCTTTGTGTTAAATATAAACTCCATGATCTATTCCAGCCTTTTAGTGCAACGTTGTTTCCAATGCCACTTTTATCCCAAAGCCTGTATTTACACACAAATTCATTATATCACAGTTAAATGCACTGCATTGTGAACTGCCAGTAAACCCAGTGGAGCAGTTAAAATGAAGACTGCTGTGGTTGAAGAAACTCATATATATATATATATATATATATATATATATATATATATATATATATATATATATATATATATATATATATATATATATATATATATATATACACACACACACACACACACACACACACACACACACACACACACACACACACACACACACACACACACTGGACGCAACCTTGATGCATGACTGTAATGGCGGTACTCCCTACATCTGTAGGCTGATCATGAGTGCAGGCCTATGAACCTATGTGAGCATTAAATTTGACATCCAAGGTTACTGCTGGCAGCTTTTCGCTCTGCTGTACAGGCTCGTTCATGTGGGGATCCTTTAGAAGAACTGCAGCATTGGTCCGCCTCTGGGCTTTTGTTCCAGACAAGAGCAAAGCCAATCTTGTTGTTTTAACAGTGACCCAAAATGTTCGATGTCGGTGGTGCGAAGCATTAAATAGGCTACCTGTCATACTGCAACAATTGCTTGAAATGTAAATTTTGTGACATCAGTCCTGGAACTTTTCCAATACACCTTGTACCTCAGAAGGTGATAAAATTCCTGGGCCGTGAAGTGTCAGGTGTAGGCTCAGCAGGAACACATTTAAGTAAAAAGTTGGAAGATTTAGCTCAGTGAAATTCATGTATTTTTCTTTTGTCGTTTGTTGTTGTTATTCTGTTTCTTGTGTCGTGCACTGATTTGCTAGCTAACAATCATATTCCGCAAATGCAATAATAACTCCTAGGAGGGCAAGGAAAAACTAAAATAAATAAATAAATAACTTGGAGAAAAATGAGAAACCTTGAGTCGGGTCTGCAGTTGGGAGAACCCTCCTTCCCCCTCCTCCCTCTCCAGATCAGGGAGGAGGGGGAATGAGGGACAGAGGAAACAGCAGTACAAACAGGCAACATATATTTCAACAAAATGCAAGAGTATATAATGAGTATGAAATTGGGATTTAAGGATTTCAATTGAGGTAGCTGCTCTAATTTGCATGGCTAGGGCATTCCAGAGCACTGGAGCCCAAATTGATTTGTGCTCTTGGCCGACAGCGAAGCAATGAGCCAAAATTGAATGAAAGCCAAGACAACCTGTGAGTCGACTGAAAAGACATCACAGGAAAATCTTCCGTTTGCTGTCCTTCCATCTCATGGCAATTCCCTTTTTTTTCTGAATTGTTTCAGAGTGAAAATACTGCAGGATGGAAGCTATGGATTTGGGGCAAAATGTGCAGTGATTTGACCAACGTTGTTTGAGTCATAGGTGCGAAAGGTAAGAGGCAGCTGATGACTCATAAATGCCCTCCAAATATAGTGCACAGTGGTGTTTTATTCAATGTGCAGCAACGGTGCAGAGCACACGATGTTGTTTGTTCTCAATTTCAGGTCACCTTGTTAGTGTTTTAGATTTAAAAAAATAGAAGCTTTTTTTTCTTTCCAGTGATGTTATGTCAATGATGCATCGGAATATTGCCCCATGCAAGAGATTCTCACTGCACCACCTCAGTAGCGTAGCATAAGGCATCATGGCCATATGAACACATTAGTTTCCAGGTCATGGGAGAGACGGGAGCAAATCTAAAATGGGAGAACAGTGTTTCTCATAAGCTCATCATAGTTTGACCAAGGAACGTCCTGTCCTCTTCCTCCTGTTGACTCTTAACATAATCATTCATTGCATATTCCTAACTAATACATCCATTGGGAATACATGTGATAATAGCCACCTAAATTACAGGCCAAGTTGCCTGAAAAGCCTGTCTTGAATTGTCATCAGAGTACCTTTACTGAAATGCAAGGTCAGCAAACTCAGTCAAGGGGCCCTCAAAAACCTTGTATTGCACTGACAAAAGTTCTATTTCATTTTCACTATTTTGGTTGACTGACACCCATGCGCTTGCCATAAAACCGGGTGTAGCTTGATTTTCATGCCGGTACAAGTCTAGTCTACTGTGGATTGTATTGTGCTCCTCTAGGCGTTCCGGTGAACGTTGTTGACTTGCTACCGACTCGTGCAAGAATTTGGTAACTGAGCTTGGCGTAGAAACAGGCATGTCATCGTTTTTGTGCTGGAGCTGTGGTCTTGTTTAACATACATTTTGTATGTTACACCTCACTGGGTGTTATTTCCTTGCTTCCTGGTTACAAAAATTTAACTAGATTTTAGACTTACAAAAAGCAGGTCTAACTCAAGGCATAGGAGGGGAAACGTGATTTTGGTGTATTTGATCAAGGAGCAGGCAGACAAATTTGGCATTCTATGGACGGGCATGTCACTGGATTTCATTCAAAAATACAAGTAGAACACCAATAAATCCTTCAAAATCATTGTTGAAATAATTAATAATAATTCAAATCATGATCACCTGAAAAAAATGGACACCTCCCATTCACTTTTGCGGGGGAGGAGAGCGTGACACACTCTGCCCATGTCAGATGCACGGCCGACAACATCATCCGCAAGGGGCGAGCTTGCAGTTTACCTGCCAATGTCATGTGCAGACCCCAGAGAATGTGTTTGTTTCTGCAATGTCAAGCATGGCATATTCAGGCGTACTGCGCTCAGAACTGAGAGATGGCACGAGAATGGGTGGAAAAAAAATTACTTCCACGCCACAATGGCGCACAAAGGTGCAAACGCATAGTCTTCCAAAATACCAAAACAAAGAAAACTCCACTCATACACACAGTTAGACTGCGCTTTGCACTAGACTTGCGCGAACGAAAATAGGGCCCATGGTCTTCAATTATTGAGTCGTTAAAGTCTGATTTGATGCTTATGATCCAACGAATGAATCGTCAAAACATGTATTCAATTGACAAGAACATTCATCAACGTTAAATATAGTTTATAATTTGGACCACTGACATGATGACAAGTATCACACGTGCTGCTCTCCACTGCATCCCCCCTGACGACTGATACTAATAGCAGTGCCGCCGATAGTGGCAAGAGCGTCTGGCTGTTTCTGTTGCCACTGTCGGTTACACACACACACACGCACGCACGCACGCACACACGCACGCACGCATTCACACACACACAAAAAGTAACAAAAAGGTTGAAAGCTTCATTTTCCGCACAACTGCACCAACAAGTTTATTTTGCAGCTGTCTTCTTGAATCAAGTCTGCGGATGTGCAGTAAGATAGTGGAAGAGCCCATTACATAAGATGGGAGGGGGGAGAGCAGTCAAAATCCACATAACGTGTGAATTTAGATTCAGATAATTCAAAGAATTGACATTGGGGCCTTTTGGAAATCTTGGCTATGCAGGAAATTTCCCGTGCTTGCCTTCTGGTCATCTCTGGACTGGCCCTGCCTGTATCATTTAGCTTTGAATGTGTGTTGTCACATAGTGGAGCCATTGTGGTGATTGTCCGACGTGCTTCAGGAAATAGGAATTATACACACGCACACAGTGGGCATCTTTGTGGAGCCTCGATATCAATCTGTGTAGGCACACATCTGGAGTCCGATTAAGCTCACGCACAACCACACACATTTTGCTCCGCCATTTGCATATTCTATTATTATTATTATTATTATATAATGGTGCCCACTCATGCACCAGTAGACATGCACAGGCCATTCTACAAAGATTTACCTGTGTTCGTAAAGTGTCATTGCAATGACTGAGCCACCTGATGACACAATAATGTAACTTGTTAGTTTTAAGAGAAACAAATATTTTTTAAAAACCTTTTCATGGTGAAATAGATTTTTTTAAATGATAAAATTTAAACTATTTAAAATTCAACTTTTTTCTTGTACAGTACTGTGAAGATTTTTTTTGCCAGATTGAGGTTTTCTTGATTATTGAAAAAAAATCATCTAGAAAAAATATCTTTATTGTTATAACTTTTATGTCACAATTTTTACAAAATGTTCATTTGTCTTCGTTACTATTCATTTTTTATTTTAATTTTTTTGGGGTGAATCTCAAAACTTGGGCTAGAACCAAAAATCCAGTCTCTGAATGCATTGTTTTTGATGCCGTTTTTACTTTAATACAATAGGTGTAGCAGTAGAATAGTTTCTATTTTACATTTTTCAAGGATGCTCCACACTTGAACGTAGTCTGAAAAGTTTTGTTTCAAAACTGTTTTTTGTACAGCATTTGCATTGATCACATAAAATGAGTTTTATTATTACATGTATGATTATGCACGGTTTTACTGCGTGGAATTACAATGTTTTGTTTGGTATCTGCTGCCACCACGTGTTAAATGGAGGACGTGCGGATGACGTGCAATGTGCAAGTTCTGACACGAAGGGGCGTTGTAACCACATTAAACGCAGTGATGGAGTCCCCCAACAGCCGGGCTTTTAAAACTTTTTTTTTTCCAGACCGAGTGGCCGACTACATAAAAATATACTGAGCGCTCCACGTACCCCCATATTGACGAGTATTAAAATAGTAGACCAAAGTGTGCATCAAAAACAAGGTACTGGCAATAGAAAACATTTGATATTATTGTAAGCCATTGCATGATGCAGTTTGAAATGCCCTTAACTATGATTCACTGAGAAGCACCATGTTTTGCGGCTGCAAAAACATATTGCCAAGAAGTACTTGCATGTGTAGGGTTTTTTTTTCCTTCAGCATTTAAATCGTTTTAATTATGAGTGGATTGTTCAAACATGGACTGTGAGAGAGTACAGGTACCACCCTGTTAGTGACATATTTCAATTTACTGAAAAGTGTTAATTATGTAAATATTTAACAAAACTTAGTGTTCATAAGACCTTATGTGTCCCTTATTCCAAGTTGTTTTTCTTTTTTGAATAAGCGGTTCATATGATGGTGGATGAATAGAATAACGCAATAATAGTGACTTAAGAATTATAGAGTAGAGTAGAATGTGTGTTCAGTGTTTAGAATCTTCAAACAAATATTCAAGAATTTAAAAAATCAGCAAGTTTACTTGTCATACACGCACGTTTAGATGAGAAATTTGTTGCACTGTCTTAATTTTTAAGGGCAAAGGGGCCACCATTTCTGCCTGTGCAACTGGTACTTAAGATGAACCGTACTCGCGAATGGGCAACATTGCGCATGTGGGGCAAAATTTTTTTAAAAAAGGATGTTCTTTAGTTTTTTGGGCCCCATTTTTCAACTGTTCACCCCTGATGGTGGCCATAGACCTTAAAAACGGAAACTATATTTACCCCATGCTCAATTACTGGTATCTGTATGTATGCATGTATTGCACCTCGCAATTGTCATGCAGTTTTTTTGAATGTCAATCAAAAACTTTATACTTCATATAACTTCAGTTTGTTTCCAAGAGAGAAAAAAAAACAACTCTGACATTAACCACATTTGTTATTGTTTCGGATGATCTGAAGAATACGGGCGAGTGCCCCTGGAAGTTGTTTTTCTTTTCTTGTGATGGCCTTTCAATTAGTTAACACATTGCCAAAATCATATCGCTTGTCATGACATCAGAAGCTGAGGCAGTTAAACGTCCAGTCCAGCCAAATACTGTATGTTCCGTGTGTGAACCAAACAACCTGGAAAAAAAAAATCTAAAATGATGCGTGCATTTTGACATTGTCTGGATTGTATTGTCTTGGGTTTTGTGAGCCTTTCTTATGGCAAACGATGCAAGACAGTGGTGTCCTTCTGCTCTTATATTACATACGTGACACACTGTAAAATGCCCCTTATTTTACTACACCCCCCCATCTCTCAATTTTTGACAAAAGAAGTAGCAGGATTGCAGAAATGTGTATGCCCGGTAATTAATTAAACTGTCTTGACGGCTGGGCTGTCTCCACACGCTCACCTGGCCCATTAACTTTCAATCCAATAGTATGAATTCGTCACACCGTTCCTCGACAGTTAAAACAATCGCGACTCTGCAATTCATTATTGTGACAATTCTTGAAAATTGATTACTCCCATTAAACCATTAAATTGCCTTTTTTTTCGAAGGGGGGGGGGACGACAAATGTTGGAAAAAATAAGCCGAGACGACTTTCACAGCTACATTTTTGTGACTTAAAATGAGACCTCATCAATTCAGTTACCCTTCATGTCAGTGGTGCGTTGCAACGTCACGTTACCTTAACATAATTAAACCTCCCGGCCCAAAAAAGAGGTCCTCAAGAGGTCGACTCCAGTATACTGTGGACCACCCAAACCCTAAAGTCCACTAGTTTGATGCTAACATAAAATGGGACATCTCATAATTAGGCTAATGAATAGCATCCATGTGGCTATGTTAAGCTTTAAGCAGATATTTGAACACAAACACGTGTAGACAAGTAATATAACAATGCTCACAGTCAAAGGCATATATTCTTTATCCTCTGTGAAACATGATTAACAATACAGCAGATTACTAAATCACTTAAAGGGGAAGCAAACCCGATTTTTTTTTCGTGACAATAATGTTTTATGCACCTCCACTCGTCTGCATATGACATTCTGATTTCAAACCGAATTCCAATGAAGTTGGGATGTTGTGTTAGATATAAATAAAAACAGACTACAGTTATTTGCAAGTCACGTTCAACCTATATTTAATTGAATATGCTACAAAGACAAGATATTTAATGTTCAAACTGATCAGCTTAATTGTTTTGAACAAATAATCATTTACTGAGCATTTTATGGCTGCAACCACTGTGTTACATCACCTTCTCTTTGAACAACATTCAGTACATGTTTGGGAACTGAGGAAGCTAATTGTTAGAGCTTTGTGGGTGGAATTCGTTCCTGTTCTTGCTTGATGTACAGATTCAGCCTGCGTAACAGGCCGGCGTCTCTTTTTTTTTTGGGCATCACAATGAGCCACACACTGCCTGTCTGGTACCCACAAAACAGGCATTGTTAATAATTACAAATAACTGACAATCCAAATGATTTGGCTTTACTATACTGTGAGTACATTTCAGAATTTGTACTTTTTACGGCAATGGGGGCGGGGGGTTGATAATGTAAGCACACAGTATAACCCATAATTGTCTCGCTGGTTCAGGAGCAGCTCACACACACACACTTGTAGATGTGACTGGCAGCGCTATGCCGGCTTCTTGTTCATAAATTCTGTGATTAATACACACTGTTTATAATCTGTGAAAGCATCCTGGCGTGAAGGATGAGGATTATATATATTTTTTCATCTCGCAAACTAATTGAAAAGGGCCGGCGTGGTGCTGCTATCGCTTGCGTCCTCAGCTGAGTTATTGCCAGGCTGAGACTGACAGGGGGAAAGGGGAGCAGAAAAAAAGGCAGATTTAATGAACAAGCGTGTGACTGTTGAATAGGCAGGTGCTGGACTGGACTGGGCATCTGCTCATGTTATAATAAAGATATCTGATGTTAGTTGACATTCATGCGCCACATAACACCTGCAGCTTGTTCAATCTTATTTGGGCACTAATGACACATGAGAGGTATTCAGCTAACAACAGGTTTATAATTGCGGATGTAGTGGTAATGAGGCAATGGGAGAGGTTTGGTCCAATTATAATGTTTTTTTTTAGTTTATGTGGCAAAATGAAATGTCAACTTAGTTTAAATGGAAAAGTGCAATATGAGTTATCCATTTTCTAATGTGCTGATGCTCACCAGGGTCGCGGGCATGCTGGAGCCAATCCCAGCTGTCTTCGGGCAGTAGGTGGGGGACACACTGGCTCGGATGCCAGCCAATCACATAGACCAACAACCATTCGCACTCACAATTACACCAAGGGACATGGGTATGGAGTGTTCAATCAACCTACGTGCGTGTTTTTGGAATGTGGGTGGAAACCGGAGCACCCGGAGAAAACCCAGGCAGGCACGGGTAGAACATGCAAACTCCACACAGGAAGGACGGGACCTTGAATCGAACCCCGGACCTCTGTGCTGTGAGGTGGATGTGCTCACCAGTTTTTCCACCGTGCCATCGCAATATGAAATAATTTATTAAATTGTCCATTTGTTGATCGCATTTAAATGTAGTCATCATCAATATATCATTATATTATTATTCATCATTTCGTAAGTTTTTTTTATCATTTGAACCTCACATAACACACATTTCATTTTGTTAAGGCCAAAATTAAATACAAAGCCAACTGCCATTGTAGTATATTCAATTATGCAATGTATAAATCACATCTGAATCATAAATATGTAATGTTAATATTTATTTTACAAATATCGACAAATGCAAATCTGAATTTATATTGGAAATTACAATATGTATGTAAAGTATGTTAAATTATACCTCAATATGTAAATTGGTCCATAAATCCAGTTACAAAAACATGAATTCATAGATTGAAAATCATTTTGAAAAAAATAAGAGTTATATTTCACCATTTAATAAACCATCTGACATTAAACTACCTATTTAATTGGCTTCATATTTTATTGTGGCACACTTCTTTCCTTAATTATGTTACATGAAGGAAAAAATACAAATCAGACAAAATGAATGCAAAATAAAAACAAATACGCATCACACACAAACACAAGCGAGATTTTTACTGTAATATCTGTAGACACCTCGATCGATCTATCTATTGCTCTCTCTTGTTCTTGCTATTTCTTTCGCACCCTCTCTCACTCTAACCTATCTAATCTCTTGAATCTATCTATGTACTGCATAAACTGTATGTGTCCCATGTTGACATATTTATTTGCTGCATATATAGATTTAGATATCTATGTGCTGTAGGCAAGCAAGTTATGCGCCGTGTCTATGTATCTATGTGCGAAATTCAGTCAGTCATGGTATTCTGATCGGGCTGACTGTTGTTTATTCTTGCTGACCTGATCAACCTTACTCGGGCAACATACCAGGCCAGTGCACACAGAATGTGTTTATTTTATAATTAAGGTCACTGTGTCATTTTCACACACTGTTGTGTTGCTAAATAATTCAGTCAGCAAATTGCTGGATGAAATCATGCCTATGTAAGCAGCACCGGCCCATTTGTAAGCTTTGTGTAATTTGTTCCAACAGTTTTAGATCAGTGTTTTACTACATGATATGGAAAAAACAAAGCAACATAAATGTTGATGTGAAGTCCCCATCCTGCTCAAAAATTTGGTTTAACCGAACTTTGCGGTATATGAACGTGACCGATTTAATTTTTTTTTGTGAGCCAAACTACTGCCTTCATTTTAAAATGACACAATCAAACATCGGCTCCATTGAGACGGCATTAGCATTGCCGTTGCATCTCATTATCATTTTATTGCGAGGTGCTATCTCAACTCAACTGTATTTATATAGCACTTTCAAACAGCCATTGCTGCATACAAAGTGCTGAACATGGAGCAACTAACATATACAACCTATCATAAAAAAGTCGTCTACAACTAACCAGTAAAGACCGATCCGCAGTTGGGAGTTTGTTTGCAGTTGATTAAAAATACTTTGTCCCCTTCCTGATTACTGCGTTCTTAGCATATTCATCACACACAAAGATTTCAGTTCTTAAAACCAATTTTAATATCATATATATACAGTATATATATACTGTATGTGTGTGTGTGTATATATATATATATATATATATATATGGAAGTTTTAGGACTTTTTCCCAGATACGACCAGACATTGTGGCCTCCTGACGGGTGCCTTTCATCTGGATTTTAGGAGATGAAAGCTTAGTTTATGCACATACTTTTTATCCCTCTAATTAATATGCAAATGTGTTCTGTTCTATAGGGAATTTAATGCTATTTCGAGGAATAGGAAGAAATGTCCTCATACACGACGACTGAATAGACACTCAGCTGTCAGTGAGACGTCAGAAAATTGCTAATATATGCCTGGTAATGCAGGGCCAGGCCATTTCAGGTCTTTTTCAGCACTGTGGGTATTGTCTTATTTTTAGAAAAGCTGGACAAAGTGTTTATGGACACACAGCATTAGGTACAGCCACACAAACAAAGGAGTTGTAAACCAATGCATATGTTGTGGTTTTGTTGTTGTTTTTTTTTTATTGTATTAAAAGCCAAACTAAATGCTAATCTAGTAACCTGGGTATTGCAGGTGAAATGCTACTGTGATTGCATTGCGTAGACATGCCTGGCACTACTTTATTTAGATTCAGACTCAATCTGCCTCATCGATGCGGTTTATACCAGTGTGGCTGCAGCTGGGCTACCATATGGTAATAAAAAGACCTTATGTGAGAATTGTGCCTGTTTGGGTCTCTCTTACATAGGACACAGAATTTGTTGTGTTTTTGGTAGGCGTGAAATAAGCAAAATGTCATTTTAAAGGAAGGCGGTATAGTGGTACCTCTACTTATGAAATTAATTGGTTCTGGAAGAAATTTCTTCATGACCAATTTTGTAAGTAGAGACGCGTTTTCCATGTAAATGCCCTAATCCGTTCCAAGCCCCCCTAAAATTCAGACATAAATGTTTCCTTAAACATAACAGTGCATCAAAATATGTAGCAAATACATGTTACATTTACATTATTGCACAATAAATGAGAGTTTTGCATAATGTAAAAAAACTAAGAATAAAGACTAAAAATGATGGTCACTTAACTTTTCACTGCATCCTTGTCATTTTTTGCCCATTTAGTTCATGTTCTCTCTCAGCAATGATTTTTGTCTGGCGTTTTGTCAAGAACTGATCCAAGGATGTTTACTTTTGTCGGCTTTTAACAATCCTTCGAAAATGTCCAAGACAAACATCAGCATAGTGAGCGATCGCCCGACTGGTGAATACTTTTTCTGGGTGATTCACATTTGCATAAAACTATCCGAACGCCTCATGATGAGGACCCTGCATAGATGCATATCTATCTTTCGACACAGAAATACAAACGGTAGAGGTCCCTCTGAGCCAATAGCCAGGATGATGCTCGGTAATAGCCAATGGCAGAGCAGCTATAAGTTTGCTGCGTTCAGTAAACTCAAAGCTGCGAATAGCAGCCCATACTGGATTTTTACCTTTCGTATCTTGAAATTTCTTTTGTAACAAGAGGCAATATTTTCCTGTTAAGGCGTTTCATAACTTCGAATGAAGAGACGCACGTCAGTAGAGGGTCGACTGTAATCACTACATCCCAGTGCATTAAGCATTACTTAGATCAAATTCTTTCATATTTTATTTTCTCCATGAACAGTTTCTGGGGATAGCTGGGAGTTTTTGGGGGGGGAGCTACTGCTTGGAGGACTAAAAATCAATTTAATAATGCTGCAAATGTTATGATGCTCATATCGAAGCCGGGTGCTATTTATTTTATCAGTCAATTGCAGCAAGGTATGGATATAAGGTTGTAGGTGTACCAAGCAGGGTTGACGAAGATTTGACATTCAATAATACTAATCAACAACAAATTGTAAATCAGAGATGAATTCCTTGAATGTGTCCCTAAACTATTCCAGTGTACATTTTATGATACCTCATGCAAATTAACCATGTTTCAAGAGGACTGGTGATGTTGATTAGGAGGTGATCTTGACTTTATTTTTTAAAGTGGTGAATATGAGACGGAGATCTACTGCCTTATCACAGTTTATAAAATTAGACGGACCACTTGAAGCAAATACATGTTGGGTGCAACAAGTCAATAACAGTCCAGATAAGCACCAAATGGCTTGAGGGGCCTGAAAGTGGAAATCCTAGAATGTAATGCGCATTAGATGGACTAAAACAATAGTTTTTATTATGCACACAGTTTACAGTCGCTGACTTGCCTGACTGACAAGTGTGTAGGAGACTCATAATAAAATAACATAGTCATAATGTTTTAGAAAAACAAAATGCAAGCCTTTGTTGTCACAAATATGCAACTCATTAAGCAGAGGGTTCTCCCACACACAGTCAGCAGGTACCACACCTGCTACCGGTGAATGTGTTTCGCACCTCAAAGGCATCAAGAATTGATGACCTATGGCGTTATTTTTGGAATATCATTTCCTGGAATCATTCACCAATGTGGTTGAGATGGGATATTGTGAGAAGGAGGGCAGTCTATAAAAGCTGCTTCACCATAATATGAAGGAAAAATATTTTTGTGACATTTTTGGCACATTATTTATTTCAGCCAAAGAATGTACAGCACATGTACTGTACGTGACATACGGTGGCAGAGAAACTTTAAGGCAGTGAAAGTCATTTCATGCACGGTTAATCTTTTGCGCACACTGGCCACATTGAATTCTGAAAACAGACGCATGGACTGGGTCATTTGAAGATTAACTAGATTTTGTTTTTAATGTATATACAATACCATCCATCCATCCATTTTCCGAACCGCTTGATCCTCACTAGGGGTGCTGGAGCCTATCCCAGCCGTCTTCGGGCAGTAGGCGGGGGACACCCTGAATCGGTTGCCAGCCAATCGCAGGGCACACAGAGACGAACAACCATCCACGCTCTCATTCACACCTAGGGACAATTTAGAGCGTTCAATCAGCCTGCCATGCATGTTTTTTTTGGAATGTGGGAGGAGACCGGAGTACCCGGAGAAAACCCACGCAGGCCCGGGGAGAACATGCAAACCTGTATGTAAAATACATAATTTAAAAAATGAAAATATTCTCATTTTGAAATTTTTATTACAACAAAAAATATACAAATGGGCGTAGTTTACAAATATGTATTCACAATAAATCCAACAATCAATTCGACATTGTGGGGTGGGGGGGTTGTAAATGCCTGGGCTTGAAAAAAGGTTTAATCTTTGGTTTCATTCCATACAGTATTGTTTTGTTTTTTAAATGGGGCATTACTACTACTACTACGACTACGAGTACTACTACTAATTATTAGTATTATTAGTATTTTTCCTTGAGAGAGAAGTAGATTTGTTTGACACGTTTCCCTCCACCCTGGCAACCCCACAGAAAAATTTCTCCTGGCTTAAATGGATTATTTGGGTTTTTTTTTTTTTTTTTTATGAGTGGACACCGATGCATACAGGAGGAGCACAGAAATTGAAGTATTGACCAATATCAACATTGGTATCAATACTATCAATCTTGGGATCGATCTCCCCACCACTCATGCTCATCTTTTGCTCTTTAGCAGGCTACTTAGCCACCCTGGGTCCCATAATGCACACACTCACTCAAACATAGAATGTGTGAAAGCATCTGTGGTGGGCCATTACCACTGAGGAGCCAGATGAAAACACTTCAGTCATCTGATCCATTCCTATCCATTATTTATCCTGCTGGCTCCAGGAACGCTATTCCTATACTCTATTCTCTTCTATTTTGTAACAGGACTTTAGTGTGTGTGTTTATATATATCTATATCTATCTATATATATATATGTATGTATTTATGTGTATATATGTGTCTATTTGTATCTATCTATCTATCTATCTATCTATCTATCTATCTATCTATCTTGATAGATAGATAGAAAGATAGGTAGATATAAGGATATAACACAATTACATTGTGCCTGTTACTTACAATACAATACAACACAATACATCCTGATTTTATATAGCGCTTTCACAACAGCTGCAGCTGTAACAAAGCGCTTAACAAAACAGTTCACATAAAGTAAAATAATAAACACAACATATAACAAAAAACATGGACAGTCATGCAGTCCTAACCACTTTTCCCCCCATACGCTTTGTTGTTTATAGCAGTTTGAGTCAAAGTGTCCTCTTACTTGACCTATTACTTGCAACTTCTGTCAAAAAATAAACGTCAGTTAAGATCGTGTTTGGCTGATTGAGTGATTGATCGAAAGAACGTGACTCAGGGAGCAACAGTTATGCAACACATTCGGTGGCCTTATTTGATGTCGTCAGCTGCAAGAATGATTCGTGGCCACCTTGTTGTCTTGCCTGAAAAACATCACTTACTGGCATTTAAAAAAAGAAAATATTCATCAAACCCGAAAACCCCCCAAATAAAACTGAGGTGTATTTTTTCCCTCCACCATTTTATCAATAGCCGATTTAGCATTTTTTTCTTTTTGTTATCGTGAACTTCAAGCCAATACATGCTAGCTATAACATTCAACATAATTTTTTTCTTCTTCTCAGTTTGAGCCCTATGTAAGGAAATGTAGCAGAATAGTAAAACTTTCACTTCTCATTCTACGGGGCCAAATATTTACCCATGTGATATTTATATCTCTTTTTTTTCTTTCCATAGTTTTACTGCCCACGACAAGTATTTTTGAAAAAACAAATCATTTTGATCATGTATATTCTATTTTCGTGATCGTCCACACATGGGCTCACTGCAGTAAACAACGAAAATCCTTTTGTTCGTCAATCTCCGGCGAGTGACGTCATTTACAGAATGCCGAGTCGCCAATCGGCCATTGTAAGGCATTTTTGATTGTCTAGTTAACTGTTCTTTGCAATTGTGTTACCGGGTTATTCGGTTAAATGCCTCGGCGCTGTGTGCACTGTTCACATTCAGGCAAACAGTTGTTTCAGTGGCCAAAAGAAAATAATAGAGCACATATACTGTATATGGACCAGAAATTTGGAACTGTACAGTTTTGTTCTCGCAAAGCCAATGAATTTCATATCGGTGTCTACGAGCATTCTTTGTTTCAAGCACTGAGAAGATCTTTTTCTCAACCGCATTTGCAAAAAAAAAAAAAAAAAAGTAGGCGTGCTAATCAATGAATAACTGTCTGTTGTTTATGAAAACATTTGATTCAAACTACTATACGTGTTCATGGATGTAATCCTGTACGAAAACACTCAAACCATATGAGTGCATGGATGGAATCCGCTGTCATGGTTTGCAACTAAAAATGGTGCCGATATATTGTGCGGAGTGGCCGACAATGCAACACAACTACTTTAGCAATGACAATGTCGGACACCAAGCCACGATGACGTGTGTTCTCGGTGCAAGCGGGATTGATTACATGGACTGAGTAGGTCATCCCATCGTGCGCAATTTACAGCACGGCACAGCATTGAATTTCAAATGTTAATGCTAGGCTAATAACTGTAGCCGACATAGTTTTAACGGTTCTTCCAATCCCGATGGGTCTCGTCTCCACTCCATGTCCGGCCGTTCAGGCCCAACATTTTCCGCATCCTGAGCATCTGGCTCGTACATGTACGGTCCAACGTACATCTTGTCAACAACGTCCTTTTCCTCCCAACTCTTCAAACACCAGGATCCCCCAGATAAGTTTAAAACATCACTTCCTGAATCAATTTCTGACTGGCTTTGTATACTTTCAGTAGAGAGCCCCGCTATTGTTGTTTTAAAGTGACGTCACACTTCCGGGTTTGTCACTCGTCAGGATCTCACTTCGGGAAAGTGATTACTTTGTCAAATTTACAAAATAGAAATAATTTTTTCACGCTTTATTTAATGTATTTTGTTGAATTATTTGTGACATAAAAATATTTCGATTGGGATTTTCTCAAATTAATTCACAACTGATCTTTCAGAAGAGGAGTTGAATCAGTCCTTCACTTTTACCTGAACGTTTACTCTTTTTACCATTTTTTTCTAGACTTCTACTCAAACATAAAGTGTGAGTACTTTTGCAACTTTTGGCTGTGTGCGTGCATGTCATGTTGAAAACACCTTGTGGAGACATTGAGTGTCTGAGTGGCAGGCAGAACCGGCAACTGGCAAGGTGTCACAGATAATAACATCTAAAATAAATTTGATGTGCGCAATTCAATCTGTATGAAGAGAGAGAGCAAGAGGGAAGAGAGCGAGCGAGCAGTGAACTTGTAAATACTATCTGCTCATCCATGGAATGAGGACTGACACGACGGGCCTGCCGAATAGATTGCGCAATTAGCGGCCTTTTGTGGCGTTTGGATGGGTTGAGATCGTCACGCTCCCCTAACATTTCCAATTGCCAGCGTGCTAACTTTTATGAAAAGAAGACACATTGTGTTAATTATTCTTTGAGTTTGTTGCAATCCTACATACATGAATATCCGCTGCGATCCAGGCCTCTGCTTTAAAGTAGAATTACACCAATGAGGTACATTTCTTCAATGCAATACTCCAGTAAAGGACAGGAGGCAGTCTGTAGTAACATTAAACATGATTGGGGCCATGCAAACATCATAATTTCTTTCTTTCCATATTTCCATGTTCACATTTCACTTCTTGCTTCACTTTGTCTATAACTATATAGCCACCAGTCACTTTGTTCGGAACACTTCTGCAATGTAATGACAATCAATGCAAATATTTTTGATACTCATGCTCACTTTTGAGTGACACTGTCATGGAGGTTTTGCTATGACAATAGCACATTCATTATTGTGCATGTAGAGCCCCACTGAATCATATTCAGAGATGTTTCAAAGACCTTTGAAAATTTGGGTTGCATAGGAGAATTATCTGTCAGTATTAATGGGCATATATGTACAGTATCTATGTAGCCTGTATAATGTAGGTACAGTATATATATGCATGTATATTTATATACAGTATATAGTTTGCACAGTATATGTGTGTATATCCATATAGGTAATATATGTACTGTGTATCTGTGTGTGTGTGCATACATGTATATATATATACTGTGTGTATATAATATATATATATATATATATATATATATATATATATATATATACACAGTATGTGCTGCAAGGCTGCCTTGTCTTGCATAATTATAAAAATGAACTTTGTATGGGCAGCTTTTTCAGTCCAAAAGTGTCTATTTTATACGTTTAAATTTTGAGGGCAACAATTTTACATCCGTCCATGATCTGAGCCACTTATGCTCACGAAGGTCATGCATGTGCTGGAGCCTCTCCCAGCCGTCTTCAGGGAGTAGGCGGAGTATACCGGTACCCTGAACTGGTTGCCAGCCAATCGCAGGGCACACATGGACAAACAACCATTCGCGCTCACGATCACACCGAAGGACAATTTAAATTGCCCATTCAACCTCACATGCATGTTTTTGGTGTGTGGGAGGAAAACGGGGTACGCGGAGAAACCCCACGTGGGTATCAGTAGAAAATGCAAACTCCACGCAGGAACGTCCAGAATCAAACGCCGGACCTCTCTCACTGTGAGGCGGATTTGCTAAGCAGTCGACTCCTGTGCTGCTCCAAAAGTGTTACTGTCAATCCAATTAGATCCATCGGTCTCACATGGATGCACAAGACTTTACAAAATTAAAATACATTTAAGAAGTATAAAATGTGAACTTTCTGGGATATTCCAGTACTAACAAATAAACATTATGTAGTGGATCACATTGACCCAAGAAGAATTTTGCTTTTCATACAATATATAGTGTGTAAAAGTGAGCAATGCATGCAGAGTCCTGCTTCCATTTGCAACATAATGCAGAATACTTGATGATAGCACACTCAACGTTTGATCCCTCCTCTGCCCGTCCCCTCCTCTCTCCCCTCCCTCTCTTCTCCTAGTGGGTGCACATTTCCATCCCATGGCCCTCTCTAGGTGATCCAACGCCGCCACTCTCCAGCAGGTGTCCAACATGGCGAGCACGGCAAGCGGATCTCTCGCTCTCTCCTTCTCCCTTGTCGTGATTTCAATGGCCTTCTTCCACAAAGGTAAGTCATACTGCATTTGTAATTGCGCGACACAGTCTCTTCAAAAAAGGGTGTCTGGTGGAGCTTTGGAAGAGCGCAAAGGGGGGATGTTGGGAGAAGTTGTTCGCGCGCAGCGATGGCGCACGAGAGCCCTCTGTCATTTTGGCGTCTTTCTTGTTTGCACCCTTCCACGCCGTGATTGGAGTCCACGACGGAGGAATTGCGACTGTCACTATTCGTACTGTATCCAGGCCGTCAATTCGGCGTTGGTTTTATGTGTGCTGTCAGTCGTTTACGACTTGATGTTGTGTCACATAAATGTGGGGAAAGTAGCGCACAATTGTCGGTGCAGCAAGAAAGTAGCGCAGTTTGAATCAAGTTGAACGTCCTGGAATATCCAGCAACAATACTGTCTTTAACTGTGCACGCAGGCGGGAAAACACGCATTGCAGCTGTGTTTCCACTCGCCGTGTCCTCCACAAATTGTGTGTGTTTAACGGACATGTCTGTGCACGAATGCATGAATCGGTGTGTGCACTTTGACAGGCTGTTTTGGTCGTTTCCCTGCAACAGAGTTGCATGCGTCTCAGTGTTGTGTGAGCATGTGTGTGAGATATCCCTGCTGATACTGGTGCCGCATGTGTTGCGGGTAAAATGTCAGCGTGCTGCTGGGTTCGATCCGACACAGCGGTGTGTTTGGTGTTGTTGTTGTTGCTGCTGTTTTCACTTCCTTGCTGGTGCAAATGTGGCAAGCATGTACATTTTTAAATGGAATGGTATGTATGTGTGTGTGGGGGGGCTTCTTTGGCTGGAAAAGGTGCGGTGAACGCATCAACAGGTTCGCACGGGCACGGGAAAACGTGTGCATGTGTGGTAAACGTGCACGCGATCAAACACATTAAGACAGTGTGCTCTCTTTTTTCTGTTGTTGTTGTTTTTTTGTTAAAACGGCCATATATATATATTTGAGGCATCGCCTCAAAGCACTATCTATGACATCCCAGCGCTTGCCCAAATGAAGCAAGGGGGTGTTTTTAGTAAGTCATCCCTAGTTCAGAAACTGTTATTGACACACATCAAGATGTAAAGGCTGAGCATATTTTGAACATGTTGCTCATCCAAACAGCAGCACCCAAACAAGCAAACAGTCTCCGACAAATTCAAATTCATTCTGAGCTTATGTTCGGTACCAACACGGTCTTTAACGTCATTGTTCTTTGATGCAATTGTTCACACACGGACATTCAAGAGTACATTGCTGAGCCCGTTTGAACTCATTTGCTTGCCAAAACAGCAGCACTGAAGCCCAAGCAATGTTGACTTTCGCGTGTAATATTAAAAGTAGTCTAACCTTACATGGATCTTTGACTATTTTAGCGGAGTCTGAAACATGAGGCATCGCCCAGAAGAATAAATGTCTCATTTTTCCTGTCATGAAAAGAAATGTTCTTACCTGTCATCATCTCTTTTCATTAATTTCATTGTTCATGTAATACTCTTTTGCTAACCAAAACAGGAATACCAAAACCAGTCTCTCGGGTGAATTATAGTGTGTTATATGCACAGTATTAAATATAATCTTAATTTATATGCGTGTGGCGTCTTTTGCGACTGTTTGCATAACTGAATACTCTGACATATAGTTACTCGCTAGTTAAGGTAAATTAACGCCTTCTCCAAATAGACATCTAAAATAAAACTGCTAATAACAGACATTATGTCTGATGCATTTTCGTCTGCGTTCATGTTTACGTACTGGTCCAGCCCTGCTCACTTCTTACTTAATTTCTCCACTGTCACTTGATGACATCGATTGTCACTTGACGAGTGGTTTGCGGTTCAGTTCTGCAGTTCTAGGTTAAAATCTCAGGTCCTCGGGTCACCTATTTGCAGTTGAGCACATTTTTGTTGTTGTTGTTGTCATTGTTGGACAAAGCACCGTTCCTTATGACATGTCCTGCAAGCATAGCCGTCGTCGCCGTTGTCTCACCGCGATTGTTTTTCTTCAGCTGGCTGCGTGTAAAGCTTGTATTTCACAGTTGTTGATTGTATTGTATTGAATTGGGGTGGAACCGTATTCGGCATTTTCTTACCCTGCGCTCCCCATCTTGGCGTTAACTTAATGAACCTCATATTGTCAAAGGGAATAATGTATTGTGTATGCATCGTGTCGCACAGTAGGTGGACTCATATTGCATTCAGCGCCAGCTGGATGCAGACGAAAAAAACCAGACAACCTTCAAGCCAGAGGTGGCTAAAATGCTCACACTATGTATATACAGAAGTCGGTGCCTACAGTCAACTCACTTTACAAGCAGCAGTTTGGCACATACTGTTGTCTACAATTTTTCTCAAAAACACCCTTCAAGCTGTTTATGGCCACTACTGGTTCAATTTCACACAGAAGAATTGCACGTGGAGTGTTTAAAACGACCACACCTTTGCCTTAAGTCCATTTCGCTTAATGCTAACAAACAATGCAAAACATCATAGACATGTTAAGAAATAGCATGCCGTGGTGTTATAACCTTCAAGCAATGCAAAGCTATTCAAGCAAAAGCTTTGACAGACAATAAAAGTGGGCTCGTCTGATCTGAAATTTTTTTTGCAGCATTTGGCAGAGTAATATCCAATAACTGATTAATTATATGATTAATTTCAAACATATAATGAATAATCGAACTTGTTTTTGTCCCTTAACACTCTCATTAATAAATATATGAATTACAGGCAGAACATTTGATTCCAGTATTTTGTCCTACAACATGGGTCACCAACGTGGTGTCAGGGTGCATGCATCACATTAGGCTGTAAGAACAACAAAAAAGCCATTTTGGCAGATTTTTTAAAAGCTAAAATCGGCCAGCCAATTCATCAGTGGGGCCCTCCAATTGAATAATTTTCCTGTGTGTCTCCATCGGTATTATACTACCCCCAGGTGGTTACGGTGCACACACTAGAAGGAGCATCACAATGTCCATTGAATTGAAGTGAAACAAATGTAGCAAAAACTGTTTCAATCTTTACATTTTATTAATTGCCATCAATGTATTTTTTTCTACAAAGTACAATTTACTTGAATGTTTTTATTTTTTCTGGAAAAAAATAACGTTTTAATTTTTCCTTTTTCCTCAAGGCACCATTGTAAGTCCAAAGAAAGGGGGAAAAACCGTCATGTTAGTGTACATTTTGCATGTTGTTTTAGAGCTAACTATCTACTTTTGTGCTCAAAAATGTATGTGGAAAAAAAAAAGTTATTTGTACCCTCGTTCTTCCCACCACTGCTTCAAACTGATGTTGACACTGGATTATGGGCGACCCATACGGGCACAAGAGTGCTTAATACCAGATTACAATTGCTAATCATGGGCTCATCATGAGTCGACACGACACATCTTCCCCCCGGGAGGGTTGGTGGTGGTGGGGGGGGGGGGTCTTCGTATTCAATGGTTTCCTGTGGGTAAAGGTAGTCCACTTATTGTCATTTTGTCGCCATTTGTCATGCCTGAGCGATGGCGAAATGGATCAATGTGGAGCTGTCACCAAACCCGCGGGTGCTGCTGAGAGAAATAAATCCTAATCCTAGAGAAATAAAAGGAAACATACAGTTGTTACGGATGGGGTGGGTGGTGGTTTGTGATTGTGGTGATGCAGTTAGTGCGCTCCACCCCCCTGCCTGTCAGCCGCCCGCCGCCGCCGCTGCCTGACGGCCAACAGTTTGCCAGCGTGAGTGAGTGATCGGTCATGTCTGTCCCTCTATTCTGCTCCCTCCGTGATGATACAAGGGCTGAGATCACTCAGATTGACTTGTTGGGGTGGTGGTGGGGGCCCTTAGCTCGTATTAGAACACACTGTGACAGGAGTTGTTGTCAAAGGGGCGCACGCGGAATGGGTCTTATCATTTGCCTGTCATTTGACCAAAAAATAATATATATATACAGTATATAGATATATGTGTGTGTGTGTATATATGTACATAAAAGAACTGATTTTGCCTGAAGTGCAGAAATGGAAAGGTGAATGTTGTCTCTTTTTTTTTTTTTGACCTGTGATTTTATTTTCAGTAATTGCAAATCAACACATATTCTTCAGCCTGGTTTGAATACTTAAAAGACGGCTCGGCTCCTACATGCAATCCTGTCTTTCAAACAGCCATGAAAGATTGAGTTTTTAATTGCTGATGTATCTGAATAATTTGGAGTACTTGTCCACCCATCAAGTGTGCGATTCAGCAAACTTATTTTCAAATAAGCGTCTGTGAGCAAAATGTTGCTAGATTGCGACCTAATAGCCAATCACTTAAAAATGCTGATCCCAGAACTAGATGAAGACCTGCCCTTTTCAAGCAATGAAATTCTTAGCATTTCAAAAGTCAAAGATAAGCAGAGCTGCAATGTTCGAAACACAAAGGAGTGAAAACATACTCCATGTTTTTATTGTCATTATGGCAGTTGGCAGGTTTTTCAGAATCATTCAATTCATTTATTTATTTGGTTATTTATATTAGTGGAGAGGCGGCCCGGTAGTCCAGTGGTTAGCAGGTCGACTTCACGGTGCAGAGGTACCGGGTTCAATTCCAGCTCCGGCCTCCCTGTGTGGAGGTGTGGTGAGCACACCCACCTCCTCAAACCAGGCTAATTTCCCTGACGCGAGAGAAAGACGGCGGTAAGGGGGGGACAAGACATGTTTGCAGACACGTCAGTCATGAAAAATAATCTCCTTTAATTGAAGATAAATAAATAAATAAATAAAGCAAGTGATTTGTCATGCCGTAGACAAAGCCACACAGAACCAGAGCAACCATGTACGGTACTTAAAAAAAAAAAACACATTTTATTTTGGACGTCACATGGCTAATTCACACACTCTCTTATTCCAATTCAAAGACTCTTATTCCAGCAGCGTGCGCGAGGACGATAATAATCCTGAATTTAATGGGCCGTTGATGGTTCCCGCGTGTGAGCCCCTGTGCATTAGATCACCCCAGTACATCATTTATAACAATACTCCGCTCTTCTATTTAAAGAAATTGAATATATTGCTCATTAAATTTACATTAAACGGCTTAATAAGCCCCCTCCCCACTAATTGCGAGATAATGCATGGCTCAACTTAATGTGCTGCTAACTAATCTTATTATTGGAAGGGAGCGTCACATAGAAAAGTAACTGGATATTAGGTCAGGAGTCATTTGGGCCACTTCCTTGTGCTCATCACACTTTACGTGGCTGTGATCCTTTCCTTCTTTCAGCTTTCCTTCTGTTAACACTGGGTGTTTCCCAGTTTTTAGTAAGCCAAGTAGGTCTCAATGATTTTGAAAAATAACACGTGTCAACAGATTGTTGAGATTTTTCAATCAGAGATGCAAGTAAACTTTTCTAGAATTTTTTTTTTTGGGGTGCTTATTTTGAATCTGCCCTCATTTTTTTTTCTCTAGCGCAACAGGACTTAACATCAAGAAATGACAACAACAAGAATAATATTTATAATGATAT
Organism: Hippocampus guttulatus; assembly: GCF_054856545.1. Lineage (NCBI taxonomy): Eukaryota > Metazoa > Chordata > Actinopteri > Syngnathiformes > Syngnathidae > Hippocampus > Hippocampus guttulatus. The sequence continues at coordinate 13,338,277 of NC_141272.1, read as the reverse complement.
GAAAAAAATAATATAAAGTACAGAATGTTATAGACTAATATCTGGTGGAGTTTCTGAAGAAATGGCATAGCGATAAATTACAACATATGTTCAAGTCTGGATTGTACAAGCTTTTATACGTCAAACTGAAAACCAAAAAATGAGAACATCTAAAAACAAACAAACAAAACGGACCGGGAAATAGATTTTTGAAATCAGGTTCAAAAATACATTTGGGGATGCATCAAGCCGTCTCTGATTAAAATTAGCTGTTGAACAATGTAATCTGTGATTTGATGATGAAAAGTATTTTTTTCCCTCCTTCAATATTGCAATTGAAGACTGATTGTTTTTTTTTTTCAAGGCTCTCTCTATTTGTATTTTTTTGTATACTAAGCATGAGCAATAAATTAATCTGCACTACAGTAAACAGATTTATTATAAATAAATGTGGTTTTATTGGTTAGGCTTGGTTAGATTAAAAGCAAACAAACCATGAATTTATATGGAAGACAGTTTATCGACTTGGGTTATAGTTGTTCATTTGTTAACACGTTGACTTTGTCTTTTCACTCTGACAATTTCAACAACAACAAAAAAAGAGCATTTATTTGTTCTGCCTGTCACAATATGTTTCTGGCATAGGTAGTATAATAAACAATTTTTGCACCAATTAAGTAAAAAAAGAAAATTCCCCACAGAACACCAGATGACCGCCCACTGGTTGAGAATCACTGATTTACACCACAAGCGTGTCCGTACTCGCGTGGAGAAATTCAATAGAATTGATCAGGGCTGCAAAGGTCTCCCACCATTCAAAGCAAATATGACGTTTTCAGGTTGACAGCTTGTTAAAAAAAAAAGAGTTCCATGGACATGTGCGGCGCGAGGAAAAGAAATCCTTGAATGTAAAACCACTTTTACTTCCTGCAACGTCCGACAAGTGCCGCAGTCAACTCTGAATCATGCCATACACAAATGAAATGGAACGGGGGAAAGTTAAAACCTTGGGAAATTTCTTTCCAACATGCTACGTTTGGAATGTCGAAAGCAGTCAATTAGCACAAACAGAGAAGGTGACAGGGCCACCGAACAGCGGTGGAGACACAAAACTCCATTCATCGCTATGTCGTGTTAATGAGGAGGACGGGAATCAATACCGCATTGTTTTCCCTCTTGCTCTCACCCGATTGGCTGCGCTCGCTACAACGCTAACAATCGAGAGGGAAAACTGGAAATGCCGCCGTCGGATTTGGAATGGGACATACAGGGCACATTAGTATGGCTGATGGAGCAATCACAAGCCGCCATTAAAGGCGGCCCACACTACTATTTTCTCTTTGTTGTGACACCAAGCTCATCTTGGCCTTTTACTTTTTTCAACACGAGATTGGATTGTGCTTCGCGGCTCGGGCGGTTATTTTAAAGAATGATTTCTGCGCTCTCCGGATGGACGCATTTCAGTCTGCGGCGCTGCGGTCTAGGCTGCAATCACACTCGCTCTGGTTGCGCGAATGGGCGGTTCACGTGGAACATTCGGCGCGTCTCAATCTCGGGCTGCCACTTGTGTCACGCCGAAGTCGCTGCTTCGTCTAGACGACGGGTTGTCAGCGCTCGGGCGTAATTCGAAAGTGATGCAATTTTTGGGCTTTTGTAGGACTGCAACTTAAAGGTGACAAGACCACACACCTCTTAACAAAGTGTATTACGAAAAGGCCATCTTAGATAAAAACAAAATATGGGCATATATATTTTTTTCTTGAACCAATGGACAAAACAATATCTTAATATATTTTAATGCTCAAATGGTTAACTGTTGAACAAGGTCATTCCAACATGGGCAGGTGCCCCCCAGGCTGCCAATTGCCCTTCCTTTTTGGAGAAGGTCAGATCAGGTCAGATTCACCTTTTGGCATTTTCAGTAGAGCTTATCCTCATCTATTCACTGGAAAAACTCACATATTCTCAGTTGTCTGCATATTTTTGTGCTTTTTCTGTCACACACTTAAGATACAGCCAAAGTCCTGGCTAAAACAGGAAAGTCGTCATTGTTGTCAGACTTAAGAGTTTCGCCAATTTCTTTCTTTCTTTCTTTTTTTTTTTGTTTCTTTGACTGCGAGCATAATTAATCTCTGTATCATTTCACAACGAGCAGCAGTAAAGCAGATAATGAACGGTTCTTCAAAACAGAGGCTTCAATTTGTGTATAGTCACCCCCAGTTAAGGTTTACTGTCAGAATAAGTTTAACAATGAGTATCATACGTTGTGTATTTAAAATAACCCCATAGCTTCTCTTGAGCAGAGCTAACAAACAATGCAAAACACCACTGACATGCTACTGGTTAGCATCGACACATGTAGACAGATAATACAACAATTGTTCAACGCACATATTCTTTATCCTCGACAAAGACATCAATATTGCAGGCTCTTCCTGAGTCACTTGGGCTCGTAGTAGAAGAAGAGAACTCCATGTCTGTTTTAAACTGCAATTATTTTGGGTGGTGGTGGTGGTGGGGGGCTGGAACAGATAAATTGCATTTCCATTTAATTCAATGGGCAAAGATGATTTGAGATACTGTACAAGTGTTTTCAAGAGCGTGGTCGTGGAACGAGTTCGACCCAAATCTCAAGGGGCACCAATGTACTGTATATCTATGTTGGAAAACCATACCCAACTCTTCCAGGTAGGTTTATTTTGCTGGATATGAAACATTATTTAAATCATGACAAATTTTCACGATTGATTTGATGTTTTAACCAATGTCTAGGACTATTGAAAATTATCGTTCACACTCCTGCGTTTTGCATTCCGCTTTTATTGTCCCTTTATTGCTTCTTATAAGCATTATACGCTTTGCTTACTCTCTTACCCACTTTATTTTATACCCAACTAAAACCAATACGCATCATCGCTTCTGTCCAAATGAATGTTCGAGTCGCTCTGACCTTGCTGTCTCGCCCTCTTTTTCTTTTTTTCTTTTTTTTCCCCCCACCCACAGTTATAAATGTTTCTGGCACAGGCTATCACTTAATTCCTCGGAACCTTTGCGTTCCAGTCACTTGGCATTAATTAGAATGATGGCTTTTGAGCCGGGCTGAACACTAAATCAAATTCAAATCGACATGGCAATGTAGAGGAATACCCATACAGTATTGGATATAGCTTAGTTAAATTCAGTGCTTAAGAAGTGTAGACCACATATTAAGATATTATTTCATGAAACATGAAAAGTTCAAGTGATAAAACCAAATATATATTTTTTGCATTGTTCCTGTCATCTAGCTTTTGACTTTCTGACCGACAGTATGCTAATGCCAGACTTGTTTCGTGGGATTTTGTGAAGTTGTAGTGAACGCTTCAAAAAAAAAAGGGAAAAAAAAGTCAAATTTTCTTGAAAATTTACAACTCTAATACAACTAGATTAACTGTCTTTCAATATTAATAATGGTTCATCTGCCTTTATTTTAGCCTAAGCCTAACCTATAAAACCAAAACATTTATGTATACCGGGAATCTGTTTATTGTAATTCAGAATCTGATTAGTTTATTAATTGTGTTTGTTAAAAAAATACATGGGAAGAGGACCTTGAAAAAGAATCACATATTAAATCACAATTGCAATATTGAGTATAAAAACACAAAACAACCCCCAACACCCCACCCCCCACCGACAAAATGCAATTTAGATAATTTTTCTAAATCCTTTAGCCCAACGTTTGAGACTCTTGGACTTGAACTGTGTGGAGACTGAGCGGGAGGGAGAAGCCTATCTTTGAAAAAGAGTTCCATTATCAAATCTTGCTACCTTTTGATCACATTTTGATGATGTGTGGCCAGTGTGGTTCTGTCTGATGTGTCCACTGTACTGTAATGGCGTTTGACTTGTTTTGGCACATCTCAGCCTGATTAAAAAACAAACAAAAAAACAGCAAAATCAGTCAGTGCATGCCAAAAGTGATATACCGTATTTTCCACACTAAAATGCGTACTGGATTATGCGGCGCACCTTCAATGAATTGAATATTGTAATTAAAATTATTTTGTAATTTTTTTCATTTATTGTACGCACCGCATTATAAGACGCAATCTACAATGCATCCACTAGATAGAGCTACGCTCAAGGAAAAGCCAACAGAACACTACACTACACCCTGATTGATATCGTGACGATCAGATGTTAGTAAAACTTATTTAATAAAGCAGCAACACAGTTCACTTAACCAACAGCAAGTTATAACATTGACTCGTTAACGTTGAACTCTCTTGCCGCTGCTTTATTTCCGTGTTCAACAGCGAAACCAATCGCCTTAAGTTTGAACTCTGCGTTGTAAATATGCCTCTAGCAAGGAGCCATTTTGGAGTTGACATATTACCGTAATGACCACACACAAGGCACATGGGCTTTTAAGGCGCACTTGTGAGCTTTTAAGAAAATGGAAGGCTTTTGGGTGTGCTTTTTAGTGCAGAAAATATGGTATAGTTGCGATATATCATTGACCTTTTCATGTTTCGAGACTAATTCTGTAATTGAGTCTTTGGAGTAACTTCTTACCTCATTAAGTTTGAAATTGATTACTCAAGTACATCTTTTGTCAACTGCCTTTGATTTATAAATGCCCCAAATTATAATTTTTTGGGGGTTACAAGCTGCTGCTCTTCTGATTTTGAGGGTTTTCTTGAAGCTGTAGTTTTGTTGATTTGAAATGTTATTTTATTTACTTATTTATTTTTACACTGGGGCGGCCCGGTAGTCCAGTGGTTAGCACGTCGACTTCACAGTGCAGAGGTACTGGGTTCAATTCCAGCTCCGGCCTCCCTGTGTGGAGTTTGCATGTTCTCCCCGGGCCTGCGTGGGTTTTCTCCGGGTCCTCCGGTTTCCTCTCACATTCCAAAAACATGCATGGCGGGCTGGTTGAACTCTCTAAAATTGTCCCTAGGTGTGAATGTGAGCGTGGATGGTTGTTTGTCTCTGTGTGCCTTGCGATTGGCTGGCAACCGATTCAGGGTGTCCCCCGCCTACTGCCCGAAGACAGCTGGGATAGGCTCCAGCACCCCCCGCGACCCTAGTGAGGATTGAGCGGTTCGGAAAATGGATGGATGGATGGATTTTTACACTGTCCAAAACAAAGATGTGTGTGTGTGTGTGTGTGCGCGTGTTCGCGCGTGTGTGTGTGTACTATACTGCCTTCTAGTGACAGAGGCACACACACACATAAAGGAGCGCCACAAAGTGCATTGAATTCAAGCAGTAAATGTGGCAAAAATCAAGGTAGCAGACTTTAGGGTGAGGTTTGGTTGTTTTAAATACCCGATGCATATTGTAATTTAAAAAAAAAAGTTTTCTGTTTTACTTGACAATAATCTTTTAAGTGAGAGGGGCATTAAACTCTCTCATTTGAAGAAAGATTCACTATCTGTTAAACTGCTATTTTAAGACCAATTTGCTGAGCCATTATGTTAATGTTAGCTGTTTTATGTTCACTGTGAATAGTAGGTCTCCTTAAAAAAGTTAGCTGTCACAGATAAACCTTTACATCTCCCATTACGTGCCGAAACTGTCACTCTACGATAAGAATAAAAATGGAAATCACTTTGTGGCCCTGATTTATATCTTGGCTGAAAGTCAAGGGATAGGTATTGTTTTTTTTCCCTTAACATCTCTCCAGCTGGAGTACTGTTTGCCGATGCATGTATGCGCACGGAAAGAAACGTCATTCCCTTACGCTGCGGGACGTGGCAAAATACAGCGAAGACATTAAAATAGCCGCATCCATCCGCATTACTATTCCTTTCTCCTCCTTCTCCCTGCACTCGAATGTTTCTCAAATTTTATTTGAGCAGTCCACTCAGAAATGGAACAAGGGTTGAAAAAAGTCCAGCAATGATTCCGGTTAGAAAATTCCAAATGCAATAATGTAAAAGCAATATTGCGGCTATAATCTTTTGTTTGTGTGTTGTTAGCGGACCAACTACTACGTGAGGCGCCGACTGGAAAGATTTTTCATTACTGATCATACGACGCAATGTTAGAAAATGCTGATAACCCCCTTGCCAAAAGTGATGTCCTCACATTGAAAAGTCAAAGTGCATCAACTGGGATTAGAAAACAGCTTTGAAATGCATCGACTTATTTGAATTGAAGGTATTGTTGGTTTTGGTTGGTTTATTATTGGTTGGTATTATCTTTCGTGTCCAACTCTCAACCATCTTTGTGTAGACTTGTTTAAACTTTGTCGGTGGCTTGTTGATTTAAATATTTCTGCCCTAAAGTATAATCTGTAACTTTATTACCTTTCCTGAAGCAAAGGTTGCTCAGGAATTGGGTCCGACCAAATATTTTCTCTGCTTTCTGAGGGTAATGTCAATGACTGGTGTTTTGTTGGGGTCCTACTTTGCCTCTTCTTCTTGCGCTACCATTACATCGTGCAATGCTGCTTGGCATGTTGCAACCCAGTATGGTAAGACGGTAAAGGTACATCTCTAAATTTGGACTTGCTAGTTCTGTATACTGTAAAATATCTGCAATACAACCTGCAAAAAAGTAGGATTTAGCGAGGGTTAATTGTAAAAGTTTCCGTGACATCACATTCAATGAAAATTGGCATTCATGTCTGAATCCATTTAAAAAGTTCTGAACTGCTTTTTCTATGGCAGTGTCAAATTTAGTGGAGCAGTTGTGCTGTTGCGTTGCTCGAGCTCAAATTGACACCGTGTTGTGTCCCTTTCTTGTTGAGACTGACTCAACAGCGCCTCTGCTGGTAACACCAAAGTACTGCACTCATTGGACTCCATTGCTCCGAGACACGATTAATGGCAAGTGCAACTTATCTTACTTGCGCAGATAAAAAAGATGCGAGGCCAGCTGTCTCCCGTGCAGTCACATGACCTTTAATCTTTATCTTAACAAGATTAAGTGACCAAAAAGAGCAATTGCGAGACCTTTGGCTACCTCTCAATGTGCGTCGTCAGAATATTTTGTCCTTGCTTATGTCTAATGGTTTCTTTATGCTTCCCATATGTCAATATACATTCATGATGGGTATTTTATCCTCCATAGGACATCGTGCTTGTGTTTAGCAAATCTGCATCACAGTTCTGAGATTCTGGGTTTGAATCTTGACTCTGGCCTTCACGTGTGGAGTTTGCAAATTCTCCTCATGCTTCTTCAAGAGTCTCAATCGTCCATCCATGTCCAATGCTCTGCTCACCCTCTACTGCGATTTGTGAAAATGCGAGGGTGTATGTTGCCATGATGACGTGGAACATTTTTTTTCTCAGGCCTTGTGGAAACCAGACAGTTTTAGAGGTCAGTGCTCTCATAAGATAATGAGCCAATGCTTGCCCTCTACTGAAAGATGTGCTTTTCAATCATTGATGCAGCACTTCATCACGTCACTGAAATGTCACAATTCAACCACAATCTGAACGGCAGCCACTCCAAGACTGAACTACAGTGATGCGTTGAAATACCACTGGCCTGACTAAAAAGCTTTTCAAGATATGAGTTGTCGTTCAGATTATTCTTCTGATATATATTTTTGGGACATCCGAGCTGTTGTGTCTTTAAAACGACCACATAGCTTTGACATGGTCAAGTCCATTTAGCTTAATGCTAACTAACAGTGCAAAACACCATGGATGGGACAACAGGATAATTGAGCACAAACAATGGAGCAAAACATGTAAACACATCATATAACAATACTCACTGGCATATATTCTACATTCTGTGCGGCCAAACAAACAGTATTGGTACTGGTGTTCACTGAGAAGCTGTGACCGTCTCCAGGGATCTGCATATTTTTATTTCTGGGGGATGGGGGGGGGGGAGTGGGGACACGATACTGCATAGGGTTTCAAAGGGGTGGAAAGTTTCTTTTACATTTGTTTGTTTGAGTCAGAATTATGCTAAAATCAATGTCCATTAAGTATATTTAAGCTCCCTACTAAAGCAACAACCTTCAGTTTTGTGGATTCAAGGTTTATTCCCGTTTCCCATGGAAAAAAAATTCAACTTCAAAAATTCCCAGAATTCACTGGTGTGCTCAGACTTGGATAAAAAAGCCCCCCCCTAAAAAACCCGGTTATGACACCGCTGTAGGTAACACAATCCCAATCAGAAACGAAGCCACCCCCGTTACAAACCATTAAAAAGTGACTTTCCCATAATATCCCCCCCTGAAACAGGTTTTGTGCTGCCTGGCTCGGGGACGTCATGCTCCTGATTTCATCCGCATGACGACAGACCATCTTAATTACTTTTGGACGTGGCGCTCCAATCCATCTTTGTCAGCCTGATCGGGAGTGTGCAGACCAAGCACAACGAGGCCGACCGGGAGCCTATTGATTATTTCTCATACTTGAGTCATTGCGTGCGCGCACACACACACACACACACGCACACACACACACACACGAGAGGCAATAGAGCTAATGGAAGGGGGAAAGTCAAAGTCACATTGTTTACATCGCGGATGACAGCTAAATGTATTTGGGAGGAAACATGATGTGCTGACTCTCAAATGGCCCTGTGTTTTGAATCTAACAAGACACTCCTGAACCATCAACCAGTGAACTCAAAACATGTCATGTTTCATCCATAAGGGGAATATTATCGATCAGTTCATCGTCCGTCCATGTCGAAAAATATATATATTTATATCGACGTATGTGTTTACAACATCAGGGAGTGAGACTCGGCAGATAGAGAGCACCGGTCTGTTGTAACCAGACATGAATCAATGCGGTACTATACGCTGTGGACTGTAAATACCATTCTGGCATTGCAACTTTATTTATACAGCACATTTCAGACGCAAGGTACGGCACATTACTGTCGTTACAGAAACAACATTTAAAGGCAACATTTTAAGGCAAAATTCAACATTTAAATGCAAATGTAAGACACAAAAAATGTAAGGCATTTGAAAGCAAAGTGGAGAAATGACAAGTCGTTAACTAAAAGAACACATTAATTCGAGGAATACTCTGAAAGACCCAAATTATAGCTATATGGGAAAAAAAACTCGTTTTTAACCTGGATTTGAAAACTTGGGGCTCACTTAAGTTCTGTTGGCAGCGTATTCTCGTTGCATGCAGCATAACAGCTAAATGCTGTATCACCATGTTTGCTTTGATCTGGCCCTGCGATTGGCTGACAACCGACTCAGGGTGTCCCCCGCCTACTGCCCGAAGACGGCTGGGATGGGCTCCAGCACCCCCCGCGACCCTAGTGAGGATTAAGCGGTTCGGAAAATGGATGGATGGATGCTTTGATCTGTGGGCTCCACAAATTGCCCCAAGCCTGCTAACCTCAGAACCCTATTGGGGTTGTATAAACCATTAGAGGAGGAAGCAAAGGCTCAGAGGGGACGAACCTTTTCCGTTGCTGGTCCCGGTCTTTGCAACGAACTCCCGCTAAACGTTCGGCAAGCCCTCTCGCGCTGCCCATCTTTAAAACTCGTCTTCAAACTTATTTTTATTCTTTGGCTTTTGACTCAGCATGAGGCTTGATTTTAGTTTGACTGTTTTGTGGTTTTTACTGTCGTCATTATTAATTTAGCATTTTATCGTTTGTTGTTGTATTGACGTATTTTTGTTCCATGTACAGCACTTTGTTTTCAGCCGTGGTTGCTACATAAATGCAGTTGAGTTGCGAGTTCAGAACAAATATATTATGCTTTGACTTAGAAGTTGAATTTGTTCCGTGATTAAGGTTGCAACTAAATTTGGTCATACCAGTTGTCTAAGAATGTTACATGAAATTTACTTGAACTTCAGTTTTAAAAAAAACGAATCCAATACTGTATTGTAACCGGCTTCAGCTCTTCAGCTCACCCAAATTGGATTAGGAAAACAACCCAGCATTGTTGAGTTTGTATGTAGTTATGAATATATGAACACTAGTAGGAATAGTCAACAGCATGGCAAGTAGAAAAAAAAATACAAATGTATGATGAAATCGTTGACATATGGCAACTACACGAGTATAATAGTATATGCAGATGTGAATGAGCTCAATGTATTTTTAAATTTACACACACACACGTATACACACATCTCTCTCTTTCTCTCTCTCTCTCTCTCTCTCTCTCTCGCTCTCGCTCTCCGCTCTCGCTCTCCGCTCTCTAGTTATTATGCTTATTTTATTTTGTTGTTGTTCGCGGTTTTTAAATGACATATTTTGAATCTTCATTCTGGGGAAAAAAGGAGAGATGAAATAAGACTTGTCTTCTTTCCGCTCCATTTCATTCTCGACTGGAGAACCTTTGTATTCATATTATGTTGCTTTTTCCCCTCATTCCATATTAAAAGAATGAAATAAAGAAAACCAAAAGGAAAAGTAAAAAAAATATATGCAGATGTGAATGATCTCAATGCTTTCCCACACCTAACCTGGTGTTGTTTCTGGTGTTTACACAATAGTTGATTGTTCTCTTTGTAACGCGGCCTGCTTCTAAAATTAGACATAAGCCTCACAGTGGTTTGGCAAATAATGAGAGGCTAATACCATCCCCAAATCAGCGCAAGTTTTTGTTGCTTGTTCCTTTCTTTCCTCTCTCTGGGGGTGTTTTTGTTTGGTCTGGTCTAATGAGCTCCGGTGCTTGATACCACAGTAAAATGTTTTCTTTTTTTGTTTCTTTTTGTGTTGTTTCTGGTCTGCAAGCGTGATGCACTTGTACAAGCAAATGTTGAACTGGATATAACGTGGGTACACTCTGAGGGTGTCAGGTGATGTACATTTGGCTAGCAAAGGTGGGAGGGTACAGCTAACTCACGGTACGACGTATCCCTTCCTTTTTTGTTTTTTTGTTTTTTTGGGGGGAGGGGGCACATTTTGCTACGTCTCCGGTTGTCGAATATGGCCCGACCAATCAGCGGGTGTATTTGAGACTCCTGACTAGGAACGGCTAATCGGAGTTGACTGTTGGTGCTCAAAATCTGTGTTGTAATTTTAAAAGTCTGAAGATTTTAATCACCGCTTACAATTTTGTTAAAAAAAAAATCCTCGGTGAAACAATACATATGTACGCACGTAAAAATCTCTAGTTGGGGCCCTACTTGTAGACATGCACTGCATAACACTTACTGTGATGCCATTTGCAAAGCTCAGCGCTCTCAACTTTTCGAGTGCAGAAAATGAACTTTGCTCGGCTGTCATGCTGTTTATCGAGCGTATGGATTTTTTCCGTGCAAGGCTCTATGCCAACGGTGGAAAAAAAAGAAAAAAAAAGAATCTATCTCTCTTGTGTAAGCTGCCAGTCCGTTCGTTGTGAGAGCTCTGTGCTTCGGCCACTTGTGTGTGGTTAATCAAAGCCTGTTGTTTCATTTCACAATCTTATTCACCACCACTTTTATTCCTGGTTTTGTCTCCCCGAGACGATGCATTAGCCACCCCTTGGGAGAAGTTGCTCTATCTGGCTGCACAGTAGCCCATACTAGGGGTTCAACGGTTGTTATTGATTGACAGAATAACACACTCCTTGACAATTTGGGTGATATTCTCATAAATCACACTATAATAAATAATTACAATAAAGAAGTCTTATTCACAATGAAAGCACTGAAATCTTCAAAAACTCGGCATCAACAGTTTATGATATAGGAACACTTACAAGTCTGTAAACTAAATTCAACTCTTCTTTTTATACTAAAAATTACAATAACTTGACAAGTCTATGAAATTTGGTGAACCTTTTCGGCATTGAAATCTTTGAGTATTTAACATCCATCCGTCCATCCATCCATTTTCTCATCTGATTATCCTCACAAGGGTCGCTGGGGGTGCTGGAGCCTATCCCAGCTGTCACCAATCAGTAGTCGGAGTACACCCTGAACTGGTTGCCAGCCAATCGCAGGGCACACAAACAAACAACCATCCGCACTCACAATCACACCTAGGGACAATTTAGAGCGTTCCATTAACCCGCCATGCACGTTTTTTAGAATGTGGAGGAAACCGGAGGACCCGGAGAAAACCCACGCAGGCCTGGGGAGAACATGCAAACTCCACAGAGCTGGAATTGAACCCGGAACCTCTGCACTGTGAGGTCGATGCACTAACCACCGCCGAGTACTAAAATAAATCGGACTATTCCGATTTATTATCGGAATAGTCCGATAATAAAATAATAATAAAATCGGATGTTTGCAAAAAAGATGAGTTCATCCACATTTTCTGCAGAAAGCACAGATCTTGTTTCAGTGACATTGAAGTCAAGATGGTGCCTGAGTAGGCAGCCGTCGGCAAGTGCTCTCATGAGCCTTGCTTTTTTTGTTGTTTTTTGGTTTGTTTTGTCACTCTGTGTTTGTTGTTACGTCGTGTGGACCTGATGTGGACTTTTTTCAGCATTTTTTTGGCCACGACATTCATCAAGGAGGAAACTCTGTGCTTGGTGGTTGCGCCTTCTCGGCAGCATGGGTATACCAGCACTGCTTTTGACTGGGAGGAATGTCGGCGCCATCTGACTGTCGTTGCTGGACAGTCCCGGGGCGCTTGTGTCTTGCGCCTGTTATGGGCAGCATTTTCACAGCCCCACTTTGTTCAGCGGAGAGATCGGTGCTGTTGAACGGTCTGCGGCTGGATGGATGTAAGGCTTGAGGAGCTGACGATGAGAAGAAAGGAGCGTTAGCGCGGAGCGCCGATGCGGATGTGGAACTGGGGTTGGAATTGAAGTGGATTTACATGGGACAGGAGATGTGAGCCAATCTCTTTTTCGTCAATGGACGCTACAGCTTCGTGTTTGCTTTCAAAACGTAGCTTGTAGCAGAGGTGTGCACATTTTCAGCATGACGTCTCTGATCCACTGGTGAAAGGACACTTTGATCCTCTCCTCTTTCATCTATAACTGCTTCAGACAACAAAGTGTATGTAGAAAAGTGGTGAAGATTGCACGACTGTCTGTGTCCTATGTGTTGTGTTGTGTTATTTTTGTTATTTTGACTTCAAAATGGCGCCGCGTGAGTGGCTGCCTTTCCAGCAGCTCCTATATTTTGTTGTTCTACTTCTTCCTTTCATAACTTTGCTGCTGTGAATCGGGAATTTCTCCATTGCGACACTAATAAAGGTTTTCTTATCTTATCTTATCTCTCAAGCAGTGGAGAAACCCCGTTCACTAAATTACGCTGTTTAAATGCTATCACAACCTGTTTTTCTTCCTTGTCAATGAGACATTCACAGTCGAATGACGTCGCTTTCGGTGCAAGTGACCTGTTCCCCAAAACAAAGCCAATCCCCTTGGCACACAACGTTGGACTTTTCCATTCGCCTTTCCCCATCGGCAACCTTAACAGGAGAGGGGGACCTTTGAGCGCTGGCTTGTTGTTTGCATTTGCCATCATAATGCCATTTGTCCATGCGTTTATCACGGCTACTGCTGTACTGGTTCCTCTTCTGTGCCTGAGCATCCACTTCTAGCGCGAGACAGTCCTTGTGAAAACTCACTTACGAGCTTCATTTCCATGGTGTGTTTGCTCCCGCTAATAAATTTAATGAGAATGCGCTACGCAAGTGAACCGAACATGCCGTCCCAAAATATATTAATACACCTACTTATACAAAACACCCAAAGCCCATGCTTTGTTTTTTTTATTTGTACAGTATGTATGTATGGATGAATATTCTGACCAGAGAGAGGAAGATGTGGCCTGTACCACTCGCTAAAATTCTAGTTATGGCTTCCGTTGCTACTGAAGGTCTAATCTCATTTGTAAGCGGCAGAGCTACAGGTGTGAGACCATTAGCTTGGAAAAGCGTGGTGAATGGTTTGTTTCGGGAGTCAGGAATCGGCACACTAAGAGACATGTATTTTTCAGTACGGAGGTGTGGATGCATTTTGTCTGTGTATTTGGTTTGAACCACCTTAAAAACAACCTGAGGGGACAATAGCTCTAACTTTCCAATCCGATAGTGATTCCCAACCACTGTGCAGCAGTGTATTAGCGTGCTGGAGAGATCATCAGGTGTGTCACGAGAAACGAGTCAATTCCATTCTAATGGTTCCAAAATTATTCACTGCAAATAGTCTCTTCTAATCTATCTGTGCCAGTGACATAGAGTGGCAGTCAGAATAATGAAACGCTCTTCTACTAGATGAAATCCCGCACAGTAGAAATGAATCTTTATTAACTGACCTTTCAGCATTCACATTTTGGCATTCATTCAACTGTCATGCACAGATTAAGGGCACAACCCCCCCACCCACAGAATAAGCACTACACAAGCATTGTTTTTTGACTAGATAATTTGGGATGTCTGATTCGCGGGTTTACAAGATAATTTGGTTTAGAAATGGCCAGATGGCCTTTTTCAAGCTGTTTTCTTCCATCAAAAGTCCCTGTGATTTTGAACATGTTGTTTTCTCATATGTAAATGGAAAGCAAACGATTGCAAGGCATCTTTTTCATTTTCCGAGGAGGATATTCCACCATAGTTTCAGCAATTATCCTGAAGCCCAAGGTAACAGGTCAGCAGGGGCGATATGCTCACTAAGAGGGTGTGTGCCCGCCCACCAGTGCACGGCAAACGATTGACATTTCAGCTTTTCACGTCTTTGTTTCTCATTGGTTGTTTTTCCTCGGGCACGGTAATTTCTTAAAAATCTATTTCGAGGTTTCCGCCGATGATTTCATCTATATAGCCTACTACTGTTATAGTTATGGTTTTAACACATTTGTGGTTATTATTTTTTTATCAAATTCCCTCTTTAACCACAGTGTCATGAAACTAAAATAAATCTACTTGCTACTTATTCCTGGAACAAAACAAGTCCTTTGTTTGACTCTTTCTGAATCATCGGTGACTTCCATTTCCTATTCTGTGGCACCAATAATTATCCATCCATCCATTTTCCAAACCGCTTTATACTCACAAGGGTCGCCAGGCGTGCTGGAACCTATCCCAGCCGTCTTCGGGCAGTAGGTGGGGGACACCCTGAACTGGTTGCCAGCCAATCGCAGGGCACACAGAGAAGAACAACCATCCGCGCTCACACTCACCCAAAGGGACAATTTGGAGTGTTCAATCACCCTGTCATGCATGTTATTAGAATGTGGGAGGAAACTGGAGTACCCGGAGAAAACCCACGCAGGCCCGGGAAGAACATGCAAACCCCAAAACAGGGAGACCAGAGCTGGAGCTGGAATTGAACCTGGTACCTCTGCACTGTGAGGTCGACAAGCTGACCACTGGGCCACCACCATAAAATTACTAAGTATAAAATAATTTTGCAATTTAAGTGAGGGAATTACAAATTTCTTGTTTGACTCAGGAAGACACACCAATTGTAAAAGACATCAATACATGTAAACAAGCCTTATTAAAAAGAATAGCTTGTCCAGACCTCATAAAGCCGCGGCATATTGTTTGTGTGAGGAAGCTCGCAAATGGAGTTAATGCCTATGAGCACGAAGATGGCATCCATCAATTCAGACATTTTATTGGAAATGGTGGATGGGCTGCTCGGGAGATGTAAATGGTTTTGTTAGCGGATGGCTATGCTTGGTCGGGCCTGGAGGTGCAGTGTGACAGAATGAATGCGTTTGACCTGGAGGATGGTATTGCTCTCTATCAAAATATCAATCAACGTGTCACTCCGGATTCATGGGGAAGTTTCTCCATCGAGTTGAGGGTATCGGTGTCATTGTCCACAGTCCTGTGCACTGATATTCATTGTATATTTTATTTTTTAAATTTATTTTTTCTTCTCAATTTTCCCGAGCGGTATCAACCTAACAAATCTGTCAGTCAGGTCCAGTGATCGTTTCTGTCAGTGTCTAATTTGAGGACATAAGTCTTGGCCTGTTTTGAATTAACTGCCCCCTCATAGATCTTTGTTTTTACGATGTTCCACGGGTTCTCGATAGGGTTGAGATCAGGGGATGGTGGTGGCCACACCACAGGTGTTTACTCCATTTCTGTCTGTATGAAGTTTGAAGATGCAAGAATTGCTTCGCAGAACTGCTGTTTTGAGGTAGACTAATGTTCTAAGGGTTCTCAATAGGGTTGAGGTCAGGGGATGATATTGGCTACACCATGATTTCTGCCTGTTATTTGGGGATGAAATTGAAAATGAAAATAATCAAGAGATCGAAATAACAAAATCCAGTCATATGCAAGATGTGCTGCAGCTCTGGTTTTGACCAGAACTAAGCGATCACAACATATTATGCCAGTCCCAAAGGCTTTCCACTGGCTCCTGGTCACCTGTAAAATAAATAGATTTTAAAATTCTTTTACTGGTTGAGAAATCGTTGTATGGTTTATTATTATTATTCAAAAAATACAAATGGAATATAAACTAGGGCTGCACAATCTATCTAGAAAATATTGTCATCGTCATCTCAATAATGGCCAGTGCAGTATGCATATAGCAACCATATATGCATATATCTGACATTGACCAAGGAGGTGTTAACTTTAACTACACATTGCTATCCAACACAAGGTACAGTATCTGGCATAACAACAAATAACTTAACAAATATTATAAGTTAAGACAATTAATTAGCAAAGAACACATTGAAATTGCTTATTTTATCGCATTATTTTTTTCCCCCTTCATTAGATAAATATAGAATTTCTTTAGGTACATGTTAAGTGTCGCAATATCAATATCACATATCGGATGCTTTTCCAATATCGTATTAACCCCTGTGGTCAGCAGAATAGAGGCAACCGGTGAAGCCCAGAGTCGAAAGCAAACATGGTGAAGCAGCATTAAGATGGTATGCTGCACGCAAATTAACTCTTGTGTTTGTGAATGCTTTCAAACACTGTACTTTCAGGTGACACACATGGAGTTATATTTCGTGTGAAATGCACTCGATGAAAAAGACTGTTTTGCCTTGCCTTGCCCACTGATCCACATTAGGATTATTCAGGCCTTGTGCTTCTAAAAATGTGTGACACGAATTCTATTTGTCACATTCATCAAAACATCTCGTAACGTTGGAGATGATTGTTTCTCACCGGGAGAGCGCAAATCGTTCTTTTATTCTCCAATCACGTTCCCTGCCAGTTTAACTTCCCCTTCAGAATGACGTGACATTGAATTACGAATGACAGCAAATGTAAAAGTTTTTAACAAGGTGTGACAGCAACCCGAATCCTCCCAATTAACATCATAATCCATTCTGATTCAGTGCCAGGGGAAAGTGGGCGAAATCCCTTTGCGGGCGTTACGCGAAGATGCTCCGACTCTCGCTACGGCTCTCGTTCCGCTGTATTTGCATGCAGCTGTGTATCATTTTGACATGTCAGCTCCCCTCATCTTCCACTGTATCTCATCTACTATTTATTTAAATAGCAGCCTCGGCCCACTGGAGGTTAACACTGGGTAATCCGTCAAAATGTTTGATTTCACCAAGAGAGGGTTTGGAATTTCTTCTTTTAGATGCGCATTAAGTAGGGATGGATGATTTTGAAATTTTTTTACACCCTCAGTATTGCAATTGCATTTTTTCAAAGGTCATATTTCCACGTATATGTATATATATGTATGTGTGTATAATATATGAATGTATGAATCCATACTGTGAGGCAGGATAAATATAACATAAGCGCGTCGACCTCACAGTGCAGAGGTACTGGGTTCGATTCCAGCGCCGGCCTCCCTGTGTGGAGTTTGCATGGTCTCCCCGGGTCTGCGTGGGTTTTCTCCGGGTCCTCCGGTTTCCTCCCACATTCCAAAAACATGCAAGGCATGCTGATTGAACACTCTAAATTGTCCCTAGGTGTGAGTGTGAGCGTGGGGGGTTGTTCGTCTCTGTGTGCCCTGTGATTGGCTGGCAACCGGTTCAGGGTGTCCCCCGCCTACTGCCCGAAGACGGCTGGGATAGGCTCCAGCACCCCCGCGACCCTTGTGAGGATAAAGCGGAGCAGAAGAATATATATATATATTTATATACTGTATATATCTAAACACACACACACACAGACAGTATATAAAATTGTTTATGACCTGAACTCGCCATTCTCGTCTCACACCAATGTGTTGTGTGCCTCGAGATATAAGATGTAATAAAAAATAGGAGGCATGAAATGAGAGTGCGAAAGTGTATTACAAAGTGTATCCAATCTATTTGGATTGGTATTTCAATTTTCTTTTGTCTTTTTTTTTTTTAATTCATTGCGCTTTAGTTCCAGTTGTTCACCATAATACTCTTAACGCTTGCTACGATTTCACAATGTAGGTAGAACCTGCTTTCGGTGTGCCTTTCATTATATTTTACATCCTCTTTATTGGCGTTTAATGTTAAACGACTTGACTTTAATAGACATGCATAAAACATAAGCTAAAATCTACATTGAACATTGAAATGAATCATTCTGTTCTGTCCTCAATGCCTATTTTTACACAAAAAAATAGGTTGAGCTGTTAATCAAAAGATGTTGGCATGGATTCACTGCAGTCTCCAATAGATGCTCTGAAATATTGAGCAGAATGAAGACTGACGTCTTTCACGGCCCGGATTTCATGGCGTAGAGGTTGCAGTGTGGTGCGTGTCTGTCTTTTTAATATCTGAAGAGGAGCTCCTCAGTTTATGATGGTTTTGAAATTTTTGGGTTTCGATATGTTACGCAGTGAACTCGTTTGCCGCTGTACTTACTGCATTGACTGGCAAGTGTGTTTACTGTAGTTATGACTGAAATTATAATTGTATTACTTGTCTTGATATATTTTGTTAGTATTTTTTCAGTCAGTGAAGTTGTCTTGGTCTCTTTTCACAACACAATATGGATGTTTTGAGGCTGTTTCCAATATTTGAGGCAGTAAAATTTCGTGGGCCAATTAAAAAAAATATATAAATTATATATACAGTATATACCGTATATATATATATATATATATATATATATATATATATATATATATATATATATATGTATATATATAATATCTTTGTGTCCTTATGTCCTTTAAAATGGAGAGGATTTTTTCAATTTCATTTTTTAGAGGGACATTTGAATGACATCTTTAACTGTAAAGTGTTAATGTGTAAAAATCACAAATGGGCAAAACTTGCTGATTGTAAAATTTGCTTAAATTGAGCATACACACATTTGACGCACAATTTTCTGATTCATTCATAAGTTTGCCCTTAAATGTGTGCCCCCCCTTTTTTTTAAATACTGATGAAATCTTGATACTTAAAAATGATGGTAAATTAATAAATTATGTGATTTTGCAATCAAAATCCCTTTCTTAGTCTTGTTTTTGTCATTTTGTCAGCTTTGAAAATGGCGAGCAATGAATGATTCAATCAACACTTGAGTGATTTATTTACAGTGAAAAATAACAAACGGGTCGCTCTTCTTGTCGTACGTGAAAGCAGAATCCTCTTGCTCGGTGGCTTTTGTTCCCTCCTCATAAAGAGATAATTGCGCCGTCACTTTTGACTCTCTTTTGTCGATAAACGGATGAAACGGGGTGGCTTCACGGCTTCGTGGATGGCAGCCGGCGGGTCGGCGCCTCGTTGTCACGACTTTATTCTAATTGCCCATGAACTCTTAGCCGCCTGCTCGCACCTCCCTTGCCGCCTTCATTGCCGGTAAACAAACTTTCAGTGTGACGAGTGTCTTGTTAAACGCTCTCATAGACACATGTCAGACAAGGCAATTGCATGTGTTTAGCCAAGCGTCGGTCACCTCTGCATATTCATCGCCTCTTATGATGCACTTTATGGCAAAGCAAAACAACGCTACTTACCGTTGGCCAACCCTGAACAGATAGGCCATCAAACAGCGTAATTACCGAGTATTAAAGCGTCACCGGCGTCCTCGTCGGGATGGCCGACGAGTTGGTTTGTTTGCCGCCCGATCATCATCACCGTTGCTATTTATTTACAAGAGCCATCAAGGCTTCTTTTTTTGTCAAAATAGGAGACGTGAAGGTGACTCTTGTGCCGTCAGACACGCAAGAGGCTTTTCGACAAGCTGTCTCCCCTCCGCCAGCCTTTTAAATCATCATCACTCCAGCCAGCTGTACGACAGTTGTCGTGATGTATCACCAGTGTTAAACTGGCAGCGCGCCAACGCTCGTTTCAACGGCCGCATTCCGCAAATGCGTCCGATATTCCGCAAAGTTTTGTTAAGGTTGTATGAAGATTTTGTTTTTTCAGGTGACGGGTGACCAATTTTTACATTCATAATGTTGTATCCAAATCCCGAAAATAACACAAGTTGCTGAATGTTTGGTCAGTTCTTACTAATGGATGTCCCTGAAGGTATCATATGTAAAGCGGGAAGTGAGCCCTAGCTTGGAGCTATCAAACTCAGTGTAGGTGGGATCATGGGAAGATCATGATTCTTGCTTGAGTCCCATTTCCGAGAGACACACTCCAAGCATGGACCTAAGACTACCTAATTAACCGAACACATAGCACAAATGATATCTAATCCAAAGGCGCTATTAAAAAAAATAAAAATAAAAATCTGAAGGTGCAAATACAATAATGTATTATGTTAAATTGTATTTTAACATCATAATCATTACATTTTTGTGCCTCCCACTGTATATCTAATATGTACAGTATAAAAAGAGAGCGACAGACAGACAGACAGACAGACAAAGAAAGAGAAACTAAACTAAACACAAAATGCAGTTATTAAATTAAGGTTTTCATTATGCAAAAAAATAATTCAATCCGACATGGCCCAGTATGAAAAAATGATTGCCCCCTCAACCGAATAACTGGTTGTGCCACCCTTAGCAACAACTGCAATCAAGCATCTGCAATTGCTAACTTGTAATAAGTCTCTTAGAGCACAATGGCGTTTTGGCCCACTCGCTTTTGGAGAATTGTTGTAATTTAGCCACATTGGAGAGTTTTCAAACAATGAATTCCCCTTTAAAGGCTTTGCCACAGCTCAATCAGATTCAAATTTGGACTTTGATTGGGCCACTCCAAAACCTCCATTTTGTGTTTTTCAAGCCATTCAGGAGTTGATTTATGCTAGCATGATTATTGTTGTGATGCATAACCCAGATGCGCTTCAGATTGAGGTCACAAAATGATGGCCAAATATTCTCATTGCAGATATTCTGATAAAGAGCAGAATTCATAGTTCAACAGTTCAATCACAGAAAGCCATCCAGGTCCTGAAGGAGCAAAGCAGCCCACGGCCATCACCACTCCCATATTTAACCGTTGGTATGAAGTGCTTTTTCTGTAATTGTATGTTACATTTATGCCAAAGTAACGAGACATATGAAGGAAGCCAACAGTTCTTTAGAGGTTGTGCTTTTGTGACCTCCTGTATGAGTTGTCGCTATGATCATGGGTCATGTGTGTCGGCTGGCCACTTGTGGAAAGGTTCACCACTGTCCTATGCTTTGTCAATGTGCTTAATGTTCTGTATTCGCTTGTTGCACATACTCAACTGTATTGTTTTGTGGATAATGACTCTCACCGTGATTCGCTGGAGTCCTAAAGCTTTAGGAATGACATTGTAACCCTTTCCAGACTGATAGATTAATCAATCAATTACTTGATTCCTCATCCGTTCTTCAATTTCTATGGATCATGGTATTTTGTTGCAACTTTTGGGGATCTTTTGGGTAACTTCATTTTGTCCTGCTAGTTCTATTTTGGTGATATATATATTTTTTCATCGAAAAGGTCGGCAGGTAATCAGACTTGGGTGTGGTCAATGAAAATGAACTGAAAAATCAAATCATGATTTAAAAATGGCATATTATCTTTATCTGATCTTTACATTTCTTTGATGATCTTAAAGTGTGAAAACTATGTATAAAATATGAAATTTGGATGAGGGAAAATACTTTTTCTTGGCACTTTGTATGCTTACTATAACGCGCAAAGAGCAGCGTGCTGTCAGTGTAGCAACCTGTTGGCAATTGTTTTATTTTTTATTTTTTTTGCGGTGCGTCAAAAACTATGAAAAAGGATTTGCTTCTAATGTGAATAACATATTTTGACAGATAATAACCACAACATGGATGTAAAAATATTCACTGCACATGCTTTAGTTCTTCTCGTAATGCTTTTTGTCTGTCTCCGCCACTTAGTGGGGTTTGTGGGCAGCGGTGTGTGCGAGTGTGTGTGTACGTGCGCGCGTAGGTGTGTGTGTGTGTGTGTGTGTGTGTGTGTGTGTGTGTGTGTGTGTGTGTGTGTGTGTGTGTGTGTGTGTGTGGCCTCAGATGGGCATTATCTGCGCCCAGATTGTCCTTGGACCCCCGCGTCTATGTCATAAGCTGGGCTGCAGCCGCCACCATAGATCATCTCCTGCTCTTCAGGCATTTTCTGCGGTGCGCCGTGAAAAGCGCTCTAATCCGATTCCGACATGATCGACGGCAAAGCGTTACAGCGTTTTATTGAGACAATTACACACTCATTACGCATATGTTTGACAAGTTTGCCCTCCTGGCATTGGGAAGGTTCACGATTAATCACAAACAGCAGTGTGACAAAAGGAGATAATGAAACGATGAAATATATATCCTGACGGAAGATTATGTGATATTATTGATGGATGGCTGAGCGGGTTGTCAGAAAATAGCAGACTTAACTTTATCTATGACTGCCAAGAATATATTTTCGGTCACTTTTGAGGCCGCCGTATTTCTTCGCTGACGACGTTCCAGTCATCCTTGTCAGTTTTTGACGTGAATGGGATTTGTATTTATTTATTTATTTGGTTAGTTATTTATGTACTGTATATCCTGAAGGGAAAAAGGAGTTGTCCATTTGAATTTAAATTTTTAAATTTCTTTGTCTTGAAGGGACATATGGAAAATGTACTTTTTAAATCACTTGTATTAAAAGAGTTGGTTTGATTGCTCTGTGAAATATGTGTTTGGCGATGTGTCCGATGCATGCCCCACATCCACTGATCTGCACATGAATCGATTTGGCGATTCGGCGGCCTGGTGATGAATTGCTGCCTCCACGAGGGGAAATACAATCTGTGCTGATTTTGTGTCAATTTTATACTTTCTGCCATCAAAGTGAAGATCGGTTTTTTTTCATTTGTTTTGTCTATGACCATAAGTCGCTGGCAGAGATATATCGACAAAGATTCACTACACTGGGTAACAATTCAGCATGAATACGTTCCGATTTGTCATTGCAACAGTCAGACTTTAGTCAGATTTGCAAACGCTCGCGTTTTTGTCGAAACAGTGTCAGGATGACCTAAAACTCTTTGAACCTTAATTGCGCCTAAAGCGAGACAAGCGCAGCAACGGCGTGATTTGCAATCACGCGGGGAGAACTCGGCCTTCGGCTCAAAGAACGAGTCATGATCACCGAGAGTAACAAAAAGCCCTGCCGTTCAAAAAAGAACTCCTCACCTCAAGGTTTGCGAGCGGCGAGGCTTTGTGTGGCAAATGAAATACTCAAGGAAGACATAAGTCTCATTTAGACCCATAAAGGACATCCCTAATAAAATTCTCATCCTGACATGCAAAAGCTCTTCAGTGATGGCTGATTAATTGCCGGCGCAAATGAAAGCATGAGAGAGCCGGTGGTTGGGACGCTGTAATTTATCCTCGTCTGTCCTCTCGTGCCCTCGTAGCCTGGGGTGGCACTTGCCCGGCTAAATGAGGTGGGGGGGGGGGGGAATGGAACACAGCGAATGGGTAGCTGCCTGCGGGAAAATGAAGCTCACCGTTCTCATATTAAGTGCAAGGAAACTCGTTAAGAAAGCGGAGGTGTTCTGGAGGTCGGGGTCTTTATCGACGTTTGTTTATGAGCAGCATTACGCTTCGACGACTTCATCCAATTTCCATTTGAGCGTGAGTTCTATGAAGCTTTTAGCCGGGTTGGCAAATAAATGTTATCCTTGCTGTTTGTTTGTGGGTGCATCAGAACGCCAGATGTTCACAAAGTACGCAATTCGGGATCTTTTTTATTAAGACTGAAAAAAAATCCTATGTATGTAGCAGGCGAGTCATACCTCATATTAAAACCACCGATGACGGCTTCCCAATTCCGAAAATCATTTGCCGACTAATTTGTCCCCATTTGATGTCAGTTGTGCCCACTGGCAACGGCAGTACCTCCCCACCAAAAAGACTGTTGTATTGTTTTTAAAGTCCAAAATATTTAAAATGACTGCCCGCTTTTTAGGTGTCGGACAGTCAAAATGTTATATTCAATTTTATGAAATTCCAATGGGATCTTTATTAAATCCAAACCAACTGGTGCTTAACCACTCTCCCATAATGGATTGTGTACAATTTAAGTATCTTTGTCTGCATTTTTTCCAATAAATTCTTAACCTGTTCAATTACAAGCCAGCCTGTTCTTGTAAACAGTCCACACAGTCAAAACAAGACAACAAAGAAAAAAAACCCAAGCTATCATGTCTTTTTATATAGTCCTAATGTGGATTTTTTTTTTTGCCAGCTGAAGGGCTTTTTGTGTCCAAACAGCAGCAGCTCTGCAGTGAAAATCTCCGAGTGGGCGTCACCCAGTTAACCCCTAACCACGGGGTAAAAGGATACAGAGGCCATCTGGTTGCACTTTTTCTTTTGGTGTGTGGCGTTCAGGCATCCTGCCCACGTGTGCGCTACTGCAAGAGTCGGGTGACGGTCATGAAAGAGCAAAAAGGGTCCAAAACCTCCCAGTGGGACGGCAACATGAATATTCCCGCTCTGATTTTCTGGGCCGCCTAGATCGTGACCCCGTCGCATCTGTCCAAACGTTTGAACTTTTCTGACTTCGGAAAAGTTTATTTTCAGGTGCACCGGCAAGGATATATAAATAGCATATTTATGATAAGTAGGGCACCTTAATGGGCTGCCACAACAACTAACGAAATCAATCCTTCAGTGCATAATTTATTTATACCTCTTATCCGGAGCCTCACTGTGGACGGATTTAGCTGAGCTCTGAATAAAAGCTTCAAAATCAATATGCATACACACACGGCCATTAAGTAGCCGTTTTGATCAGAATCCAATACAAGCAATCTATTCATTTGGAGTTCTGGGATAGGGAGGCCCCCTTCATAGTCAGTGAAATTACTGTACCTCACCTTTATTTAAATGATAATAGCCACTAGAAATTGGAGCTGTGTGTCGTTTTTCAGTCAAAGCAACTGGCATCAGATACGTTTATTTGTCTTAAGCGTGAAATGCGGGACACATTTTATAATCTTGTAGCATTCTACGCCCCCATTGTTCTGAGAATTGGTCGATCCAGTGAATGTTGTTTTCCAAATCATTTTCATGTTGGCAAAGAGAAACTAGCTGCCCAGTGTGAATCATGGCAAGAGGTTAACAGCTGCTTAGCTTTATCAAGTTAAGACATTCTTGAACCTTCACAGCCACTCATTAAAATAATTTCACTGACTTTGTGTCTCCATTTGAGCCTGTATAATTTGGAAAAGATACAGAGTAACGTTTGCATTTCTTGAATCAAAAAATCATCCAGGATGGATGTTGTAGGGCTCAAATAAATCATAAAATGACCCAGGTTGAGATGATATTCATGCCCATGAGAAGTTTATGTCAACTTCTCGGAATAGCTAGCTTGATACTTCTATCATGCTAACGTTTTATTCCAGACACCAAAATTCCTGTCATCAGTTAAAAACAAGATAACTGGTTGAAGATAACAACCTAAATTGGTGAAAACGGCTTGAACGGGTGCTAATATGGGAATGCCAGCTCTCAAGAACTACTTGTTTGAACAGTAGACATTTGTATAAATTAAAATTTATCAACTATAGTATGATTTGAATGTTTTAGGGGGGTATTTTATGTGTGTGGGGGGAATCTTAATTTATGAGCAGTCGCATTGTCTGACGCACGAGCACCTTCTAGCTAGCTAACACAAATCATATTTCAATATTATCGCTTAAGTAGTAAACGTTTTGCTCTGTGTACAACAATATTTCTCTTCTGGCTTGAGCTTGTCAAGTGGAACAGAACAGAGCTGGGGTTCTCAAATGCTTCGAAATTGGATCAAGTTGACTTTGAGCGCTGTGGCAGCTCAAAATCAATATTGGACTTAGGCAAGCTATTTACAGTGCCTTGATCATGTTTGACAGAGGCTCACAGTGTGAGCAAATCACTGGCCAAATGTTTTTTTTTGGCCAAATGTTTTTAACAAAAAAGTTTTATTTGATTAGAATCCAATCATCTTTGTACTGTGCATGCATGAACGATTGCGTCTGAACTGGTGGATACACATTTTCTGTCGCAAGAAAAGGAAAAGCGCCTATTCGAGGTAGATGTTTAATCTTAAGTGGTGGACTTTAAGAGGGATGGCCGTCGTGTTCATTCAAACTTTGATATATATTTGGTGGAAACAGTTAAATAGCTGAAGATATTTTTTTGCCTGAGTAGACCACAGAGGACAATAAGGTTTTGCATTTTAAGCAAATTAATTTGTAGTTTGAGGTGTGACAGCAGTTAGAAGCGCAAGTGAAGGAGCGAAAATAATCAAAAGACTCCCACCTCAGGATTTAATAAGCCAGAAAGCACTCATTTCACCTTTGAGTGCATGAGTGCTGTATTTAATTCCTAAAGAAAATATTCCACTTTCCTTTGAGTGCACAGCACAGGAAACATAACTGATGTGTCATTTAGGTATTCAGGAATGCCAATATTTATCTTTCAAGTATGAAAATACTAGATAAGTGAGAATGCAGATATTCTGGTTACATATTGAAAATGTTATATAATACATAATATAAATGTTGAGATTTTTTTTTCTCGTAATCTTGGGCATGTGACAACTCTGAATAGTGTGACACATGACATAGTTTTGTTCGCTTCTCTTCAAAATTCACAATGCCTGGTTCTCAAAATGTTAACACAAACATGACATCTTAAACTGAATTACATTCAAGTGGAATAGAGAAGTCGAGCTAATCACTGTTTTTCACAAACTGTGCGAATAAACATGGCCGTGATGTATGCTAACATGCTAAGGCGAGCCTCTCCCAGTTATCTGACGGACAAAAGCAATGTCCGTTTTTGATCTATGAAGAAATGATCAACTACATTTGCTATTATAATGTCGTATGAAAAACACTACCGGAGCCGAGACAGCTGATTGGCCAAAAGTGGTATCTGCTACATGTGTGACTATTTTCCTCACCAACTACTTTTGCAGAAATGGACCAATATTTGGGGATCTGATTTCCCCCTATTGAGCCTTGATGCAGCCTTAAAGTTAGCGTTTTGTTTTTTAGCTCTGAGCTAACCTCATTTGTAGCTCTGAGCTAGCCTCATTTCACTTGTACTAGCAGTGTTCAGTGGTTGGCGCGTCGACCTCACAGTGCAGAGGGTTCAATTCCACCTCCGGCCTCCCTGTTTGGAGTTTGCATGTTCTTCGCGGGCCTGCGTGGGTTTTTTCCGGGTACTCCGGTTTCCTCCCACATTCCAAAAACATGCATGGTATCCTGATTGAACACTCGCAATCTAGGTGTGAGTGTGAGCGTGGATGGTTGTTCGTCTGTGTGCCCTGCAATTGGTTGGCAACCGGTTCAGGGTGTCCCCCGCCTACTGCCCTAAGACAGCTGGGATAGGCTCCAGCAGCGCCCCCCCCACCCCCCGCGACCCTTGTGAGGATAAGCGGATCGGAAAATGGATGGATGGATGGATAGCAGTGTTCACATTAAATCTAATTTAGTTCTCATAGCACCATGCTATGCTCAACAAAAAGCAAATACAGCAATATGACACTTTTGAATGTGTTATTTTAGAGCTCAGCGTTGTTTCCTACTGTCTTGCATACAACTTCCTTGAAATGTTTCTCATTGAAATCCCTGATAATCATTTTGCAAACTGACTCCTGGTGTTCAGCTAAAACTCCCGTGATTCAGTGAGCAAATGGAGGCAGAATAACTGACTTCCCGGTCGCAGCCGCCTACCAGCTGCCGGAACAGAAATAGTAATGTATCATCATGGCTTGCATTGAGGGAAAACACCCTATGATTTAGCTCTTGCTGGAGGTCATGTGACAATCAGTGGGTGTGTTCACGTATCACATTTTGCGAAGAAAACATGTTGAATCGGCCCCGGCAGCCACGTTGTGCTTGTGCATCTTCCCGTTGTTTGCTGCTTCCTCTGTGTGTTTTTTGATACTTTGAAACAGATGAAAGCTTTGACTTGTTAGCTGTCGACGAGGGAGACGTGTTTAAAATAAAGTGACGTGTTGACGGGAAATCTCACACACACGTGCGCACACTCACGCTGAGCTGGTTGCAGTTGGTTTTCCTTTTTTTTGGGGGGGGGGTGCGGGAAGAGCCCAACGACTGTGTAGAGCGCCCCCCACATGACGCAATGTGTAGCAAGTCCACACGCCTTTGATTTTTCCCTTTCATGCTTGTCTGTCGGTCATGTCTTTTTTTTGTTTGTTTTTTGTTTTCCAGTTTGGTTTTATTCCATATTTAAGAAGTTCCACAGAGGAGGTCTCGACAGATTTACGTTTCTTTTTCAGACCAACACAAGTCTTTGGATTTGTCGACTTATTGACCACTTTGAACTCAAAAGTCACTCAGTGGGGCGCAGACCTCAGCTCAGAAAAAAAAAAACTTGTGGCACGATCCATTTGTGTGTTATTAGTGTGCAGACACTGGATGATAAAAACATATTGTATTTGTACTTTTCGCTTTTCATCCAAATTCCTACCAACATGTACAAGCGTCCTTGGTCCCTTTGCCTGTGCAAACTCCCTGGTAAATTGTGTGTGTGTGTGTGTGTGTGTGTGTGTGTGTGTGTGTGCGCGTATACCTATCTATCTATCTATCTATCTATCTATCTATCTATCTATCTATCTATCTATCTATCTATCGATCTATCGATCGATCGATCGATCTTGATAGATAGATATATTTTTTCATTTTTTTTATTCTTTCAAGATAAATAATTCGACTTGGTGATAGGGTTGACTTACATCGGTTCCACTGTTTTGATGAGCAACAGCTGGTCTTATGTCTGTGTGTGACCTAGCATGGTGACGGTTGTTTGGAAGTCTATGGGTGTAACAATCTTCGTAAAGCTGTTCAAAGGAGGCATCCATTGGAGTAAGGTGCTTTAGCGATGCATCTGATGATTTAGTGCCAGAGTTCAGCTGCACGGTCTCATCGCGTGTGCGCGAAAAACATCTTGACTGATGTTTGTGTATGGGGGCATAGTAACATCAGTTGGAGGCGTTCCAAAATGTAGCTGTCTATTTAGGGTGAGGCGCTTATTTACAATTGAGTGGAGGTCTCTTTTTGAGGATACTCTTGTACTATGTCGAAAGGACTGACTGCAGCGAACGGGTTAATTGAAACAGCAAAGTTTGTGGTCGCCTTAGGATGGCAACCGCGTCATAATTTATGCATTTTTGAACCAGTGGTATTTAAAGAAACGCTTATAAATCGTCAACACAGTACAGTATATCTTCATTCAATCTCACACTTGGCGCTTTAATCTCACGATCTGCTCTGCAAACACTAGAAGACAAAACAAATGCTGACGATAGAATGTAACCCCCCAAAGAGATTTAGTCATCTTTGCGAGTGAGGAATTGGCACTTCAAGTTTATTTTAGTGGATTTCCCATTTGTACATCTGATGCTCTCCTGCCTCAGAATAGTTTGGCTCCATTGTGCTGTCGGAGTGCAGTTCATCATTAGTCTGTCCCAATTTTTTTTTGGGGGGGGGGCAGGTACTTTATTCGTGACATCAAAAACATTTCCCCGACAGAGTGCTGATAAATTCCTGGGATACGATCTGTAAAGTGGTCTGCTGCTGCTGTTAAATATTCATTCCTGAAACAGAAAATAGAGCAGCTTACTGTAGAAGGGTCTGATACATAAGTCTTTTTCCATGTTCATGAAGCCACTGGGGAGATTTATACCTGTACTTAAATCAAATATGTTCACAGATTTGTCTATCAATGATGTAACCGGCTAGGTGGGATTTAATGACTCACTGTCTTGTAAATGTAATTGATTGTTGTTCACCACATTAGCCTTCTGTCTGCCGGTGACAAAAAAAACATTTATTATCTCCAAAGCTTCTTCTTTGCTGTTTTTTCATTCATATCGCTATAGGTTTGTTTTTGCAGTGACAAAAACACCATATTAAAAACTGAGGAAAGAAGGGTCACAAAGGGGAAGTGAGTGGGACAAAATATTCTCTCGTTGGGTTCAGCTTCTCCATTGATTTATTCTCCAGAACAAAAGTCGGTAGGAGTGGGAGGGGAATTGAACAAATGGTCCATAATTATAAATAAAATAAAATATTCTTAAACCAAGAGATGCTTGGAAATGATACATGGGAAGAGCAGTGGGAGTCCATGGGAGTGATGTGCAAGTTAAACCAGACACCGAAGATCTAATATCCAAAGTTAACATGGAAACGGCACATTTTTCACACTATCGTTCGTTAAATATGAAATGAAATCAGTAAAAACTGAAATGATGAAAAACGTCATATATCCCCACAATGGAGTATAATGTAGGTTTCGGTCTTTAAAGGTTTTCAGCAATTATCTTCAAACATGTATCATGTGTTTGGAATAGAGCAGCCTGCTTATTGGCTCATGTTAGCTACAGGAAAACCAGAAGTGGTAATATAAAATAATTAAAAAATAAAAACAGGTACGTGAAATCTTTTGGAAATTTGTTTTGCAAAATTAGAATTTTATGATTTACATCAGAGGTACCCAAACCTTTTGGACACAAGATCTACTTTTCGATCAACCAACCTCCCATGATTGACCCATTACCGCTACCTCAGTGGGATCTGACACGGAGGCATGCAACCCACTTTTGCAGCCTGTTAGCTATCGTAGCTCATGCGTGCCATTTTAAAATGCTTCTCTCTGCCCTCCAGTTTGCCATTCTTTGCGAGTGCCATCGGTGAATTGTACACGAAACGCACTTTGCCTGATAATAAGAATAACAATAAAGGGCTACATTGGAACAGCTCTGATCCCAAGCTGCAATTGTCGACTGCTTGAGTGCTAACAACTTCCGGTGACGCAGGTCAACCGCCACTGTAAGTTAAAGGTGACCTGCTTTATTTAAAAAAAAAAAACTTATTGTGAAAGTCAGACTGATAGGATAATTAGTATACAGTGTGCATTAACACAAAAAATATATTTCTAACATACGCAGAGACACACAATTTCTTTTTTTTTTCCTCTACACCCCTCGCGATCGACTTGAG
Source organism: Hippocampus guttulatus (assembly GCF_054856545.1). Taxonomy (NCBI): domain Eukaryota; kingdom Metazoa; phylum Chordata; class Actinopteri; order Syngnathiformes; family Syngnathidae; genus Hippocampus; species Hippocampus guttulatus. Next base: position 13,307,152 of record NC_141272.1, on the reverse strand, counting down.
ACCACTCCGCTAGCTACCCGTCAATCACGATCGATGTAATGGGCAGCCCTGATTTACATCATGTGTCCTTACAAAATGACATCGCCAACTAGTGGCCGAGAATAGGTAATGCAGTGTTTTTTTTTTCCCAAAAGCTGCATGGAGAGCAGCTGCGGGAATGTAATTGACACTTGAGGAAATAACCCCAAATGTGCAAAAACACATTGACCCCGATTAGCACAAACCAGCCGGATACAATTTACCTGCCTGACGGACTAAAGAAGACTGGAATTGGATGGGAAATTTAGCAGCGTCTAAATAACAAGAACACATCTGAAAGCAATGCGTGTGGAAATCCTAATCCTTTCCCAAAGAGCCTCGGCGTTGACAGGTGAGGCGTTGAAGCAGCAGCTGGATGCCTGATATGGTGAAACATGGTTAATAGAAGTTGGCTTCTCCTCAAATTGGGGAGGAATGGAGTTTTGTTACATGGGTGCTGAAGGTTGAATAAACTTGTGTTAGAGATGCAGACAAAATTGGCGGAATCCATTTGAGAAAAATTGATGAGAAGAACCCACATAAAGTTTTATCGAAAGGTTTCATCGCCTCGTCAATTTATGACAACCAGTGACTTCACCAGCAGTCAGAAGCGATGTTCGGATCATTCACACGTCGATAAAACAGTTACGGCAAATAAATCTGGTCAATGACTACAACCTCTTTATTTTAATTAAAAAGAAATGCAAGTCGGTGGGGTGGATGAATAAATGTGAAGTGGTGTGGTGAAATTAGGATTTTAGGTCTCAAAAAATGGCCATAATTACATCTGGGGATTTCATAATAAGAGTGGAAACTCCATTTAACTTGACTAACAAGAGGTTGTCCATTCAAGCCAATTGTTCCTTAAGTTGAAGTGAACAGTACAAAAGTATTGTTTGAAAATACCCAGTACCGTATAGGCTGAATTGAAGTTAATATAAAAGGCTTGAAAGTTTTAAAAGTTTTAAAGTTGATCCAGACTTACCTAGCTGGTCGATTGGCCGGAGATGTTTGCAAGATTCCATGTTGCACCTCAATTATGATTGGATGCCATTGAGAGGCTTGACAAAAACAACAGTATACTGTATCAAAAATCAGGGCTTGAGTCCAAACTCGAGTTTGGACTTGAAATTATTTTTTGATGTCTTGGATTTGACTCTTTGGCCTTGGACTCGGACTTGTCTCGGTGTTGGCCACTGGACTTTTACTGGAGCTTCACTCTCTATCAACTTGACCAATCACGTTCTTATTCCTGAAAAGTATTCCTTTAAAAATATTTTTCTCTCTTAAGATATGCACTTGATCTCAACTGGACACGGACTTGGACTTGGACTTTGACTTGGACTTGGACTTGGACTTGGGCTCGCACTCGCACCTTTGTGACTTGGACTTGACTTGGACCTTTGCAACTCAAGCTTGACTTGGACTCGCTAAAGTATGGACTTGACTACGGCCCTGACAAAAATAGCATGTACGACAGACGTGTGCACGTACTACACGATAAGAGCTGGCCTCAGTGCACAACAGCCATACTTATAAATATAAAGATAGGACACATTCCTTTTGAGCTGCACGCCTACGCCATTGCTAAGCTATTGCTCGCCATTGCTTGCCTCTGACAGGGACTGTCGCCCCTGCCAACATGGCTGCCAAATAGACACGCCTATTAGCCGGCTCTGCTCTGTGCTGTATAACTGTGACAATAGCAGCACAACCCCGAAATATCTCTCTCTCTGTAGATTGTGCCGCGGCGCCAGCAAATAACAGTTGTGGAACGAACAGACTTCGACAACTACCGTACCAAGTTGCGTTTGGAGTGCACTGGACACAATTTCTGTCCAATTAAATCTGGAATCTGTTGAGTGTGCCCGAGTCCATTAAATGAAGGTTCCTCTAAAAGTAGAGGGCCGTGGTTGAATCCAAAGTTCTGAAAAATAAAAACGTTTTCCACAGCATATGAACTGTGAAGATAATACCATCTGATATTCGGTTTCTTTTCTCTCCGGCTAATGAATAAAACAATCATTGCAAGGCTCAGTGAAATGTATAGCCCACTTCCCTCTGCTGATGATTATCTTGTTTAAGGTACATCAGCTGGAAAATACACTGCCGCCATTTGAATGCCAATGGTTCCGCCGCGTTTGCGGGGGGGAAAAAAAAGACAATATTGTGTGATCTCGTATTGCTTTTTTATCTTTCACAATGCATTTGCAATTTCCATTCAGAGCCTCGCGACTGTATGAAATGTGCAATTAGACAATCGTTGCACCTTTGGATATGACCTTTAGCAAGGGAGAAAAGACGTCAATGTGTTTGTGTGTTTTGTTTGTGTGTGTTTTGCTCACTCTGTTGTACTGAGAGGAGGGTTTTTTTTTTGGTCCGGGGGGTGGGGGGGGGGGGGGGGGTCGCCTCATCATTGGCCTGCAGCTCTCTGTGCTTTCACCAAGGCTTGAATGAAGATGGCTAAGTGGGGAGGTGGGTCATCCTCCTTGTCCTTTCAAAGCATACAAAAGCCTTTCTCAGCCATTTTGTTCATCCTGGCCTGGCTTGCAAATATATTACCTGTGTGTACGGTTGTGACAATGTGCATCCTGGTTGTGGTTTGGTGAATTGAATGTAGCTAGAATGTAGAAAACTAGAATGCAGAAGACAGTGAAAAAAATGTCCACTTTGGTATTTGACCAATTTTTTTTCCCCCAAACTGTTGTGACTTGAATCTCTGTAGCCACACCTACTAAGGTGGAAAAACGAAGCTCTAATGTAACAAAAACGTCAAACTTTCTGCGATTTAGAATTGGACCACACTTTGAAAAATATACAATGTGTGTGTCCTGTGAGCGACCATGTGCAGGTTTTGCCATTTTTCAATTTCTTTGCCGTTGTTTTTTAAAAGACCCTTTGTAGAAGCCGATATGGACCAGCTTTTCAATTTGGATTTCGCTGCGACTTGTGCCATGCGTTTACTTTGCTACGTTAGCTTCTCTTGACAGTTCGCGCCATATGCTTGATGCTTCGGACCAAAAGTTAATCGTTGTTCATAATTCATCTTAATTGGAGATTTTGTTCTGAAAGTTGCCCAAATTGAATCTCATGGTAACACTTACCTTATTGGAAGCTGTGGCTTTTAATATCCCCTTTTACCCTTTTTTTTTTCTTTTTCGCGAGCTCGCCCGCCATGAAGGATGAGCTGTTAAAATGCTCCTCCAAACGCTCCAGCAAGTCTAGCGTTCCCATCAGTGATGTTTGGGGCTGATATCTCCCCTGCAGGATAATTAAGGAACATTAATATTCAGTCGCGATAACCGCCAGCCTGTCCAGTTTCTGCATGAGTGCCGCAGAGATAAGCCCGCACTAACTTCAGTGCACTCTGTTGGAGTAGAAATGGAAAAAAAATAAATAAATCCCCGGTTCTGCTGGCGGGAATTTCTGGAGCGAGATAGACAGATGGTTATGGCTTTTGGATTTCAAAGTGACAAAGTAAAACTAACGCCAACTCTAGTTCTTTCATGGCGCCGAGTTGAACGCATACGGGCCCCTTGTTGGCGACAACAAAGCGAATCCGCCGACTGCCACGACTCGACACATCAGTCTGCTGAGTCCGAATGAAGCAGCCTTCTGCGCTCGACCGGTTCTGCCTTGAGGCTACCGGAGCCCACCCCGTTCTGAGAGGTAAATGGATGAATGGGGGCTTTATGGAGATGAGGAAGCGTAATGGTACTCTCCACTCAATCCCTGCGGTTGGGACACTGGCTTTCTGTTTCTTTTATCAAACACACTGAAAGCGGAACAATGCGCCACTCTGCTATCAACAATATGGTGTCATTTGAAGTAGATTATCCCTGTGTTAAAGAAACTCTGGAGGAAACAAAAAAAAGGCCAGCGACACAATAGAGCCGGACGAGATTTTACCTCCCCGTGAGGAAATCTGACGTTCCACCTGATCTTACTTGAAAAATCGAATTTGCCTTCGTGGCCGCTCATTGTCACACTCATGAAAGGCTTCTTTGCCCTTCTATACAGCAATCCCTCGTTTATCGCGGTTAATGGGGACCAAAACCACCCGCGATAAACGAAAATCCGTTTCGATAAAAAAAAATTGTTCTTATAAGTCTCTCTCTCTCTCTCTTTCTCTCAGCAACACACATACACTCACCTGCGCGCCCATGCGTGCACGCACACACACACACACACACACACACACACACACACACACACACACACACACACACACACACACACACACGTGCCCCACGTGGACCTTCCACGCTTGAGCAGAATGCGGACACACTAGCACACATAATAAACAACACTTAGACACAGAGTTTTGCGGACTTCAAAAAAAAAAGAAAAAGTTTTTTCATATTTGAAAAATCCGCGATACACCGAAGCCGTGATAAACAAACTGCGAAATAGCGAGGGATCACTGTACACCTCAAATTAAACAGTGTGCATGTGAAGTCACCTAATATATCTTCATCTGGAATGTCTTGGATGGCTTGAATAGGGAATGTTAAACTGCAGCCATTAAAGTTATATGAGTGGGAAGAGAGAGAAATATGATGGATGGTAGCCCAAGTGTAAACTAAAGAAACAAACAAAAAAATAATCCTATGACTCAAAATTAGCAGTTAAATTGTTACTTTCACACCTGCCAAGGCTTTCACACCAGCAAGTCTGATTTGAAGTATGCCTGCGGCTGCAAGCGCTCTTCTTGCTTCCTCCGGGTCCAAATTGAGACTGAGTGACATAGCAGTTGCCTTGTTTTAATGTCAATCTCTGACTTTTTCATCTTTACACTTTCCAAATGGAATCACGGCTTGTGTTCGCAAAAATAATCAATATTCTGAGGAGAGAGTACTACTGTATTTTTAATGCCACATCTGGCTTTTGTGTCTGGGTTCGATGGAGGCCAAGAAAAGAAAATGCATGATGCTGTCTGTCGGTACCTTTTCCAACTTTAGGACTTCTGTCTTGGCAGATAAAATGAATGTTGTTAGTAGGATTGTTTGATACAACTTTTTTTCACAGCGATACCAGTATGAGTATTCACTCTGAAGGTACTCACAGATACCGAGTACCAGTACCACTTTGTACTTCTGATATAGTCAATTTCATTTAACACACTTGACAAAAAAAAAAAGTGAACAAATACCGGTACCTTTCTTTCTGACACAAACTGCTGTACTATAGCACCAACTACTGCCAAGAAGGACTTACTCAACGTCATATATTTTTGCCTTACCAATGGCTGATATCAGCAGCTTTCTTCAGTACTCAATACCTTAAAATAAGGCTATCTCAGCCCCATACCGATTCCTGGTATCGTTATTCGCCCTAGTTGTTAGCATGAAGCTTAGCTGATATTTTCCAAGGCAATACTCTGTGGTTGTTTTGAATACACAACATGTAATTGTTTTTGTTTTATGTTTAGTTTGACAGTTAGCTCCAACTGGGGTTGGCATTAAACAGCTGTTTTGATGTCCACACCCAAAATGTTTTCAGTCATAAGTAAAGGAATTGGCCTTACTGTTCCAATACTTTTAGATTGGAATGTCGGCATCAAATAAACGAGTCAGATGAGCACAGAAAAGGACTGAGGGTAATTATTGCTTACAAGCCAAACTTGGAGTCACCATAGTAACTGCCCACGCTCCTCGTTCCGCCCCTCCCTTTCTAGAATCTCTATTTAGCTCGTCATCGACGCTTGTACCATCACTTAATTAAAGCTGTGACAGACTTGCATGCTACATTGTGATGTGACAGCAGTCCCTGCAACGATTTGTCCATGGATTACCGCGTCTTTAATTTAGGCTGCAATGACACTGGCTATTGTTCCAAATTGAAAGTGTGGTTTGAAAAAAAAAGTGTGAAAGTGTTAATCACCGACTCTCTGCAAACAGAGATGCATTTTTTCCCCCCAAAGAACGCCTCCTTGTGTACTTTATACATGATCCATGTTTTTGTTTTGAACTGGCGCCCCATTTTCTGCCTAGAAAAAAAGTACCGGTAGAGGCTGCAGCAGCGGGAACCTGTTTAGAAAAATAAATAAATAAAATAAAGGAGAAAGCTCCACTGTGAAAAACAGAGGTCTTAATTGGACATCATGGTGGACGCAAACCCGAGATCTTCTTCACTTTGGCTGATTAACAAGCAAACTTTGTTTTATCTAACATTGTCCCCATAATGTCACTCGAATACAAGGTCGCTGTGATTTTTATTTTTTTTCTTCCTGGATAAACAAATTACCATCAGCAATAGACTCCGAGCCGGAGCCTGATTTAATGCCCTGATTTTATTATTTTATTTCTAAACGCAGGTGCTGTGTACAGTATATCTTAATCATTCAAGGTTAGCAGCTGAAGGCAGAAAGTGTTTAGCCCTCCCACACACACACACACACACACACACGTGAAAAAAATCACTGCAAGCAAGTTACAGTCTGTTAAATGAAAATAAAACTTTTTTGGGAATAGTGCCAATCGAGACTCGACCACGTTTTTTTTCTCCTTTTACCTCTTCCAGGGTGATACTGTTGCTATGCATCGAGATGAAAGAGCATTAACATTGGTTTTATTCGACCAGAATGCATTTTCCCCACAAGTGTGTTTTAGCAAAATTGTGGAAACAACGTTTTTGGAAACATTTTAGTCATAATTTCCAAGGCATGCATGGTGAAAACACAACAGGACTCATCCCCAAAAGAACACCATACCTGCAATGAAGCGTGGTCGTGGCAGTATCAAGATCCCTCTGCCCCCAAATCAAGGTGGAGGGAATTATGAACCGTTCCAAATACGAGTCAGTGGTAGCACAAAACTCACAGGCCTCTGATGGAATTTAGCTTTTTCAAGTTGACTTGTCCTAGGTCATAAGCGGTTTAAATTTAGAAACGTTACTTGATCAAATTTATTTTAAAAATTCCTGTAGGGTGAGCAAAGCAAATACCAAGAGCATAATTTGGCAAAATTTTGCTTTAATATCCCTCAGCCCAAACACCCTCTTTTTCTCTGTGATTCGCTTTCTTTCTACTGATCCCAGACATGCTTTGAATTGAAACACTTCCGCACAGAATACCCCTTTGAGCACACACAACTCGACGGTGCATGCCAGTAAACATCATTAGTGACCCCCGGATGATCCAGGGTGTGAATAAAAGCCCGTGGCACTCCGAAGACAGTTCATCAGAACCTTCACGTGCGAACATGTAAAGATTTCGAGCAGCGTGATACCCAGGCGGTCATTCAGGATTCATCCACCCGTCGTTGCATACGTAACCGTCGTTCTATGGCGTCCCTCTGGACTGCCGGGGACGGTGTTAAAAAGCACGGAATGACTAATACCAGCGAAGTCATGAGGAATCCCAGACACAAGCCTCACTGAGAAGCCTCCAAAGAGCCATCCCGCTGCCACCTCAGACAGGATGGACTGACTAACAGTGCGTGTAACTCACCGACACACTATGTGAGGCAAAAGGCGAGCCGGAACGCAAGCTTTACGACACACCCACCGAGGGGCCGCATCAACCAGGGGTTTTCGGATCTCTCTTTTTTTTTTTTTTTTAATGGCTGGTATTGTAAGATTTATTTTTATTTTTAAACCTGTTAGGAAAGAAAATTTCACTTCAAACATCATCTCACCTTTCACAATTGTTCTATGATGGCTTTCGACACTGACAGCCTGGATCATTGACATTTTCATTCATACGCTACTTTTCCAACTTCTTTCTTTAAAAGTTGCGTTCAAGGGTTTCTTTTTTTTTTTTTTTTTGTAATAGGTAAATTCTATAGCTGCTCGGATCCAGTGCTTTTCAAAGGTAGAAATATCTTCCAAAGTGGTGACTATTTAAAGATGAACATATATCTCCTCCAGCCAACGGTGTGGTGAGGTGGGATGTATGTTCAGCTTTTTAAATGAACACATTTACCAGTGAAGCCAGTACTAAAGAGGAGATGGAAAGTTTTTACATTTGGCGAAACAATTTAACGATTGTGATGTAGAATTGAGGATGACAGTTTGTCAAAGTTGGCTTGAGCATGTCAATATAAGCCGCGCTAGCCTATCTGCACACGGACCTGCCGTACTGTGAAACAGCAAAAATGGCTCAGCTATGGCGCTCCGATCACTTCGTTGGCACTTGAATGACTGGAGCAGTTAAGAATGTAATACATCATTTACGGTAACCTAATATCATTTCAGCAGACTGTTTTTTTTTTTTTTTTTTAAAGCGTTTGATGCTATTGCTAAGTGTTACCAGAAGCTAGCATGTCTCCATACCCTAAATACGGAAATGATGCGTACATACAGTCCATTAATTATCAATGAATCATGTGAGTGGTTACAGGACTTAACCAGGCTGGACGTCCAGACTCTTAAGGTTTTTTTTTTCCTTCCCCTCCCCTGCTAAAGCGCTAGACACCGCTGCCAGGCCTGTCTGAATAGCACAAGAGACAGTGTAAAGCGGCCTTTTGGATTTGTGGTTTCATCCCAGCCGCCTCCACTCACCCCCACTTCACTAATGGACTGTCCTCAGCCAGAGGTGCTATCCATCACACACACTACCTGAAGTCTGGAGCCTCTATAAAGATTAGGACTGTTAAGAGAAGATGGATGGCCCTTGTCAACGCTGAGCATCATCCCCCAAATGCCTAAATTAAATCTAGAAATACTCCAAGGGATGGTGGGTGGGGAGCTCAGATTAGCCGGGTAATAGCGGACATGAGGCGGGGTCCGGCCGTGCCCTTGCTATCATTACCTTGAAATATTGATGAAAATTGTCAACATTCCCCCGGAGTGCCGCTTGAATTTTTAGTTTGAGAACATCTTAAATCTTGCTCTTTAATTCTCTCTTGCATCTCGTCGCCGCGTGCGCGAGGAGACCGCGCGGTTCAGAAGTCAAAGCCCTGGCTGAGCGGCCGCTTTCTTCTTGTCTACGGGAGTCAGTCAAACTATTGTTGAAGAAGTCCATTTTTCCTCTGACCTTTTTGTCTCTCACATATTTTTTTTTCCTGCTGGTGGGCTTTAAAAGGTTTGTCGGTCCCATGGCCTTTTAAAGGCCTACTTATGGATTTATTTGCCCTCACTGAGATGGCTCGCACATGGTGGCGCACTTTTCTTTTTTTTTTCACGATTGTGAAAGGTGAGACGATGTTTTTTTTTGTTGTTTTTTTTTAAACTTCAGCTTACACAAATCGCCTTTCTCTTGCTTCACGGGAAGGAATTCCGCTTTGCTCGCTAACGGCAATGTTTTTACCGAAAACCTATTCCACGCGGCGTACAGCAGAGCAGGGCTTCCCAAACCTTACAGGGGCGACATTAGTCACCTAACATAACTGTTGTGGTAATCTTGAGGAAGACTGGGCAAGTCAATGTGCTTAATATACTTGAAACGATGATTCTTGTCGTGGGGGAAAAAAAAAAAAAATCACTGGTGTGTGTACCGTTATACTTTTTGACAGCTCTTGTGTCGCCAGGATGCGTTACGGCATGTGATGCTGAAACTTTTTCCGTCATATGTTTGTTGAACTTCATAGTTTAAGTGTATTTCTGCTACCCGTTTTTGGCGACTGTGTCTTATTTAAATTTAAATGGTACATTGTGTACATGAAACTGTGATTTGTATGCGAAACAATAACATTCTGGTTAGTTCAGTTGAATCTCTCATTCTTCTCCGCGTTGAAAGAGTCTCCGTTAACTTGAAAAAAGTACCACAAAATCAATCATGGCTAAAAGCTGCACTCTCTTAAATTCCCCTCGTGAAACAACATCCTCATTGGTGACATTATGTTAGGATCACAGTTTTCTTCTTTGGTGAGGAGTCACTCTGTAATTCCCAATTTCCATTTGTATTGCGAAGCAAAACAGCATAGCGTCGTGTGTCACGATAGGAGCAATTTCCTGTTCTATGGTTGTCATCACACCATCCTTGCCAGAAAAAAAATCATGAAAATGGATTTGTGCAGTTAATCCTTCAATTAATCCACAATTAATTAATCCCTTTATTCCTTGTTGGTTCTTTTACTGAGCAACTGGGACATATGAGACACAGGAAGTGGCACTGCTTGTTTAATGGTTATCGTCACACCTTTTTTGCCATCTCTGGTGACCCCCCACCAACAACCAGAAAATTCAAAATGCATTTGTGGAGTTAATCCTTCTAATTAATCCTTTATGGTACTTGTACTGAGCAGATGCAACAGGAGACACGTCTCACGATAAGCAGTTTTTCATGTTCTACGGTTATCATCCCACATTTCCTCTCCCCATCACAAGAAAATGTTTTAATCAGTTCATCCCTGCAATGCTCACATAATTGAGCTCTTGCTAGGCTTTTTGTGTAACATGGTACGAGTGAATTTGCATCAACAACATTGAACATACACTCGGTGACGTGAATTCAATTTCTGTCTCACTCCGGGTGTTTTCTTGGATTTGACAGTCGGCAGTTGTTTATTAAAGGATCAATAGTGCAGTCGCAGCCATCAATTAATCTTGCTATTTCCTGCGAAATGCTTCGTGTAATGTGTGCGTGCGTGCATGTGTGCGTGCATGCATATATGTGTGTGTGTGTGTGTGTGTAAGAGAGACATCATCTAGCTCTTAGCTCCAAGCCCAGGGGAGAGTTGCTGCCAGTCATTTTTAGTTTGAAGTGAAATGACGAACCACCAATCTCTCCTCCGCACCGCCTGCCATGACTTTCAAATCCAGCATCAAGAAGCTCACAGATCTTTTTTTTTTCTTTTTTTTTTTCTTCAGCATTTCAATTTTTCATTTGAGAAGCTCATCCAGAAAAATGGAAGGATCCAAGGGCCACTTAGAATGATTAAACATGCTAAAAACAACCCATCAGGCAATTCTATCGTGTTTATATATGATCCATCATCCATTTTCTGATCTGCTGATCCTCACGAAGGGTTGCAGGGCATGCTGGAGCCTATCCCAGCTCTCATTGGACAGTAGGTGGGGCACACCCTGAACTGGTTGCCACATAGTTTTGAAAAACAAAAGTGTGACCCTGTCCCACACGGGGATACAGCCGACCCTGCACTGATCAAATTTCCACATTCAAAACTAAAACAAGCACAATCGGTTATAAACTGACAATTTTTGAAGCCAGTTCTTGTTTTTGTTTGAACCTGTCCTGCTCGACTGTTTGGCCATGCAGAATGAAGGATCTGGATCCATTTTCATGCAGGAACAGTTTTTCACAGAGGAGTTTGATATACTCCCTCTTTGGTTAATCATATTCTGAGGAAATTATATTGGAAATTAAGATTTGAGAGGGGACAGAGAGAAAAAGTGAGAACAGAGAAAAGCACAAAAAAAAGACTGAGCAAAGATCGACCAATATGGATCTTCTTGCGACTAAAATTCTAATAACCGATTTATCAGCCAATTAATTGACCCCCTATATTTTTTTAAAATATGAAACTGAGTTATAACATGAGCATATCCACAAATAGTCAAACTTAATCTTTGCACTTATATTGCTGCAGCTTGACCAATAAAGTCCTCCTTTCTTCTCTTGGGTTTCTTTGCTTTATTTTTTTCTTTATCTTTATCGAAAGAGTAATTCATTCACCCAGCACTTTGTCTTTCATTTCACATCCTGCTTTGCCACTTTCTCTTCCTTTTATTGCCTCTTGAGGGATTTACTTCCTGTCTTTTCAAAATAAGAGCATTACCTGTTGAGCTAATAGCTCCTCATCACATGCGGTGTTGACTCTCTTTAATTTACGCTAACAATCCAAGCTAAATTTAGCTCCTGCTCAACATACTTCCTTGACATTAATTGCTACTTGCCTGTTTCAGGCCACCCTTGGCTGGATGGTTTGGACACCTTTTGTTTCAATGCATCACAAAGCATGAAGCTCAACTGTGCGTATTGTGTGTGAGAGAGAAGGGGTGGCCAAGAGTAGCTTTCTTCATTTCTTCTAACATTTTTTTTTTTTTTGAAAGTAAATCACATTAGCGTAGCGGGCAGGGTACGGCGAGACCGGTAGAGCATCCTTTCTTCGGCGCTGTCCAAATGAGGGATGCGGCGACGGCCCCCACTGCAGATTCCTAATGATGCGACCGGAATATTGAAAATGAGTCCCGCGTTGGAGTTTAGACACACGCTCCCGTTTTCCCGTTTT